>NC_091979.1:195274466-195628052 GCF_044704955.1 Pristiophorus japonicus | reverse complement strand
CTCTCACTATAAGAAAGAAGCTACACCATTTTAAAGAGGCAGTCTTATTGTTAAAAGAAAAAGAAAGATGTGCATTTATATAGCACCTTTAACGACCTCAGGAAGTCCCAATGCACTTTACAGCTGGTGAAGTACTTTTAAAGTCTAGTCACTGTTTTAATATAGGAAATGCGGCAGCCAATTTGAGCACATCAAGGCCCCACAAACAGCAATGTGATAATAACCATATAATCTGTTTTTAGTGATGTTGATTGAGGGATAAATATTGGCCAGGACACCAGGAGAACTCCCCTGCTCTTCTTCGAAATAGTGTCATGGGAGCTTTTACATCCACCTGAGAGAACAGGTTTAACATGTTGGCTTAACAGCTCATCTGAAAAATGCAAGCTCCAACGGTGCAACACTCTCTCAGTACTGCACTTGAGTGTTAGCCTCGATTTAGTGCAAAGGTTTTTGGAGCAGGACTTGCATCCACAACTTTCTGACTCAGAGGCAAATCTTTCTTTCTTTCTATTAGTTTTCTAATTGTAGCTTTGTGACTTATAGCAAATTCTCCATTGTCCCACTGGCTGATTCAATATCAATACCAAAGCCATATTTTATTTCTTTGTTTTAGGATTTATTTCCTCTGGTTCAAGTTCAAATAAACAGGTTTGAGCAAGCAAAATATTCACTTAAACTAGTTCCCCAAAAAAGCCCACTGACCAAGTTACGAATTAATGTATTCTTTCAACATAATCCCAAAGGGCATTACTAAGGTGAGCCTTGTCGGTGAGGCAGAAGAAATATATTGGGCGAGTGCCTTCCTGTAATTCTCTAATATTCTTCCTGACATTAACCAGGAAATCGTCAGTTTATCGCCTTGACTGTAATGTTCAACATAACAGTAATGTTGCTTTCAGAAATGTGTTAATTCTTGGGATATGGGTGTCACTGCCAAGGTTGTTCATCCCTATTTCCCTGAGGTTTGATACAACTGAGTGGCTTGCTAGGCCACTTAAGATGGCAGTTAAGAGTTAACCAACGTTACATATAAGTCTGACTGGGTAATGACAACAGGTTTCCTTCCCTAAGGGACATTAGTAAACCAATTGAGTTTTTATGAGAATCCGACAGCTGTTACCAGCTATTTATTTCCAGATTTTTAAACTGAAATCAAATTCTCAAACTGTCTTTTTTTATTCATTCATGGGTTGTGAGTGTCGCTGGTATGGCCAGCATTTATTGCCCATTCCTAATTACCCTTGAGAAGGTGGTGGTGAGTTGCCTTTTTGAACCGCTGCAGTCCGTGAGGTGAAGGTACTCCCACAGTGCTATTTGGGTGGGAGTTCCAGGATCTTGACTAAATGACGATTAAGGAACGGTAATATATTTCCAAGTCAGAATGGTGTGTGACTTGGAGGGGAACTTGCAGGTGATGGTGTTCCCATGCGTCTGCTGCCCTTGTCCTTCTAGGTGGTAGAGGTCGCGGCTTTGGGACGTGCTGCCATCACACTCCTGACTTGTGCCTTGTACATGGTGGAAAGACCTTGGGGAGTCATGAGGTGAGACACTTGCCGCAGAATCTTCATCATAGGCAGTCCCTTGAAATCGAGGATGACTTGCTTCCACTTCAAAAGTGAGTTCTCAGGTGACTGAACAGTCCAATTCAGGAATTACAGTCTAACGCAAGTGGGACAGACAGTCATTGAAGGAAAGGGTGGGTGGGGTGTCTGGTTTGCCGCATGTTCCTTCCGCTGCCTGCGCTTGTTTTCTGCATGCTCTCAGCGACGAGACTCTAGGTGCTCAGCATCCTCCCGGATGCTCTTCCTCCACTTAGGGTGGTCTTTGGCCAGGGACTCCCAGATGTCGTTGGGAATGTAGCACTTTATCAAGGAGGCTTTGAGGCTGTCCTTGAAACGTTTCCTCTGCCCACCTGGGGCTCACTTGCCATGTAGGAGTTCTGAGTAGAGCGCTTGCTTTGGGAGTCTTGTGTCCGGCATGCGGACAATGTGGCATGCCCAACGGAGCTGGTCGAGTGTGGTCAGTGCTTCGATGCTGGGGATGTTGGCCTGATCAAGAACACTGACGTTGGTGCGCCTGTCCTCCCAGGGAATTTTCAGGATCTTGCGGAGGCATCGTTGGTGGTATTTCTCCAGCAGTTTGAGGTGTCTACTGTATATGGCTCATGACTCTGAGCCATACAGGAGGGCGTATATCACTACAGCTCTGTAGACCCTCTCTTCCTCAGGCGGCCAAAGGTGCACTGGAGGCAGTATTGAATCTTGTCGTCTATGTCTGCCCTTGCTGATAATAGGTTCCCGAGGTATGGGAAGTGGTCCATGTGGTCCGTGCCGTGTATCTTGATGACTGGGGGGCAGTGCTGTGTGGCGTGGCCAAGTTGGTGGAGGACCTTTGTCTTACGGATGTTTAGTGCAAGGCCTATGCTTTCGTATGCCTCGGTAAAGATGTTGACGATGACTTGGAGTTCAGCCTCTGAATGTGCGCGGACGCAAGCGTCGTCCGTGAACTGTAGTTTGACGACAGAGGATGGAACTGTCTTGCATCTGGCCTGGAGATGATGAAGGTTGAACAGGTTCCCACTGGTTCGATAGTTTAGTTCCACTCCAGCAGAGAGCTTGTTGAGTGTAAGGTGGAGCATTGCAGCAAGGAAGATTGAGAAGAGGGTTGGCGCGATGACGCAGCTCTGCATGACCCCAGTTCAGACGTTGATTGGGTTTGTGGTAGATCCGTTACATGCCATTGTGGAGCAGGCGGAGGATGGCGACAAACTTTTGGGGGCAGGCGAAATGAAGGAGGACGCTCCATGGTCCGTCGTGGTTAACAGTGTCAAAGGCCTTTGTAAGGTCAAAGAAGGCCATGTACAAGGGTTGGTGCTGTTCCCTGCATTTCTCTTGCAGTTGTCGCATCATAAAGATCATGTCTGTCGTGCCCCATAATGCCCCGTAATACCCAGCCTCTGACCTGCTCTTGTAGCTATGGTATTTATGTGGCTGGTCCAGTTGAGGTTCTGGTCAATGGTGACTCCCAGGATGCTGATGGTGGGGGATTCAACAATGGTAATGCCATTGAATATCAAGGGGAGGTGTTTAGACTTTTTCTTACTTGGAGATGGGCATTCTGTTGTGGTTCAGGTGTGGATAAAAATCTTATGGCTCAATTCAAAGTATAGCAGGGAATTCATTCTCCCGGTGTTCTGGTTAACATTCCTCCTTCAACCGGTAGGGTCAAAAATAGATTTACTGGCGATTATCTTACTGCTCTTTGTGAGATTTTGCTGCTTCACAATTATCTGCAATGTTTCTATACATAACAACAGCCCCAATGTATCAAAGTAATTCATTGTGTCTGAAGTGCCTTGGGACATTTCTGAGAGAGTTTAGAAGAGGCCATCTATAAACGCAACTTCCTTCAGATTAATCAATTTTAGTGATGTTAATTGAGAGATGGATGTTTTGGCCACGACACCCCGGGAGAACTCCTTTGCTCTTCTTCAAAATACTCCCTTCAAATCGAGAAAAATGTTATATCAAATAAATAATATCACTGCTGTCTCAGTTGCTATGGTTTCTGTGTTTGTTGACTTAATGCAGTATGTAGGGAGTAGTATTATATAGTCATCATCATATGCAGTTCCTCGGAGTCGAGGGTGATGATATATAGTACATATATAGTCCCCGTCATAACCATATATTTACATAATAATAAATTAATTGTAGTTGTATTTGGTTATTTTTCCTCTCTGGAGCACTCGCCTTGCATTGTTTGAAGGTCTCGTGTCAAAGTCCTGAGTGCTTTCAATCTGCACATCTGTGTTGGTTCTTCTGGGGGAGCGCCCTGTGAGGCGGCATCTTTAGCTGCCTGGTCGGCTAGGGCATTTCCCTCTGCTTCCGTGGCATTTTCCTTGATATGGGCCTTACACTTCAGGATGGACACTTCCTGAGGTAATTGTATGGCCTCTAGTAAGTCTCTGACTTCTTTTCCATTTCGGATAGGTGTACCAGCAGCAGTGAGGAATCCTCTTTTCCGCCATAACATACCAAAGTCGTGAGCGACTCCAAAAGCATAACGCGAATCTGTGTAGACATTAGCTGTCTGTCCTTCTGCTATTCAACATGCTTCTGACAGGGCCCGTAACTCGGCCTGTTGTGCTGACGTTCCTGAGGGTAAACATCCTTTTGCCACTACCTCATATAAGGTTGTAACTGCCCACCCTGCTTTTCTGGTACCATTGTCAACAAAGGAGGAACCATCTGTAAACAGGATGAGGTCTGGATTGTGCAGAGGCTCCTCTGCTACTAAGGCTGCTTCTTCTGTTTCTTTTAAAATCTCCACGCAGTCATGCTCTTCACATTCTCCCCCGTCTTGCTCCCTCGATTCTGACATCGGGAGCATTGTTGCGGGATTAACCGGGCTGGCCCGGACGATATGGAGATTAGGAGCTTCCAGCGGGTCCATCTAGCTGCCGTCACCTGAGACATTCTATTCATAGACAGCAAAGCGTGTATGGTGTGGGGACACTTGACAATCAGCTTTTGGTCGAGGACTAGACCCGCAGTGATCATTACCGCTCGACATGTAGCTTCCATGGCCATTAGGCAACTTCCCCATCCAAGGGCTACCGCATCCAGTTTTGCTGAATAATAGCCAATAGGTCTTTGCCGATCCCCATGCTCTTGTCAGTATAGCTGTCATATATCCTTCTTTCTCATGGACAAACAGGGTAAATGGCTTACCACTGTCGGGGATTCCCAGAGCCGGTGCCGAATACAAGAGCTTTTTCAAACTCAGGAAGGCCTCTTGCTGTTCCTTAGTGAGGGTGATGGCTTCTTTAGAGGCACGTTTCCCCTTTAAGATATCATTCAATGGCTGAGCAAGCTGTGTGAAGGAGTCAATCCAATTTCTGTTAAAGTTACACAATCCCAAAAAAGACCTTAGTTCCTGAATAGTGGTGGGTTTTTTAGCAGCCCGAATGGCTGCAGTTCTATCCTGGGAAAAACATAGAAACATAGAAAATATGTGCAGGAGTAGGCCATTCGGCCCTTCGAGCCTGCACCGTCATTCAACAAGACCATGGCTGATCACCCACCCCAGCACATCCCCCCCCCCCCACGCCCTCTCCACACCCCCGCCCCCCCCCCCCCCCCAGCCGCAAGGACCACATCCAACTCCCTCCCAAACACATCAAATGAACTGGCATCAACAACTCTCCGCGGCAGGGAACCCCACAGGCCAACAACTCCCCAAGTGAAGAAGTCTCTCCCAATCCCAGCCCCAAACAGCCTATCCCCCATCCCAAGAGCGTGGCCCCCCCCGGCTCCGGACCCACCCAACATCAGGAACACTCCCCCCGTATCCAACCCGCCCCATCCCGTCAGAATCCTTCCCAAATGCCGACCACCCCCGGATGTCGAGCCCCCAGCCCCGGCCACCCCGGAACCACGCCCCCGCGACGCCAACCACACCACATCCACCAACCGCCATCTGCGCAGTCAACCCATCCACCCCACTCTGAACACTCCCCGCACCGAGGCACAGAGCCCCCAGGCCCGCCCCTCCAACACACTTCGCCCCCCCAGACCTTCGCTGCAATGTGGCCCCTCCTGTCCCCCTCCCTGGATTTCTCCATCCCCCCACCTCCACCACTCTCCCCTCCATCCCCCGCCCCCGTCTCCCCTCATCTTCCCTCTGCCTCCCCGCACAGGCTCCCATCTTGGGGGCGGTAACCTTCTGGGGCAGGGAATTTTAGCCCCCTGCGTGGAAGTCCTGCTCCCGCCGCAGAATTGGCCTTACCACCCCTCAATGGAAGGGGGCAGTTACCGGGGTACGACTGGATGCTCCTGCTCCTTTGAACTGGTGCTCTCCACTCTCCCGTCCTGTGACAGTTTGAACTGGTTCTCTCTTTCCTTGTGATATCTTTTGTCCCAGGTATACAACCTCTCCTTTGGATATTTGTGCCTTGTCGATGCAGGCTTTATGCCCTTTCAGCCAAAGGTGGTCCAGCAAAGCTCGTAAATCTTGTTCATGCTGTTCTTCCGTGTTTGAAGCTAGCAGGATATCGTCTACATATTGGATGACTGTGGATGACAGGGGAGATAATTCTCGCAAATGGCTTTGTAAAGCCATGTGGAATACCGTAGGTCTGTTGTAGAAACCCTGTGGTAACCGGGTCCAAGTATACTGTTGTCCTTGGACAGTGAAAGCAAACCACTGTCGAACCTCCGGTGCCAGAGGCACCGACCAAAATCCGTTGGCCATATCTATAACCGAGAAATATTTATGTTCCGGTTTGAGGGCACTAAAAATGGTGGAGGGATCTGCGACCAAAGGAGTTTTTTGATCAATACACTGGTTATCTTTCCTATAATCGACAGTCAAACGCCAAGTCTCATTAGATTTCTGTACCAGCCACACGGGGCTATTGGAGGAGCTATGCGTTTTAATAAGCACCCCTTGTTTCTCCAATTGCTGAACAGGTAGGATTCCCGCGATGGCAGTTGGACTGATGGGATACTGTTTAGTGCATGGAGGCTTGGTCCCGGTAAATGACGCAGGTTCCATCTGGAGTAGGCCACAATTGTTCTTATCTTTAGCCCATATCGGGTGTTCCTTCAATTCTTCTTTCTTCAGAGTTCTAAATGACCATGTCACCCGACTATCCTCGAAATGCAAAATTGAATCTACTTGGATTAGGACATCCATTCCCAAAAGGGGTTGATCTACTGGACCTATCCAGACCGCCGTGGTTAGTTCATTTGGACCCAGCCGTATAAGTACCGGTGTTGTCCTTTTAATTTCCATTTTATGGCCCCCAACTCCATAGGCTGTACGTGCCCTACCATCCAATGGCAAAGAGTCTCCATATTGTAGGGGTAAGCATGTTAATTCCGCCCCTGTGTCTAAAAAACAGTCCACATCCTTATTGCCCACCCTCACAGTTATATATAGCCCATCTCCCCTTTGATGTACTAGTGCAAGGAGAGGGGCCAGGCCGGGCTCTATCGTTTTTTGCTATCCCAAGTAACTCTTTCTGTTGTTGTATTGTCAGTCGCTTAAATGCTTCTATGAGGTCGTTATCTTGTGACGAGCCTGGTTTGTTGGCTGAATTGTATCCCTGGCTGCGTCCTCTTCCCCAGCCACGACCTTGCTGTTTTGCCCTGCATATCTTGGCCCAGTGACCTTCCTTCCCACAATAATGACATTTTCCGGGTAATTTTCCTAATGACTGTTTATCGGAATCCTGGGATTTCCATCCCACAGCCTGCAGGGTTTGGACTTTAGCTCCCATATCCCTGTCTAATTTGTTACATCGATCCACCAACTCTGCAAAGGTAGTTCCTCTACCTTCCCAGTCCGGTAACACTACCTTGAGCATTTTGGACAGTTCTGGCTTTAGACCTGCCACGAAAGTTGCTTTCAGGGGTCCAAACACTTGTTCATCCATTTCGTCATCCATATGATTCATACCCGAATGCTCCAACCACGTGCATCTAAACCGCTCGTCATACTCCAGGACCTCCTCTGTTCCTTTCTGTTGGCAGGCCGCAATTTTTCCCCAGTCTGTCTTAGCTGAACTGAAGGCTTGCAGCCAGTGTTTAATCGCCTCCCATCCTGCCTTTAATTCTTGCTCATCCTGCCCCAAAGCTTCTTCTACCTTGCCGTACAATTTTCTTCCTTGTGTTTTTGGCACATTATGGTCAAAATTTGCACTCCGTCCCAGGGATGAAGTTGATATATATTTATTAAGCAGTCCAATTGGTCCCACATTTTCACTCCCCCTTTCTTGGGATTGGGCAACTCCTTGGACCATTTATCAATTTTCTCTGGGTCTGTCAGATCATGAACTAAGTATTTTTCATACACGCTTTTCTTCGTTTATTTGGTTCCGCCCTCATCCGCAGTCTCTTCTGGTTTGACTACAACTCGTCTTTTTTTAAACGGGGAAAAGCGCACCCCTAATTCTTCATCCTCTGACCCTGTATCGTCGGAGGACTCAGAATCTGTATCTATTCCTTGGTCGTGTCTTCGGGTTTGCGCTTTTAATTTATCCAAACATGGGTACCCTGGGAATTGACCGATACATTTTCCTTTTCCTATTACTGTCTCTTGACCTAATGATTTTTTCCATTCTTTAATTTCACCTTTAAGATCTTTAACTTCCGCTTCCGACTTTTCAAGTTCAAGTTTTTTCTGTCTTAATTGTTCACAAACAGCTTGCAATTGGTCTTTTGTACTGGTCAGCTCCCTATCATGTTGGGACCGCATTATGATTTCATTCCACTGTCGGATCTGTCCCATAAAGGCTAGGGACCATCTGGTTCGTTTTTTATTTTTCATACGGATCGTTTTTCCCCAGACCCTTTTGGTCTCGTCCAAGGACCAATGTCCTTTGGAGGTTTCGTACTTTTGTTCAATCTTGATACAGGTTTTAGATAAGTCGAATTGTTGCTCTATGTATTCTTTCAACTGTTGGAGGATTTCATCTATCGAAACCTCAGGTGCGCCCGCCACCTTTAACAGTTGTAGGCAATTCTTTGCTCTTATCTTCTGCTGCCATAATACTGATTTCTTTACTGGGGTCTCGGGTCGTAGGCTTTCCAGCCAGGTCAGTGGGTTGGTAATTAATTAGCTAACACACCTCCGAAATTAGATGTCTATATAGGACCTCGAGCCGACTACCAACCGGAAGGTTTGCAAACCGGAGGCTTTCGGAATCGCGTAGAGAGGGGGTGAATTTAGACAATTGACCGAGGACTTTTATAAAGAGGAGTCCTTACCTCAGTATGTAGGTCCGATGTCCAAAATTCAGTTTCTTCCCTCAGCGATCCTGTTCGTGATGCCAAAATTGTTAGATCTCTTAATTTTCAATGAGATGCGAAATCCGGTCGTAGATTTAAAGTAACTTTATTCCAGCAGCAGCAAACAAACAGGTCTTTGTTACACTGGGAACACATGGCTAAGATGGCTGAATTTATACCTGGATCAGTTTACAATACTGAACTCGCCCCCTTTGATCTTATTGGCTCAATTGATTCAACAGTATGTGTTGTTAACCCATGGTTGGCTCTCAGCCCGAAGTCCTGAGATGTCAAATGTGATTGATGGCCTAATTGCATGTGCCAGTTCACACGTACACATCCAACTGCTGTCTGTGTTTCCTCCCAGCTTAACAACTTGCCTGTATTCTCTATCACATAATCTGGTCTAGCTTTGCATATATTCAAATAGTATCCGAAATGGCCCATTCAAAAGCTTCTACGCTCAAAAATCTCACAGGGAATACTTTCTTCATGTTTCTAATTGAACGTGCAAATCACATCATTTCATGGCATTATAATCTGAGTAATATATGCGTTATCTGACTCGGTTGGTAGCACTCTCGCTTCAGAGTCAGAAAGTCTCACTTCTGGATTTGAGCACATTATCCAGGCTGACACTTCAATGAAGTGTTGCACTGTTAAGGTGCTGTCCTTCAGATGCGATGTTAAACTGAGATCCCATTTACCTGCTCCAATGTTCCAGACAATGTTCCCACTAATATTTTTTGTGAGCGGTACCTTTAAATTTGCATGCACGGTATGATCTTACAGCAGCAACAGCTTGTAAGCGGCCTACGCAGGACCTCACAATTGATGCACAGTCGTGTGCCTACACACTGTAGGGGGAATATTGGTTCCAGGTCCATTTTAAAGATTCCATAGTAATAATGGATGAGCATGAAGTTCTCCCACTGTCCTGCCCAATGCCCCTCAAGCAATACTATCAATAACTGGTCACTCATCTCTTTTTCTGTGTATCAAATTGGCTGCCATGTTTTCCCACCTTTGCTCAGTGGTAGCACTCTCTCCTCTGGATTCAAGTCCCATTCCACATAATTTAGGCGGACACTCCTAGATCAGTACTGAGGTCTGGCCCACAGAGAGGCCCCGACCTGCGAGGAACCATCTGCGGCAGGTCGGGGACATAAAAGGAGCGGAGGTGAGGAAGCACTAAAAGGTACCACTATAAGGTACAGCGAGAGCCAGTTCAGGAGGGCAACAACTTGGAGGATTGGTTGCCACCAAAACCCAGGTTGCTGATTGGAGCGTGAGCGGGTACAGCAGGAGAGGCGGCAAGCAGCAGAGGTGCACTGAGGTCAGGGCGAAGGAGCGGCGAGAGATTGTAGAGCAATGTGATCGGGGCCCAGGAGAGGTGTGAGTTCGGGGCCCAGAACAGGTGAGGGCCCAGGGGCAGCACGGGCCAGCCCACACTGCGATATGTGTGCGCACTAGGTCCGTGCAGCAGAACTGGTCTCCAGTCATCTTGGTTAATCCTTGTCACTGGACCAAGACCTAGCTCTGTCAAGCCCATGTGGTGGCCACCAAACATTAAAAAATCCATGCACAGGCATCTTCCACCTTTCATTATGTAGTTCGGGACTGGAATATCAGGTCCTTCATTGTAAGTGAACTCATCCCTTTTTGGTGTGGGAGCAAGTCATCCTCAATACGAGGGGCCGCCTAAGAAGAAGAGAAGAAGTACTGAGATAGTGCTGTACTGTCAGAGGTGTAATCTTTTGGATGAGACATTAATCCGAGGCCCCATCTGCCCTCTCAGGTGGATGCAAAAGATTCCATGGACCCATTCAAAGAAGAGCAAGAAAGTTCTCCCGGTATCCCAGCCAATATTTATCTCACAGGCAACATCGCTAAAAAAAAACTGATTATCTGGTCATGATCTCATTGCAGTTTGTGGGATCTTGCTGTGTGCAAAATGTCTGCCGCCTTTCCTACACTGCAAAAATGACTACACTTCAACAGTACTTCATTGGCTGTTAAGTGAAGATGTGAAAGGCGGTATAGAAATGCGAGTTGTTTCTTTTTTTCACGTAACAACTGAACAAAGTAAGTCAAACTTTGTAAAGCCCATTGATATCTTTTCTCTAGCCCTACAACCCTCAGCAAACTCTGCGCTATTACAATTTTGGCCTCCTGCGCATCCCCGATTTCCATCACTCCAGCATTGGCGGTCATGCTTTCAGCTGGCTAAACCTTAAGCTCTGGAACTCCCTCCCTAAACCTCTCCACCTCTCTCTCCCCTTTTAAGATGCTTCTTAAAACTTACCCCTTTGACTAAGCTTTTGCTCACCTGTCCTAATACTTTCTTATGTTGCTCAATGTCACATTTTGTCTGATAACGCTCCTGTGAAGCGGCTTGGAATGTTTTATTGCATTAAAGGTGCTATATAAATCCAAGTTGTTATGTGACACTGCCTTATCAGCAACCCTGGTCTCCTTTGCCTGAAGTGGCATGGGGGCAGGGGTTGGGGGGGTGGTGCAGGGTGATGGTGCGTTCACAGCAGCTGACATGAAAGAGAGGGACAAGTGTTTGCTTGTGGTGTAAAGGGAGAGTGAGGTGGGTGGTGAGAGTATCTGTAGCTGGTCATGCAGAGTGTGTGAGATAGAAATCTGAAGGGACAAAGAGGATTAGGTATGAAGAAACCCAGCATAACATCTCCTTCAGCGTTGCCAGTCACCAAGGCCTCGACTCTGCCCCCACCCACAATAGGCAGCACGCCTTTCTGTAGTGGGGAAAAGGTGTCCAGGAGGGCTCGGCCACCTCCGATCACAGCCTCCTGCCTCATCTTCTGTGAAACCTTCTCCTGCAACGAAGAAATGAGTGTGTTAGTGGCATCCTTGCGAAGGGTTTAGAGACTGTGCCTGTCACGGTAACATATTTGGTACCTGCTGTGGAAGATGTGGGGTGTGGGGGTTGCAATAGCAGTGCAGTGTGTGAGAAGATGGAGAAGGAGATGGAGTGAACTGTGATGCAGTGATTGTGGGTCTTGAAGGTGTGAAGAGAGGGTGAGAGGTTCTTACCTTGACAATGCAGGTGCAGTCCTTGAACCTTTTTCTGCATTGCAGCCATGTCCTGGGAGCTAAGCTCTTGGCATTGACCTCATCAGTCACCTCTTCCCACTCGTGGCAGTGGTGTTACCTGGAGAGCTACCAGGGGAGTTCTCCCCGAAGTCCTACCCAATAGTTGTCTCTCAGGAAATGTCACTAAAACCAGATCATTATCACGTTGCTGTTTGTGAGACCTTGCTGTGCACAAATTGGCTGCCGCATTTCCTGCATTACAATAGTGACTACACTTCAACAGTACGTCATTGGTTGTGAAGTGCTTTTGGACAATCTGAGGTTGTGAAAGGCGCTATAGATATAAAATCTTTCTTTCCTTTTCAGTCTGTTTTGCTGCGCAGTCAGAAAATACTCAGAATTGAATGCGCCATTAGCTATTATTTTTTTAACTATACAAATTGTATTAATTCAAGCTGAACACACTGTCAGCTCATTATACATGGGTTCTGATGGAGGCTGTACATTCAATCATGAGCTAATGAGTGCAGCCTGCAGGCCATTAAACCACAGGCAAGCACAAAGAGAAAATTGAGCAGATGTGTAGCTTCGGAGCATGTCATCCAGCCTGGTAGCTGGTGTCTGTCAGTGTCTGCCATAGGAACATACAAATTAGGAGCAGGAGTAGGCCATACAGCCCCTCGAGCTTGCTCCGCCATTCAGTAAGATTATGGTTGATCTTTGACCTAAATTCCACTTTCCTCCCCTGTCACTTGATTCCCGTAGAGTCCAAGGCCCCAAGTTTCCACATGATTTTCTCCTGATTTTTAGGAGCAACTGGTGTAGAACGGAGTATCTTAGAAATCGGAATTTTCGTCATTTAGTTTGCTCCAGTTCTAGTCAGTTAGAACAGTTTCACTTTGGAACAGAATTTTTTTTTCAAAAGGGGGCGTGTCCGGCCACTTAAGCCTGTTTTCAAAGTTTCGTCAGTGAAAACTTACTCCAAACTAACTTAGAATGGAGTAAGTGAAGATTTTTGTACGCTCGAAAAAAACCTTGTCTACACTTTAGAAAATCAGGCGTAGGTTACAAATCAGGCGTAGGGAATGGTGGGGGGGTGTTTAAAGGGAAGTTTACAAACATTAAACACTTCAGTTTTACAAATAAAGAGCCATCATCAATAATAAATGATAAATACATCAATAAATCAACCAATAAATCAATCAAAAAAAATTAATAAGAACATTTTTTTTTTAAATCAATAAATAAAACATTTTCTACTTACCGACTGCAGCACCGGGAGCCCTCCAACAGCGTGCTGGGATGCCCCCCTCCGTGTATCTCTGTCAGTGTCTCTATCTCTCTGTCTGTCTGTGTGTCTCTCATTCTCTGTCTGTCAGTGTCTCTGTGTTTCTGACAGCGAGGGGAGGGGGAGGAGGGGGGTAGAGGGAGAGAGGGGGGAGCAGAGGGAGGGAAGGGGGAGAAGGGAAAGGGATGGGGGAGAAGGGGGAGGGGGGAGGGGGGGAGAAGGGGGGAGTGGGGGAGAAAGGTGATGGGGGGGGAGGAGATTGGGGGGGGGAAGGAGATTGGGGGGGAGGAGATTGGGGGGGGGAAGGCGATTGAGGGGGGGGAAGGAGAAGGGGGTGGGCAGCTGAACGGGCCGGGCCCGAGACTTCGGGCAGGGCCCGTCCCCAGCACCAGATTTACAGGTAGGTGGGTCGGGTCGGGGGGTGGTGGGAGGGAAGTCGGTTCGGTTCGGGTCGGGGGGAGGGAGGGAGAGGGAGGTCAGGTCGGGGGGAGGGAGGTCAGGTCGGGTCCGGTCCGGGGGCGGGGGGGGGGGGAGCGGGTGTCGGGTCCGGTCCGGGGGAGCGGGTGTCGGGTCCGGTCCGGGGGCAGGGAGGGGGGGAGCGGGTGTCGGGTCCGGTCCGGGGGTGGGGGTGGGGGTGGGGGAGCGGGTGTCGGGTCCGGTCCGGGGTTGGGGGTGGGGGTGGGGGAGCGGGTGTCGGGTCCGGGTGTCGGGTCCGGTCCGTGGGCGGGGGGGTGGGGGGAGCGGGTGTCGGGTCTGGTCCGGGGGGCGGGGTTGGTGGGGGAGCGTGTGTCGGGGGCCGGGGGGAGGTGGAGCGGGTGTCGGGTTCGGTCCGGGGGCCGGGGGGGGGGGGAGCGGGTGTCGGGTCCGGTCTGGGGGCCGGGGGGGGGGGAGCGGGTGTCGGGTCCGGTCCGGGGGTGGGGTGGCGGGGAGCGGGTGTCGGGTCAGGTCCGGTCCGGGGGCGGGGGGGGGGAGCGGGAGTCGGGTCGGTGTCAGGGGCGGGGGGAGGGGGGAGCGGGAGTCGGTGTCGGGTCCGGTCCGGAGGCGTGAAGCGGGAGTCGAGTCGAGTCGGGAGGAAGCAGGAGCTGGCTGTGGGAGGAGCCTTATTCACGCAGCCCCAGTGAGGCAATTCGGCCAGGGTTAGGGGCTGCGTGCTTCGGGCCCCTCCCACACAGTTTTGGGCGCCTGGAGCTACTGAACATGCGTGCCCACTGTAGCGCGCATGTGCAGAGGTCCCAGCACTGTTTTCAGCGCAGGCACCTGGCTCCGCCCCCTACAGCTCGTGCTGCGCTGCGCCGACGGCCAGAGGACCTGCAGGGAGGTGGAGAATCTGGAGGGTTTTTTTAGGCGCACTTTGTGGCGCGAAAAACGGGCGTCCAGGTCGGGACTGCGCCGTTCTAGGCGCGGCTCGAAACTTGGGCCCCAAAAATCTATCCATCTCATCCTTGAATACATTCAATGATTCGGCATCCACAGCCCTTTGGGGCAGAGAATTCCAAAGATTCACAACCCTCTGAGTGAAGAAATTCCCTCTCATCTCAGTCTTTAATAGCCGACCCCTTATCCTGAGTCTATGTCCCCGAGTTCTAGACTCTCCAGCCAGGGAAAGCAGCCTCTCAGCATCTACCCTGTCAATCCCCCTCAGAATCTTATGTTTCAATGAGGTCACCTCACATTCTTCTCAATGCCAGAGAATATAGGCCAATCTACTCAATCTATCCTCATAGGACAACCCTCTCATCCCAGGAATTAATTTAGTGGGGTGCTGCAGAGCTCAGTGCTGGAACCCCAGCTATTTACAATATACATTAATGATTTGGATGAAAGAATTGAGTGTAATATCTCCAAGTTTGCAGATGACACTAAACTGGGTGACGGTGTGAGCTGTGAGGAGGACGCTAAGAGGCTGCAGAGTGACTTGGACAGGTTAGGTGAATGGGCAAATGCATGGAAGATGCAGTATAATGTGGATAAAGACAGAATATTATCTGAATGGCGGCAGATTAGGAAAAGAGGAGATGCAACGAGACCTGGGTGTCATGGTGCATCAGTCATTGAAAATTGGCATGCAGGTACAGCAGGCGGTGAAGAAGGAAAATGGTATGATGGCCTTCATAGCTAGGGGATTTGAGTATAGGAGCCGGGAGGTCTTACTGCAGTTGTACAGGGCCTTGGTGAGGCCTCACCTGGAATATTGTGTTCAGTTTTGGTCTCCTAATCTGAAGAAGGACGTTCTTGCTATTGAGGGAGTGCAGCGAAGGTTCACCAGATTGATTCCCAGGATGGCTGGACTGACATATGAGGATAGTTTGGATCGACTGGGCCTTTATTCATTGGAATTTAGAAGGATGAGAGGGGATTTCATAGAAATATATAAAATTCTGACGGAACTGGACAGGTTAGATGCAGGAAGAATGTTCCCGATGTTGGGGAAGTCCAGAACCAGGGGACACAGTCTAAGGATAAGGGGTAAGCCATTTAGGGCTGAGATGAGGAGAAACTTATTCACTCAGAGAGTTGTTAACCTGTGGAATTCCCTGTCGCAGAGAGTTGTTGATGCCAGTTCATTGGATATATTCAAGAGGGAGTTAGATATGGCCCTTACGGCTAAACGGATCAAGGGGTATGGCGAGAAAGCAGGAAAGGAGTACTGAGGTGGATGATCAGCCATGATCTTATTGAATGGTGGTGCAGGCTCGAAGGGCTGAATGGCCTACTCCTGCACCTATTTTCTATGTTTCTATGTTTCTAGTGAACCTTTGTTGCACCGCCTCTAAGGCAAGTATGTCCTTCCTCAGATAAGGAGAACAAAACTGTGCACTGTATTCTAGGTGTGGTTTCGCCAAAGCTCAGTACAATTGCAACAAGACTTCGTGGGGCCAAAATTGCTCTCTGCCCGAAACAGAGCGCAACTATTCCTTTTTTGCATTCATTACTGCCGCAATAGATGTGGCGGTGATTCGAGCAAAATTCAGCGTTTTTAGTGGTTAAAAAGGAGTGGAGCGGTATTGCAGGTGGAAATGGGCTGTTTGCAGCAGATACGGTACAGAGTGGCCTTAGGACCGCGAAATTCACATGCTGACCAATTGCTCACAACGAGCCAGTTGCTCCCTGGCCTTCTTAAAAGGCAGATTTTGCAGCTCAGCCCTGAGCAATGGGTTTGGTCTCTGTTGCTTGAGAGGAGATGGCTGATGCAAGACCTTTGAGGAGGGCCAGCCGCTTTAGCGATGTGGAGCTCGAAATCCTGCTGGAAGCTGTGGAGGGAAGGAGACGCATTCTGTACCCTGATACAGGCCGACCCATTCGGAGCATATTTACCAATACCTGGAGAGAAATCGCTGAGGAGGTATCGGGGACCTCCATTCATCAGCACACCACCACCAAATGCCAAAAAAAGCTCAACGATCTAATTCGAGTGATGAGTCAGTCCAGCCATCCCGGGAATCAGTCTGGTGAACCTTCGCTGCACTCCCTCAATAGCAAGAACGTCCTTCCTCAGATTAGGAGACCAAAACTATACCTCTAACTCCTCACCTCCCATCTGCGAGACTCTCCTTCACCTTCTCTTCTTTCTCACCAACATTATATAGTCACTGAAGCACCATTTATTTGCTGTGTGTGTGTGTGTGTGCATACTCACAATGGAGGCACCCCTATCATGTGAGATTGACAGCTGCATGTAATGGACCCACACTTGTGCAGGAGATGGTCTCGGGGGTCAGGATCACTTTTGACCTTCTGAGCGGTTCGAATCGCTCCCACTCCCTGGGTTCTAGATTTTGGATTTATTTGAGGATGTGACAAAGTGCAAGAGACAACTGGTTTTGGTGCAAAGAACTTTGATTTTATTAAGAACAAGAAAGTACAATGTCAAAACACACAATCACTAGAATAAGGGGCACTTTATCACACGTTCAAAAGGGGTTACAGTAAATAATACACCTCCCACCTCCCAATGCCTAACTCTGACTAGATTGAACTCCAGGGTAAACAGAGATTATGCTCATCAATCCTTTTATTGTCAGTAAGCAGTGGTTCAAGGTTTTGGGGTTCGCTGCACTCCGTAGGTTCTGCTTGCCGTACCCTGAACGTTGCTGCGTAGTCTTCAGTTGGGTGGTGTCCGCTGATGCGGTAGGGCGCGTATTGTATCTATGGGGTGAGTACCCACTTTCTTCCATCAGCAGTAGGTTTTAAAGTTCCTTTAGGTAACGTGTCACCTGTTGGTAGCTAGGAACAGATTGTAGAGTGGAAACTTTCGAATCTTCGGTTTCTTCTTGAGGAATTTTCTTCTTAGAATTTGTCAGTCGCAGTGGTCTCGATGTTATCACGTTGGCTGTGGTCAGTTGATGCCGCGATGGCGATGTCCGAAGTTACTGGGAACTGCTTTTCTTGCCTTGATGATGTTCTTCCTTCTTCTTCGGTAGCAGAGCAGTGTAGCCAAGGAGTGTCGTCAAGGCTGAAGATATTGATTAAGGCTGCTGTGGTGCTCACTCTAACCCGTAAAAACAGGGCCCCCAGTTATACTTTGGGAGTCGTTCTAATCTGCACGCCAAATCATCCCTGATTCTTTGACTTAATTTTGGCGGGCTTGATATTTCTTTGTCATATTTTGGCGGGCTCATTAATGGTAACCTTTTTCGGATGTGTCAATCTGTCTAATTCGTTTTTGATTTGGGAAATTGAGTATTGGTATTTACTTTGTCTGCCTAGGCCTGGGTTTTCCATGCGGGTTGAATGGGTTATTAACATTATGCATGTACTGGAAGGGTTTCCTGCTTAGAGCTATGGCTGGCTATCTCTGGGTCAATTGTTGCTATATTAATGTCTCCTGGGGAAAAGGATTTTCGAGTTTACACAATTCTCCAGACAATTTGTTTAGCTTCAATACCCCAGACGGTTTCAATACCCAAAGACTGGCTTCTATAGAGGCTAGTTGTCCCTCATTGCAGTCCTTTTCCACACTGATCCAATATGCCTTTTAAAATCCCAAACTTGGTTAAAACTCGTAGTTTCTTCTACATGCATTGTTGGATTCCAAACTTTCCAATGAGTCCAAACAATGGGGGGGTTTTCCACGAATGTTGTAACCCTACACTTGCACTAATTGCCGAGGCCTCATGACACAGCTACTCAGCAAGCCTTCTTTGCTTTGCAGGCCAACGTCGTGCACAACCGTTCCCACCAAATGATGACTGGTGGGGGCGAGTCCGAAACACAAGAGCTGACTGATCTGGAAGATCTAGTGGGCCCGCACGTTGGCCTCTCTGTAGCCACCGGTCGCGCCGATCCCACTGGGGGTCGCATGGGTAAATGAAGGCCTTCATCCAATGCTATCTCTCACTGAGAGTGCAAGCGCCTACCTGCCAATTGCTTATGCTTGTGTGCAAGTGGCTTGCTGCATGGTACAATGCACCACCTTACCCTGATGACACACCTTGTCCCATTTATTATTGCAGATGAGACCCCTAGTGTGAACCACAGTGAGATGGACACTCTTGAGGCGACTGGCAGCCAGGGTCAGGAGGACACCCTTCAAGCCATGGCAAATATTCAGAATGTCCGATTTGACCGAAGAAGAGGGGGATAGTCCTGGCAGCACCGCGTCACTGCTTCCTAAACTCTCACTGTTGTGTACACTCAATGTACAGTTACATAAGACCAATGAATGTATCGTTACACTGTATACAATATGCCTGCACCACCAGAGGGTGCAGCTCGTGGAGACCTAGAGGTCACCTGCACACCGCAGGTAACCAGGTATAAAAGGGAGCTCACCTTCCTGTAACCTCATTCAGGAGTTGCAATAAATGGACTAAGGTCACAACAGTGCAAGTGTAATACCTTACTTCGTGGAGTCATTACTAGAGTGCTTACAGACACTACATTGGCGACGAGAATACGAATTCCACGTGAAAAATGGCTAACCTTGGCAACTTTCAACAATTTGCTGAGGGGGGAAGATTGGGATGCCTTTGTGGAAAGGCTAGAACACTACTTCATTGTGAACAACCTGGCTGGAAACACACCGACCTCGTTGGCTGATAAGCACCGAGCCATCCTGCTCAGCAGTTGTGGGCCCACTGTTCATGGCCTTGTCAGGAACTTGCTAGCCCCAGAGAAGATGACAACGAAAACGTTCGCGGAACTTGTAATGCTGATACAGGAATAGCTTAAGCCAAAAGAGAGCATCCTAACAGCTAGACACCAGTTCTACACACATCGGCAGCCCGAAGGCCAAGAAATCGCAAAATATGCTGTAGACCTGAGACAATTGGCTGCACCGTGTGATTTTGGCAACCATCTCACCGAAGCACTGAGGGACATTTTTGTTATTGGAATTGGCCACGAAGGCCTCCTCGACAGGCTGCTCTCTGCGGACACCACCGTCACCCTGCAGAAAGCAATTAACGTGAGCCAAGCGTTCATGGCCTCGGCCTGCGATTTCAGAAGGATGATGACTCAACCCCAGGACTCCAACATGGCAAGTACAGTGAACCGAATGGCGCCTTTCAGAGGCGAGACTGCGACCCCGAGCCCCGCAACCTTGAGTCCATGCAGGGGGCCAACCGGCCAGCCCCATGCTGGCGCTGTGGAAGAAATCATAGAGCCCACCAATGCCGATACAGAGACTATACTTGCAAGGGATGTAACACTAAAGGTCATCTTCAGTGAATGTGTAAAAGAAATTTTACTCACCGAGTCGCTGAAGAGTTGGCCAATCACCAGGCTCCAGCGCTGATGCAGACGAAGAGAGAGTCCAGGAGGCAGCTCAGCCCCAGGAAGAGGTGAACGGAGTGTTTATATGCTCCACTGAGAGTTCCCCATTGAAGATAGAAGTTGAAATCAACGGTGTTTCAGTCTCGATGGAGGTCGACACAGGGGCGAGCCAATCGCTGATGAACCAGGTGGCCTTTGAGAAACTCTGGGGCAATCATATTGAAAAATCTAAAATGCTACCAATCCAGGCAAAGGCTGCTCACTTACACATACGACACCATCCCAGTCGTTGGCAGTGTAGATGTCCACGTGTCCTATGGTGGCGCGATGCACAAGCTACCTTTTGTGGATCGTTGCTGGTGATGGTCCAACCCTGCTAGGAAGAAGTTGGATGAAGCAAATCCAAATCTGTTGGAGCTGGGAAAGCCTCCAGGCCCCGGCGATCGACGTCCAAGGCGGCCCCAAATTTGGATCCATCGCAGCACCTGAAGATCCTACCATCCAACTTGACTGCGCGGCGACGACACAGACTGCACTACCCAACGGCGAGATGATCCAACCCGAATGACCAGAACTCACCTTTCGGGCCATGGCAGGACTCTGAAGAGAGAAAATCGACGCAGAAGGTAAATCCCCGGCTTCAGTGGCAGAACCTGGGGAGCGAAGGATCACCGCAGCCTACCTCGAGGAGAGTGAAAAGATGGCGCCCGTACCACGAGGCGAAGTGCCTGAAATCAAGATGGCCGCGACCAGACCATGAGGGGCAGCATTGAGGGAGCAACATGTGATGTCGAGCAGCGAACTGGATTGGGGTAAAGGCCCTCTTAAAGGAAACCGACAACCAGAACAATTAAATGGACAGTTCCACTTTTTGTACAGCGATGCTGGTGATATTAATGTGAGACATGTAATTAACAAATGCAAGTATCTAAATGTACCATTGAACAGCGATGCCGGTAGGATACGTGGAAAAGATGTAATTGATGAATACAAGTATCTAAATGTAACATTGTACAGTGATGCCGGTAATATACATGGAAAATACGTAATTAAGAGAAAAGATGTAATTGACAAATATGAAATAGTGCCTGAGTGCGATCGGAGCCAATGTATCATGAATGTAAACGATGGAATAATGTGTGGTGCCGGGTTCAAGATGCACGCCAACAAAACCAAGGGCAATCTCCCGTTTGAAGCACCCAGGTCCAGCAGGCTACCCAATCATGTAGCCTGCATCTCCGGGATCAAGGTGATGCCCCAGGGAGTGTGGCCGCACACAGTGGGAGCTTACCCACTGCAGGGCCAGCAATCAGCGGAAGGCACAAGCACCAGTACTGGCACCCTGCCCCAGATCGGCCCTACCCCTCTGGCCACCGGGAGCAAGAGGCCAGCACCCTCTAGCCCTCCCGATGAGACCTGGGTTGACCAGGCTCCCACTACCATTGAAGGGCAGCAGGGAGACCTTGCAGCTCTCAAAGAAGAACAGAGAGGCCACACATTCCTGTGGCTCTGCCCACCACAAGGCAATGACAAAGGCCCTGAGACCCAGCCAAGGGAGCAATTCGAACCCATCCAGCTGGCAGGCGGCATAGTGCCGCCATCAGACAACCTGGACACAGTCCAGTCACTCTGTAACTAGCATCCTCACCCACCTGCACCTACACCCCAGGGCCAAGACTATGATACCACGTAAGTACCCTACCTGTAAAATGTACTTGTTCCACTACTGCTAAACCCAAACAGTCATGTAATCAATCCTATTTTCTGTACATGTATGTAAATGCAACTGTCGAGCCACACACATGATCTATGTATGTTGGGGGGGTGGGGAGAATGGGTGTATGTAGCCATGGACACATAGATCACACCCAGAACCCACTCAGACACCCACTTCAACCTCCAACCGTCCACTGCTGACCATTTCCCAATGTTGTGGCAATAAGGACTTTGGGGGACCGCAGGGAGAGAGCCATTCCCAAGCACAGACAAAGTGCAAGGGCTTTGGGCACTCAAGCCGAGGGCCAGAGCACCCAGTGCAAAGGCCAGTGGCACAAGACTTAGGGGGGAGTGATGTTGTGTATGTATATACCCTGTACAGTCAATGTACAGTTGCATAAGACCATTGAATGTATCTTTACACTGTATACAATATGCCTGTACCACCAGAGGGTGCAGCTGGTGGAGACCTAGAGGTCACCTGCACACTGCAGGTAACCAGGTATAAAAGGGAGCTCACCTTCCTGTAACCTCATTCAGGACCTGCAATAAATGGACTAAGGTCACAACAGGTCAAGTGCACTACCTTACCTCATGGAGTCATTACTAGAGTGCTTACAGACACTACAGTCACGAGCCAGTTCAGATATTGGGAGTACACGGTCGGGTCAGTTAGATTTAGGAGAGGGGTCTGCACTGGGTGGTGCACCGGGGCCTAGCGGGCTGCAGCATGGTCAAGTGCCAAGGAAATCTTGGGTGCCATCTCTCCGGGGGTCAATTTTGCATGCAAGTTCTTCTACAGAGGACTTAGACGAGCCCATCGATGTTGGGGCTTATGAAAAAAGGATGGAGGCCATGCATTGCAAGCTCTTGGCGGCAATGAAAAGGGTGCCCGAGACCCTGTTTCATGTGGTCAGGAGCATGGAGGAATCCACCTCCCGCATTGTGGACAGCTGAACGCACACCATGGAGCCCATCATTGCCAGTGTGTAGGCGATAGTGGACTCCCATAGTGACCGTGCAGATCCAGCTGTGATGACTCGTGTCATGGGCGAAGTGCCATTGCAGCACAGGCGCAAGGGAGCCAACGTCTCAAAGCTGTATTGCATAGGATGGTCGCAGCCCTGGAAGCTCAGAATGTGCTCATGCACTCTGAGCAACAGGCCATGGAGCGGTTTAGTGCTGTCGTGTCTTGTGGCATCAAGACTCTGGGGCCAAAATTCAGCCTCCCGATAAGGCCTGTTACCGCCGAAAAGCGGCGGCCACGCGGCAGTGTTGAATGGCCGCCGATTTGTGGTCGAATAGCCGCCGCTCGCGAAATTCTCCCCGGTGGCTTTTCCGGCGGTCACCATACCGCCCCACTCCCCCAACTTCCGCCCCTCTGCTGCTAAACCTTCCTAAGTGCGCCGTCAAAGCGCGCACCTCCGATGTCCCACTCCGCAAGCAAAATTCACCTGAGAAAATCTTCCGGCCGTCACTCGGTGTCCCCAACAGTTTTTTCTGTCGGTGCACAGTGTTTGCACTGTGTAAACTGGCGGTATGGACCCCATTAAATGGGAGGGCGACTGCCACGGCCGCCATCTTATTTTTTTTTGTCGTCCGATTGCTAGGTCGGCCCGACAATTATGCCCCCGGGTTAGACCGGGCCGCCAACAGGCAGCCAGGCACCCCGTCTTGGGTGCCATGCTGCTGGCCCAGCCGAAACCCGCCCTGGTAGCCCAGTGAACCTAACTTAAAAAGCTGCAGAGCTTGCAGTGGCTCTCCCCTTTAACTGATGACTGACAGTGACGGAGACTCCGTCCGATTTCCACTTCCGCCCCCATTATGACCAACTTCTGCCCCGCTTGAAAAAGAAAAGACAAAGAGCTGAATTTCGCAAGATGGGCCGCCACATCCACTGAGGCGGCCAAAAACACACCAGAAACGGTAGGTGCAACCCGTTTCCAGCAGGGGTGAATTTCGGCTCCTCTGTCTGCTCTCATAAAGTCTCAGCTGGATGCCACGCGAGCTCTGGTTGTTGTCATCACGGCTGGGTCCACCACGGTCCACAGCGCCACACCACCGACCTGTGCTCCAGCAGGCTGGCGGGGATGGGGCAGTGGTGCCCCGGGGTGAGTGGCGTCGGGTCATTGGACCAGGATCATGATGTGCTCACGGATCACGGCAGTCCTGATCCCAGACCTGTCACTCTGCCATTGCCGACAAGCATGGACTCGTCCGAGCCAAGGCCGACTGAACGCACTGAGAAGGTTGCTGCCCAGTCTGCAGTCGGCCCTTCTAGGGCCAGAGCTGGTCGAGGGCGTCCTAGAAGGACATCTTTGACCTCCTCACCTGACACAAAGCAGCCTTCCCAGGGTCATGATGCAGCCACAGAGGAGACACTGCGGCGTAGTGTAAGAATAGGTCTGCATAAGAGAGGTTATATGGAGATGCACATGAGTGGATCCATTGTTTGTGGTCTAATAAATCTTTATTTTGGTTTGCAACCTCTGGACAGGTCTCTCATTTAACTGTGGGGACGCTGTGTGAGAGGGCTCGCAGGTTTGCCTAAGGAGATGCACAGATGAAGGCTCAAGTGCGCATTAGCTTATCGGAAACACTCAGCAATGAGACGGCTTTGTGCTTCCCTTGCAGGGTCAACATGGCGCCGCCGCCTCCCGTGTGGCTGGCCACCACATCCTGGCCCTCCTCCTGTGCCTCCTCCTCCTGCTCCTGCTGCATGTCGTCACCCTGCGCCTCCTCCTCCTCTACTCCTCCTCAGGTGGCACTGCTGCCTCATCCTCCAATGGTTGTGCCCTCGTGATTGCCAGGTTATGAAGTATGTAGCACACCACCACAAATATGGAGACCGGCTCAGGCGAGTACTGCAGCATACCTCCTGAGCGGTCCAGGCAATGGAACCTCTCTTTCAGGAAGCTGATGGTTTGTTCGATAATGTCATTGTATGCATGTTGCGCTTCATAGAAACATAGGAAATAGATGTAGGAGTAGGCCATTCGGCCCTTCGAGCCTGCACCACCATTCAGTAAGATCATGGCTGATCATTTGCCTCAGTACCTCTTTCCTGCTTTCTCTCCATACCCCTTGATCCCTTTAGCCGTAAGGGCCATATCTAACTCCCTCTTGAATATATCCAACGAACTGGCATCAACAACTCTCTGTGGTAGGGAATTCCACAGGTTAACAACTCTGAGTGAAGAAGTTTCTCCTCATCTCAGTCCTAAATGGCTTACCCCTTATCCTTAGATGGTGTCCCCTGGTTCTGGACTTCCCCAACATCGGGAACATTCTTCCTGCATCTAACCTGTCCAGTCCCATCAGAATTTTATATGTTTCTATGAGATCTCCTCTCATTCTTCTAAACTCCAGTGAATACAGGCCCAGTCGATCCAGTCTCTCCTCATATGTCAGTCCTGCCATCCCGGGAATCAGTCTGGTGAACCTTCGCTGCACTCCCTCAATAGCAAAAATGTCCTTCCTCAGATTAGGAGACCAAAACTGAACATAATATTCCAGGTGAGGCCTCATCAAGGCCCTGTACAACTACAGGAAGACCGGCCTGCTCCTATACTCTCATCCCCTAGCTATGAAGGCCAACATGCCATTTTCCTTCTTCACCGCCTGCTGTACCTGCATGCCAACTTTCCATGACTGGTGTACCATGACACCCAGGTCTCGTTGCACCTCCCCTTTTCCTAATCTACTGCCATTCAGATAATATTCTGCCTTCGTATTTTTGCCACCAAAGTGGATAACCTCACATTTATCCACATTATACTGCATCTGCCATGCATTTGCCCATTCACCTAACCTGTCCAAGTCACCCTGCAGCCTCTTAGCATCCTCCTCACAGTTCACACCGCCACCCAGCTTAGTGTCATTTGCAAACTTGGAGATATTACACTCAATTCCTTCATCTAAATCATTGATGTACATTGTAAATAGCTGTGGTCCCAGCACTGAGTCCTGTGACACCCCACTAGTCACTGCCTGCCATTCTGAATGGGACCCGTTTATCCCGACTTTCTGCTCCCTGTCTGCCAACCAGTTCTCTATCCACGTCAGTACATTACCCTCGATACCATGTGCTTTAATTTTGCACACCAATCCCTTGTGTGGGACCTTGTCAAAAGCCTTTTGCAAGTCCAAATACACCACATCCACTGGTTCTCCCTTGTCCACTCTACTAGTGGACAAAAATTCCAGAAGATTTGTCAAGCATGATGACTTGGACCGATCCTGTCACTGCTTTCCAAATGCGCTACTATTTCATCTTTAATAATTGATTCCAACATTTTCCTCATTACTGATGTCAGGCTAACTGGTCTATAATTCCCCATTTTCTCTCTCCCTCCTTGTTTAAAAAGTGGTGTTACATTAGCTACCCTCCAGTCCATAGAAACTGATCCAGAGTCGATAGACTGTTGGAAAATGATCACCAATGCATACACTATTTCTAGGGCCACTTCCTTAAGTACTCTGGGATGCAGATTACCAGGCCCTGGGGATTTATCGGCCTTCAGTCCCATCAATTTCCCTAACACAATTTCCTGACTAATAAGGATTTCCTTCAGTTCCTCATTCTCACTAGATCCTCGGTCCCCTAGTATTTCCAGAAGGTTATTTGTATCTTCTTTCGTGAAGACAGAACCAAAGTATTTGTTCGACTGGTCTGCCATTTCTTTGTTCTTCATTATAAATTCACCTGATTCTGACTGCAAGGGACCTACGTTTGTCTTCACTAATCTTTTCCTCTTCACATATCCATAGAAGCTTTTGTAGTGAGTTTTTATGCTCCCAGGAAGCTTACTCTCATACTCTATTTTCCCCCTCCTAATTAAACCCTTTGTCCTCCTCTGCTGAATTCTAAATTTCTCCCAGTCCTCAAGTTTGCTGCTTTTTCTGGCCAATTTATATGCCTCTTCCTTGGATTTAATACTATCCTTAATTTCCCTTGTTAGCCACGGTTGAGCCACCCTCCCCGTTTTATTTTTACTCCAGACAGGGATGTACAATTGTTGACCAATAAGCTGGAAGGAGAAGCGATTGCTGCCAAACGAAGGACGATCTTCCTCACCGTTTGCGGGGCACCAACGTTTGGCCTCATGGAAAATCTGCTTGCCCCAGCGAAACCCACAGAGAAGTCGTACGATGATTTGTGCACACTGGTCCGGGAGCATCTGAACCCGAAGGAAAGCGTTCTGATGGCAAGGTACCGGTTCTCCATGTACACGAGGTCTGAAGGCCAGGAAGTGGCAAGCTGTGTCGCCGAGCTAAGGCACCTTGCAGTTCATTGCGAATTTGAAGGACACTTGGAGCACATGCTCAGGGACTTCTTTGTACTTGGCATTGGCCATGAAGTAATACTTCGCAAACTTTTGACTCTAGAGACCCCAACCTTGAGTAAAGCCATAGCGATAGCCCAGGCGTTCATCGCCACCAGTGACAATACCAAACAAATCTCTCAGCACACGAGTGCTGCTGCAAGTACTGTGGACAAAGTAATGTTTTCGAATCGTAATGTACATGGCAGGACTCACATGTCTGCAGCTGCATGTCCGCAGATGTCTTAGAGTCCACCATCAAGGGTGGTGAATGCAAGGCCATTAACATCTTGTTGGCGCTGCGGAGATAATCATCGCTTTCATTCATGCCGCTTCAAAGGATATGTTTGCAAGGGCTGTGGAACAATGGGACACCTCCAACCTATCTGCAGGCAAGCTGCAAACCCTGCTAATCCAGCAAACCACCATGTTGCAGAGGAGGACAGATCCATGGTGGATCACGATGAAACAGAGCCTCAGACTGAGGAGGCAGAGGTATATGGGGTGCACACATTTACCACAAAGTGTCCCCCAATAATGCTGAAGGTTGAATTAAATGGACTCCCGGTATCCATGGAGCTGGACACAGGTGTGAGCCAGTCCATAATGAGCAAAAAGACTTAAAATAAATTGTGGTGCAGCAAGGCCTCAAAGTTAGTCCTGACTCCCAGTCATAATAAACTGAGAACTTACACAAAGAAACTGATTCCCGTAATCAGCAATGTTACCGTAAAGGTCTCCTACGATGGAGCGGTGCACAATTTACCACTCTGGGTGGTACCGGGCTATGGCCCCATGCTGTTCAGCAGGAGCTGGCTGGGAAAGATACTCTGGAACAGGGATGACGTCCAAGCGCTCTCGTCCATCGACGACATTTCATGTGCCCAAATCCTAAACAAGTTCCCCTCGCTGTTTGAACTGGGCATCGGGAAGTTCCAAGGAGCAAAAGTGCAGATCCACTTGATTCCGGGGGCGCGACCCATCCATTACAAGATGAGAGCGGTACCGTACATGATGAGAGAGAGGGTGGAGATCGAGCTGGACCGGCTGCAACGAGAAGGCATCATTTCGCCAATCAAATTCAACAAGTGGGCCAGTCCAATTGTTCCAGTCCTCAAGGAAGACGGCACTGTCGGAATCGGTGGTGATCACAAAGTAACTATCAATCATTGCTTCCTGCAGGATCAGTACCCACTACCAAAGGCAGACGACCTATTTGCGACGCTGGCGGAAGGAAAAACATTCACGAAGCTGGACTTGACCTCAGCCTACATGACGCAGGAGCTGGAGAAATCATCGAAGGGTCTCACCTGTATCAACATGCACAAAGGTCTCTTCATTTATAACAGATGCTCGTTTGGGATTCGATCAGCCAAGGCGATATTCCAGAGGAACATGGAAAGCTTGCTGAAGTCGGTCGTGGTCTTCCAGGACAATATCTTGGTTACAGGTCAGGACACAGTCGAGCATCTGCAGAATCTGGAGGAGGTTCTTAGTCAGCTTAATCGTGTGGGGCTCAGGATAAAACACTCGAAGTGCGTTTTCCTGGTGCCTGAAGTGGAGTTCCTGGGGAGAAGAATCGCGGCAGACGGTATCAGGCCCACCAATTTGAAGACGGAGGCAATCAAGAATTCACCGAGACGACAGAATCTGACGGAGCTGCAATCATTCCGAGGAATCCTGAACTACTTTGGTAACTTCTTATTGGGTCTTAGCACACTGTTAGAACCACTGCACTCCTTACTGCGTAAAGGAGATAAATGGGTATGGAGTAAAAGCCAAGAAAATGCCTTTGAGAAAGCTAGGAAACTGTTATGCTCAAAGAAATTGCTTGCATTGTATGATCCATGTAAGCGTTGGTACTAGCATGTGATGTGTCTTCATACGGTGTCGGGTGTGTATTGCAACAAGTTAATGAATCTGGGAAATTGCAACCGGTTGCTTATGCATCCAGAAGCCTGTCTAAGGCATGATCGAAAAAGCAGCGTTAGCGTGTGTTGTGTATCTGTAAAGCATGCACTCCCATGTTCTGCCACCAGGGAGCTCATCCCCTGAAGTCCCAAGGGATCCCAGCATCCCTTGGGAGCACTGTATATAAGCCGGCCCCTAAGGCCTGTTCCTCACTCTGGAGTGTCTTATTAAAGACTGAGGTCACTGTTACTTTAACCTCCCTGTGTGCAGCCTCATCTGTGTTAGGAACACAATAGCGTGTGTTTATGGGGTAAAGAAATTGCATCAATATCTGTTTAGGCTCAAATTTGAATTGGCAGCCGACCATAAGCCACTTATATCCCTCTCTTTTGAAAGTAAGGGGATAAATGCGAATGCATCGGCCCACATCCAGAGATGGGCGCTCACGTTGTCTGCATACAACTACGCCATCCGCCACAGGCCAGGCACAGAAAACTGTGCCGATGCTCTCAGTAGGCTGCCATTACCCACCACAGGGGTGGAGAAGGCACAGCCCGCAGATTTATGGTAATGGAAGCATTCGAGAGTGAGCAATCACCTGTTACCGCCCGACAGATTAGAACCTGGACGAGCCAGGGCCCCTTACTGTCCTTAAAAAACTGTGTGCTCCACGGGAGTTGGTCTAGTGTCCCGTTCGAGATGCAGGAAGAAATAAAGCCATACCAGCAGCGCAGAGATGAAATATCCTTACAGGCAGACTGCCTCCTATGGGGTAATCGGGTAGTGGTGCCAAAAAAGGGTAGGGACATTTTCATTAGTGACCTCCACAGTACCCACCATTGTAATGATGAAATGATAGCCAGATCTCACGTGTGGTGGCCCGGTATCGATGCAGACTTAGAGTCCTGTGTGCACAAATGTAACACATATTCACAGTTAAGCAATGCACCCAGGGAGGCGCAACTAAGTTTATGGTCCTAGCCCTCCAAACCGTGGTCCAGGGTCCATGTCGACTAATCAGGCCCATTCTTGGGAAAAATGTTCCTTGTGGTTGTAGATGCGTACTCCAAATGGATTGAATGTGAGATAATGTCGGCAAGCACGTCCGCTGCCACCATTGAAAGCCTGCGGGCCATGTTTGCCATGCACAGCCTGCCTGATGTCCTTGTGCGTGACAATGGGCCGTGCTTCACCAGTGCCAAGTTCAAAGAGTTCATGACCCACAATGGGATCAAACATGTCACATCTGCCCCGTTTAAACCAGCGTCCAATGGTCAGGCAGAGAGAGCAGTGCAAACCATCAAGCAAGGCTTAAAGAGGGTAACTGAAGGCTCACTGCAGATTCGCCTATCCCGAGTCCTGCTTAGTTACCGCACGAGACCCCACTCGCTCACTGGGGTCCCCTCCGCTGAACTGCTCATGAAAAGAGCACTTAAGACAAGGCTCTCGTTAGTCCACCCTGATCTACTCGAACAGGTAGAGAGCAGGCGGCTTCAACAGAATACATATCATGATCACGCAAATGTGTCACGCGAAATCGAGATTAATGATCCTGTATTTGTGCTAAACTATGGACAAGGTCCCAAGTGTCATGGCCAAAGAGGGGAGTAGGGTGTTTCGGGTCAAACTTTCAAATGGACTCACCTGCATGAAACACTTGGATCAAACCAAACTCAGATTCACAGACTATCCAGAACAACCTACAATAGGCTCTACCTTTTTCGACCCTCCAACACACAGACAAGTGGCAACCAACCCAGCGGTTGGCCACGAAGTAGAACCCATCACCTGCAACAGCCCAGTAGGACTCACCACACCCAGCAGCCCGTCAAGGCCACCTGCACAGCAGCCCAGCGAGAGCCCAACAAACGACTCACCAAACCAGCATTTGCACCGAGACGATCAAGCAGGGAAAGGAAGGCCCCAGATCGACTCACATTGTAAATAGTTACACTATTGACTTTGGGGGGGGAATGCTGTTATATATGTAAACCTGTAAATAGCTTGTTTAACCACCACAGAACTCATCCCCTGAATCCCAAAATCCCTTGGAAGCACCTGTACATAAGGAGGCCTCACAGGCTGGAGAAGCACTCTGGAGACCTGCAATAAAGGACTATGGTCACACATTACTTTGAGCTTACAGTATCTGGTCAGATTCTTTATTCAAGACATAACAATTATGTTTTCTGTGGCATTATCATTGCACAATGTGTGGTCATTACTCAGCCCCCTCCATTTAAGCAAACGGATGCCTTATGAGCCACTGCCAGAAGCTTTTGCGCCAGCAACATTGGCATGCTGCCTCTTCCATGGCTGGACACTCGGAGCTTTGCCAGACTCCCGCTCCTCTTCCTAATCCTCCTCCTCCTCCTGCTCCTGAGGTGGGCCTTCGATCCCCAATGGCAAGACCTGGGCCCTCATGATGGCCAAGCTGTGCAGCATGCAGCACACCCCAATGAATAGTGAGACCTGCTGAGGGGAATATTGAAGGCTGCTCCAGAGTGGTCCAGGCATCGGAATCGCTGCTTCAGCAGCCCTGTTATCTGCTCGATGATGTTGCAGGTGGTGGCATGCCTCTTATTGTAGTGTTCCTCTGGTTCTGTGATGGGGTTGCGGAGGGAGGTCATTAATCAGGTGGCCAGGCCGCATCCTTTGTCCCCGAACAGCCAGCCTTGGCCTTCCTATGGTGGCTGAAACAGTCGTGGCATAGTGTTGCCCGCAGGATAAACGCATCATGTGCACTTCCAGGATACTGATCATTGATTGCGAGGATGAGTTTCGTGTGGTTGCACACCAGCTGCACATTATGTGAGTGTTTCTGAAGACCTCAGCATTCTGGAATGGTGCTCGCAAGGCCCCGTGTGTGCAGACACTTGCTCCTTGAACCCTCAGGAAGCCCGTTATTCTGGCAAATCCACATGTCCGCTCATTCTGTTTCTCTCCCTGGTCATCAGGAAGTTAATAAAGTCCTGTCTGCATGTGTAGAGAGTCTGTGTGATGTCGCGGATGGAGTGATGTGCTGTGAATTGTCAGATGCTGCACATATCCCCTGATGCAGCCTGGAAGGAGCCGGAGGCATAGAAGGTGAGTGCCAAATTGACCTTCACTGTGACAGGCAGCGCAGTCCTCATGCCAATGTGAGGCTGCAGGTCTGCCTGTAGGAGATGGCATATCTCTGTAACTACCTCCTCTTGGAAGCACAGCCATCTGACACGCTGCTCCTTGGGCAGGTCCAGGTATGAGCGTCGCTGGCGGTAAAACCATGGGGAGTAAGGACTCCTGTCCTGATGTCGAATGGGCTCTCCTTCGGCTGCTAACATGGCCAACAGCCCTTGGGACCAAAATTTCCCTCTGCCCCGTTTGGGGTGGATAATTCAAATTAACTGGCGAATTACCCCAGTACAGATAGGGTGGGGAATAGAGGGAAATTGCCCACTTTAGCCTCCCAAAATCAATGGGGAGGTGTTGGGGACAGCAGAGGGGGAAAGCTCATCGGAAGTGGGGTAGAAGGCAGGCAGTATCGCCGCACTGATGCGTAGCAACGTTACTCCCCTTCACTTTAAGGAGAGGGATGCTGTGAGGCTTAGTGAGGCTTAGACAGCCAAATTTCCACCCCTTTGTGTCCTCCTCAAAGCTTACTGTCCCACCAAGCTTTGTATTATCAGTAAACTTGGATACATTGCACTTGGTCCCGTCATCAAAGACATTAATATAAATTGTAAATAGCTGAGACCCCAGCACTGATCTTTGCGGCACCCCACTCGTTACAGCCTGCCAATCTGAAAATGACCTATTTATCCCTACTATCTGTTTTCTGTCCGTTAACCAATACATTATCCACAACTCCATGTGCCCTTATCTTGTGTAGCAACCTTTTATGTGGCACCTTATCGAATACCTTTTGGAAATCCAAATATACTACATCCTCTGGTTCCCCTTTATCTTCCCTATTAGTTACAACCTCAAAAAACTCTAATAAAATTGTTAAACATGATTTTCCTTTCATAAAACCACGTTGACTCTGCCCAATTATATTATGATTTTCTAAGTGCCCTCTTACCAGTTCCTTAATAATGGATTCCAGCAATTTCCTGATAACTGAAGTCAGGCTAACTGGCCTTTAGCTCCCTGTTTCGCTTCTTTCTTGAATTTGCTTTCTTCCAATCCGCTGGGACCATTCAAGAAGCTAAGGAACAATCAGTGTCCGTCTGTGTCTGTCTGTGTCTCTCGATGTCTGTCGGTGTCTCGGTGTCTGTCGGTGTTTCTCAGTGTCTCTTGGTGTCTGTCGGTGTCTCTCGGTGTCTCTCGGTGTCTGTCGGTGTCTCTCAGTGTCTGTGGAGTCTCTCAGTGTCTGTGGAGTCTGTCAGTGTCACTCGGTGTCTCTCAGTGCCTCTCAGTGCCTGTCGGTGTCTGTCTGTATCTGTCTGTGTCTGTCGGTGTCTCTCAGTGTCTGTGGAGTCTCTCATTGTCTGTGGAGTCTGTCAGTGTCACTCAGTGTCTCTCAGTGCCTGTCTGTGGTGTCTCTCAGTGTCTGTTGGTGCCTGTTGGTGTCTCTCAGTGCCTGTCGGTGTCTCTCAGTGCCTCTCGATGTCTGTAGGTGTCTGTGTTTGTCTGTGTCTGTCAGTGCCTATCAGTGTCTGTCTGTGTCTCTCAGTGCCTGTCAGTGTCTGTCGGTGTTTGTTGGTATCTGTCCGTGTCTGGCAGTGTCTGTCAGCATATGTCTGTCTGTGCCTGACCCTGTCCGTGTCTGTCTCCCTGGCCCCCAAACTAACCTGATATCTAGCTCCCCACCCTATGATCAGTCGACCTCACTGCGATCCAATTCCCCCTACTGTCCTATCACCCCACGATCTGTTTCCCTCGTGGTCCGATCCCCCGCAATGTATTCCCCCCTCCCCCCCCCCGCCGATATGATCCTCCAGCAATCCGATCCCCCATGCTCCCTCCCGTACATATCAGGGCCAATTTTTTTTACACGTACATGGAATGTGGGCATTGCTAGCAAAGCCAGCATTTATTGCCCATCCCTAATAGTCCTTGAGAAGGTGGTGGTGAGCCGCCACCTTCAACCGCTACAGTTCGTATGGTGAAGGAACTCCCACAGTGCTGGTAGGCAGGGAGTTCCAGGATTTTGACCCAGCGAGGATGAATGAATGCCGATACACTTCTAATTCAGGATGGTGTGTAACTTGGAGGGGAACATGGAGGTGGTGATGGTGTTCGCAAGCACCTGCCGCCTTGTCCTTCGAGGTGGGAGGTGCTGCCGAAGAAGCTCGGCGACTTGCTGCAGTGCATCTTGTAGATGGTATACACTGCAGCCACGGTGCGCTGGTGGTGGAGGGAGTGAATGTTTAAGGTGGTGGATGGGGAGCCAATCAAGTGGGCTGCTTTATCCTAGATGGTGTTGAGCTTCTTGAGTGTTGTTGGAGCTGCACTCATCCAGGCAAGTGGAGAGTATTCCATCATACTCCCGACTTGTGCCTTACATAAGAACATAAGAACATAAGAATTAGGAACAGGAGTAGGCCATCTAGCCCCTCGAGCCTGCTCCGCCATTCAATAAGATCATGGCTGATCTGGCCGTGGACTCAGCTCCACTTACCCGCCCGCTCCCCATAATCCTTAATTCCCTTTTTGGTTAAAAATCTATCTATCTGTGATTTGAATACATTCAATGAGCTAGCCTCAACTGCTTCCTTGGGCAGAGAATTCCACAGATTCCAACACTCTGGGAGAAGAAATTACTTCTCAACTCAGTTTTAAATTGGCTCCCCCGTATTTTGAGGCTGTTCCCCCTAGTTCTAGTCTCCCCGACCAATGGAAACAACCTCTCTGCCTCTATCTTGTCTATCCCTTTCATTATTTTAAATGTTTCTATAAGATCAGCCCTCATCCTTCTGAACTCCAACGAGTAAAGACCCAGTCTACTCAATCTATCATCATAAGGTAATCCCCTTATCTCCGGTATCAGCCTAGTGAATCGTCTCTGTACCCCCTCCAAAGCTAGTATATCCTTCCTTAAGTAAGATGACCAAAACTGCACGCAGTACTCCAGGTGCAGCCCCACCAATACACTGTACAGTTGCTGGAGGACCTCCCTGCTTTTGTACTCCATCCTCTCGCAATGAAGGCCAACATTCCATTCACCTTCCTGATTACCTGCTGCACCTGCAAACTAATTTTTTGGGATTCATGCACAAGGACCCTCAGGTCCCTCTGCACGGCAGCATGTTGTAATTTCTCCCCATTCAAATAATATTCCCTTTTACTGTTTTTTTTTCCAAGGTGGATGACCTCACATTTTCCGACATTGTATTCCATCTGCCAAACCTTAGCCCATTCGCTTAACCTATCTAAATCTCTTTGCAGCCTCTCTGTATCCTCTACACAACCCGCTTTCCCACTAATCTTTGTGTCATCTGCAAATTTTGTTGCACTACACTCTGTCCCCTCTTCCAGGTCATCTATGTATATTGTAAACAGTTGTGGTCCCAGCACCGATCCCTGTGGCACACCACAAACCACTGATTTCCAACCCAAAAAGGACCCATTTATCCCGACTCTCTGCTTTCTGTTCGCCAGCCAATTCTCGATCCATGCTAATACATTTCCTCTGACTCCGCGTACCTTTATCTTCTGCAGTAACTTTTTGTGTGGCACCTTATCGAATGCTTTTTGGAAATCTAAATACACCACATTCATCGGTACACCTCTATCCACCATGCTTGTTATATACTCAAAGAATTCCAGTAAATTAGTTAAACATGATTTCCCCTTCATGAATCCATGCTGCGTGTGCTTGATTGCACTATTCCTATCTAGATGTCCCGCTATTTCTTCCTTAATGATAGCTTCAAGCATTTTCCCCACTACAGATGTTAAACTAACCGGTCTATAGTTACCTGCCTTTTGACTGCCCCCTTTTTTCGGCTTTCTAATACGCTGGTACCTCCCCAGAGTCCAGAGAATTTTGGTAGATTATAACGAATGCACCTGCTATAACTTCCGCCATTTCTTTTAATACCCTGGGATGCATTTCATCAGGACCAGGGGACTTGTCTACCTTGAGTCCCATTAGCCTGTCCAGCACTACCCCCCTAGTGATAGTGATTATCTCAAGGTCCTCCCTTCCCACATTCCCGTGACCAGCAATTTTTGGCATGGTTTTTGTGTCTTCCACTGTGAAGACCGAAGCAAAATAATTGTTTAAGGTCTCAGCCATTTCCACATTTCCCATTATTAACTCCCCCTTCTCATCTTCTAAGGGACCAACATTTACTTTAGTCACTCTTTTCCGTTTTATATATCGGTAAAAGCTTTTACTATCTGTTTTTATGTTTTGCGCAAGTTTACTTTCGTAATCTATCTTTCCTTTCTTTATTGCTTTCTTAGTCATTCTTTGCTGTCATTTAAAATTTTCCCAATCTTCTAGTTTCCCACTAACCTTGGCCACCTTATACGCATTGGTTTTTAATTTGATACTCTCCTTTATTTCCTTGGTTATCCACGGCTGGTTATTCCTTCTCTTGCCGCCCTTCTTTTTCACTGGAATATATTTTTGTTGAGCACTATGAAAGAGCTCCTTAAAAGTCCTCCACTGTTCCTCAATTGTGCCACCGTTTAGTTTGTGTTCCCAATCTACTTTAGCCAACTCTGCCCTCATCCCACTATAGTCCCCTTTGTTTAAGCACAGTACGCTCGTTTGAGACACTACTTCCTCACCCTCAATCTGTATTACAAATTCAACCATACTGTGATCACTCATTCCGAGAGGATCTTTTACTAGGAGATCGTTTATTATTCCTGTCTCATTACACAGGACCAGATCTGAGATAGCTTGCTCCCTTGTAGGTTCTGTAACATACTGTTCTAAGAAATAATCCCGTATGCATTCAATGAATTCCTCCTCAAGGCTACCCCGTGCGATTTGATTTGACCAATCGATATGTAGATTAAAATCCCCCATGATTACTGCCATTCCTTTTTCACATGCCTCCATTATTCCCTTGATTATTGTCCGCCCCACCGTGAAGTTATTATTTGGGGGCCTATAAACTACACCCACCAGTGACTTTTTTCCCTTACTATCTCTAATCTCCACCCACAATGATTCAATATTTTGTTCATTAGAGCCAATATCGTCTCTCACAACTGCCCTGATATCATCCTTTATGAACAGAGCTACCCCACCTCCTTTTCCTTGTCTATCTTTCCGAATTGTCAGATACCCCTATATGTTTAATTCCCAGTCTTGGCCACCCTGCAACCACGTTTCTGTAATGGCCACCAAATCATACCCATTTGTAATGATTTGTGCCGTCAACTCATTTACTTTATTTCGAATGCTGCGTGCATTTAGGTAAAGTGATTTAATACTAGTTTTTAAACCATGATTTTTAGCCTTGTAGATAGTGGAAAGGCTTTGGGGAGTCAGAGGGTGAGACACTCGCTGCAGAATACCCAGCCACTGACCTGCTCTTGTTACTACAGTATTTATGTGGCTGGTCCAGTTACATTTCTGGTCAATGGTGACCCCCAGGATGTTGATGATGCCGATTATATTACTGTCAAGGGGCGGTGGTTAGACTCTCGCTTGTTGGAGATAGTCATTGCCTGGCACTTGCCACTTATCAGCCCAAGCCTGAATGTCGTCCAGGTCTTGCAGATGGCGGGCACGGACTGTTTCATTCTCTAAGGAGTTGCTAATGGCAATGAACACTGAGCAATCATCAACAAGCATCCCTACTGCTGACATGATGGAGGGAAGGTCATTGATGAAGCAGCTAAAGATGATTGGGCCTAGAACAATGCCCTGAGGAACTCCTGCAATGATATCCTGGGGCTGTGATGATTGACTTCCAACAACCACAACCATCTTCCTTTCTGCTAAGCATGACTCCAGTTGAGAGTTTTCCCCCTGATTCCCATTGACTTAAGTTTTACTAGGGCTCCTCGATGCCACAGTCGGTCAAATGCTGCCTTGCAGTCATTCTCACCTCACCTCTGAAATTCAGCTCTTTTGTCCATGTTTGGACCAAGGCTGTAATGAGGTCTGGAGCCGGGTGGTCCTGGTGGAATCCAAAATGGGTATCAGTGAGCAGGTTATTGGTGATTAAGTACCGCTTGATAGCACTGTCGACGAACCCTTCCATTACTTTGCTGATGATTAAGAGTAGGCTGATGGGGCAGTAGTTGGCCAGATTGGATTTGTCCTGCTTTTTGTGGACAGGAAATATCTGGGCAGTTTCCCACATTGTCGGATATATGCCATTGTTGTAGCTGTCCTGGAACTGCTTGGCTAGAAGCGCAGCTAATTCTGGAGCACAAGTCTTCAGCACGACAGCCAAGATGTTGTTGGGGCCCATAGCCATTGCTGTATCCAATGCACTCAGCCATTTTTTTATATCACGTGGAGTGAATCGAATTGGCTGAAGACTGGCTTCTGTGATGGTGGGGACCTCAGGAGGAGGCCGATATGGATCATCTGCTCAGTACTTCTGGCTAAAGATGATTGTAAATGCTTCAGCCTTGTCTTTTGCAGTTGCACGCTAGGCTCTACCACCATCATAATCATCATCATCATAGGCAGTCCCTCAGAATCGAGGAAGACTTGCTTCCACTCTTAGCATGAGTCCTTAGGTGGCTGTACAGTCTAATACAAGAACCACAGTTTCTGTCACAGGTGGGACAGACAGTGGGTGGGGAGTCTGGTTTGCCGTACACTCCTACCGCTGCCTGCGCTTGATTTCTGCATGCTCTCGGCAACGAGACCCCAGGGAGGACAGATGCACCAACGTCAGCGTCCTCGTCCAGGCCAACAGCCCCAGCATTGAAGCACTGATCACACTTGATCAGCTCCACTGGGCAGGCCACATAGTTCGCATGCCAGACACGAGACTCCCAAAGCAAGCGCTCTACTCAGAACTCTACCACCATTGAAAATGGGGATAATCATGGAGCCTCCCCCTCCCGTTAGTTGTTTAATGGTTCACCACCAGTCACAACTGGATGTGGCAGGACTGCAGAGCTTTGAACTCATCCATTAGTTGTGGGATTGCTTAGCTCTGTCTATAGCATGCTGCTTCCACTTTTTAGCATGCATGTAGTCCTGTGTTGCAGATTCTCCAGATTGGCACCTCAATTTTAGGTACACCTGGTGCTGCTCCTGACATGATCTTCTTTTGTCCTCATCGAGCCAGGGTTGGTCCCCTGACTTGATGGTAATGGTAGAGTGAGGGAAATACCATGCCATGAGGTTACAGATTGTGTGGAACACAATTCTGCTGCTGCTGATGGTCCACAGTGCCTCCTGAATGCCAAGTATTGAGCTGCTGGATCAGTCTGAATCTATCCGATTTAGCACGGTGGTAGTGCCACACACATGATGGAGGGTGTCCTCAGTGTGAAGATGGGACTTTGACATCACAAGGACTGTGTGGCAATCACTACTACTGTCATGGACAGATGCATCTGCGACAGGTAGATTGGTGAGGACGAGGTCGAGTAGGTTTTTCCTTCATGTTGGTTCTCTCATCACCTGTCGCAGGCCCTATGTCCTTCAGAAGTCGATCAGCTCAGTCAGCAGTGGTGCTACTGAGCCACTCTTGGTGATGGATATCGAAGTCTCCCACCCAGTGTACACTCTGTGCCCTTGCTGCTCTCAGTGCTTCTTCCAAGTGGTGTTCAACATGGAGGAATACTGATTCATCAGCTGAGTGAGTGTGGTAGGTGGTAATCAGCAGGAGGTTTCCTTGCCCATGCTTGACCTGAAGCCATGAGACTTCATGGGGTCCGGAGTCAATGTTGAGGTCTCCCAGGGCACTCACTCCCACTGTGCCGCCACCCCTGGTGTGTCTGTCCTGCCGGTGGGACAGGACATACCCAGGGATGGTGATGGAGAAGTCTGGGACTTTGGCTGAAAGGTATGATTCTGTCAGTATGACTATGTCAGGCTGTTGCTTGACTAGTCTGTGGGACAGCTCTCCCAATTTTGGCACACATCCCTAGATGTTGGTGAGGAGGACTTTGTTGGGTCAACTGGGTTGGGTGTGTCGTTATCGAATCTGTAGCTGGTGCCAAGGTTGATGTCAGGTGGTTTGTCCGGTTTTATTCTTCTTACTGCTTTTTGCAGCTTTTTTTTATAACTGAATGGCTTGCTAGGCCATTTCAGAGGGCAGTTAAGAGTCAACCACATTGCTATGGGTCTGGAGTCACATATAGGCCAGACCAGGTAAGAATGGCAGATTTCCTTCCCTGAAGGAGATTAGTGAACCAGATGGGCTTTTATGACAATCCGGTAGTTTCATGGTCACCATTACTGACACTAGCTTTTTATTCCAGATTTATTTAATTAACTGAATTTAAATTCCCCAGCTGCCCTGGTGGGATTTGAACTCATGTCTCTGGATTATTAGTCCCACCTCTGGATTACTAGTTCTGTAATTTAACCACTATGCTACCGTTCCCGATCAAATCTAACAACACAGAATGAGACCATTCGGCCCATCGACTCAGGCAAAGCCTCTGGCAGCTTCAAAAAAGCTCATACAGTCCTGGATAAGAGCTGACAACTCAAACAAAAACATGTGCAACTGAAAACCAATGTGCTAGTCCAGTGGTTCAAGGTGTTCATTTTTCTTTCAAGGTTCTTTTATTGGTGTTTAATGGACCACATTTTTTTTTTTCCTCATGGATACTAAAACCTAATGAGGTAGAAATAGAATAAAGCTGGCCTGCCAGCATGAACTGGGTGCAGGGAACGATCCCAGAACCGAAACACGTTGGTCCCGGAGGCCGATCCAAATCGGACAGCAAGCCTCATTTAAATTAGATCTGGGCAGGCGCCGCCGAAGCGAGAGGTCAATTTCAGGCGGCGGCGATGCTGACAACAGCTCTCAGGCAGGACCTGACCAGCCAATCGTGGGGGAAGCGATTGGGAGAGGGGGATGGTGACTGGCTGGGGGATTGGGAGGGGAGAAGGTGATCTGATGGGGCTGAAGATCACGGGGGAGGCGATTAAGGGAGGGAGTGAGGCAATGGGGTGAGGGCTGAGCAAGGGCCAGCAATGATCTTCAGGACCGCTCTTCCTTGGAGCATTATTTTTTTAATCGGAAGCGACTGCTTCCTGTGGTTCATTGGCAGGAGTCACTCCGTTTTTAATAACATACCCGTTGCTGGGGGCTTAGGGGCTGCTGAAGAATCCTGAGCGACCAGAATACCTAAAAAGTGGGCTCCATGAAATTACCAATTGGACCAACTCCTGCACAGATTGGGCACAAGCCTTCCCACTGCTAAATCGACATTCTTTTCACCCATTTAATGCCCGAAACATATACCAATTTCTACCCTGAGGTCTTCAAGCACGACATAGAAAAATAAATAGTTCCAAACTGGGAACTGACACCATTCGATTCTTTCAACTAAATTGGGGCGGGGGAAAGTCTCAAAGAACTTAAACTGGATGTCCTCTTTGGCCGAGTTGATCTTCCGATCCCATAGTCTCTCCATCACCAAGACTGCCTACTTTCATCTCAATGACATTGCCCATCTCTACCCCGCCTCAGCTCAACTGCTGCTGAAATCCTCGTCCATGCCTTTTGACTTCCAGACTCAACCATTCCAATGCTTTCCTGGCCGGCCTCCCATCTTCCACCCTCAAAAACTCTGCTGCCCATATCCTAACTCGCACCAAGTCCCATTCACTCATCACCTCTATGCTTCCAATCCAGCAATGCCTCAGATTAAAAATGTTCATCCTTGTTTTCAAATCCCTCCCTCCATGTCCTCGGCCCTCCCTAGCCCTGTAACCACCTTCAGCCCGACAACCCTTTGAGATCTCTGCACTCCTCCAATTCTGGCTTCCTGTGTATCCCTGATTTCCTCGCCCCACCGTTTAACTGCCTAGGTTCTTGTAAAACCACTGACTTCCTGCTGATGTACAGTTCGTTCTGTAATATTCTTAGGCCAGATGGTGACTGTCAGACTGTCAGAAGGCTTGTTGACCATTTGCCCAGCCTGATCTGTACTTGTCTTGCATCATCGTTTGTGAATATACAGGAGGGTCACTGGATAGTGTTGAACAGGAACTTTTTTTTCCTCCTCTCCTCTCTAAGCAAGGTACACTGATGCCATTCCACTGCTCTTACCATCATCCTGATTGAGATCAGTTTACCTAACACAGACTATCGTTCAACCCTGAGACCTTCCTAATCTGATGGCTCAGATACTCACTGAACTAGTTGAGCCATTGAGGGAGCTATTGTAATGATATAACTGTTAGTTGGAAGTACTTACCTCTATGTGTTATGTCCATTGTGACATTGATTGCAGAGGGATATTCCTGCAACAAACTTTTCTCTCCCTTTAGCTTGCCAGAATGGTTATTTGTAAGCTCAGGCAGTAAGTATTAACAGATTACAACATAACTGAGACAAGTCCTATTGTATACTTAGGCACTCTGTTAATGACTCCACGAGGCAGGGGTATGGTACTTAAACTGTGAAGACTGTAGTCCTTTATTGCAGCTCCTAGAGTGAGGACACCAAGAGGTGAGCTCCCTTTTATACTGGGTTACCTGCAGTGTGCAGGTGACCCTTAGGTCTCCAGCAGCAGCACCCTCTGGTGTACAGGTAAGGTGTGTACAGGGTGAAGGTACATTCAGTGTTACAGTAAATCATAACATTATAAGCATGCATACATAACAACACTCCTCCCAAAACATTTTTCAAGTCCTTATTGCCATGACCTGGGGAGGTGATCAGTAGTGGGCTGTGGGAGGTTGTGGTGAGGGTTGTGTGGGTGCCAGGTGGGATCCCTGTGCTTGAGGCTGGCCTCATACATTCCCCCCCTTCACACGCAGACCATGTGAGTGTCACTGTTGTTGGATCCCTCAGTGGGGGAGCCAGTGCAGCAGTGGGTAGGGTACATACTCTGTAGTGTGGGTAAGTGTGTGGTGGTGGGCAGGACCACAGGACTGTGTGGGCTCCTTGTCCTCCATTTGTGATGAAGGTCTGGTCATCCCAAGGTTCACCAGGAAAGCTGGAGAGTACAGGCCTCTCACTCCTGGTGCTGACCCTGGTGGCCAGGGGGTGCAGGGCCGATCTGGGACAGGTTGCCAGTGGTGGTGGCTGTGCTGTCCATTGACCACTGTTCCTGCAGTGGATCTGCTCCCACTGGGTGTGTGTGAGCCCTTCCTGAGGCATCACATTTGTCCCAAAAGTTCAGGCTACATGGTCAGGTAGCTTGCTGGACTTGGGGATCTCCCACGGGGGAATTTCTCTGGCATTTACATTGTCCCTGTAGAACCCGGTGTCCTTTAACAGTCTACTTCCTGTATACGTGACACATTGGCTCCAATCATACATAGTCGAATCTGCACTGTTATCTCTGTTTACATTGTTACTTACAGCATTTACATCACTTTCTTGTATCTCGGTCTCTTCATACATGGTTAAATTTGTCATTTTAAAATTTCTATCATCATCATTCAGCATTACAAACTTGTTCTTAATATCACTTACACAAGCATACATTACATTTTTCTCATCAGTTACTCCAGCATCACAATTCCTCGTTACATTATCATACCTGCATTCGCTAACTGCATTTTTAACTTTAAAGTCCTTGTCATCTTTAGATTGAAACTGTCCCTTTAAATTCTTTGGGTTACTGGTCTCCTTTAAGGGGGCCTTCCAATCCGGTTCGCCGCTCGGTGCCACGTGTCACTCCTCCAACGCTGCCCCTCGTGGTCTGGTCACGACCATTTTGATTTTAGGTTCTTCGCCTCGTGGTGCGGCCGCCATCTTCTCGCTCTCCTCCAGGTAGGCTGTGGTGATCTTTTCCTCCTCAGATTCAGCCACAGACGTCGGGAATCCACTTTTTTCGAAGATGTTCTTCCCTTGGAGTCCTGTCATGGCCCAGAAGGTGAAGTCTGACATTCAGTTTTGATAATCTCGCCATGGTGTTGTGAAGTCGTCGCCACCCAGTCGAGCTGGACGGTGGGGTCTCTAGGCGCAGCGATGGATCCATGTTCAGGATTGCATGGGATGTCGATCGCTGGAGCCCGGAGGACATTGTTACTTCGACCGACTTGGACCTGCTTCATCCAACTTCTTCCCAGCAGCATTGGACCATTGCTGGCAATGATCCACAGTGGGAGTTTGTTCATCACGCCGCCCTGGGAGACCTGGACGTCCACGCTGCCAACGACTGGGATTTTACCTTTGGTGTAGGTGAGCAGCTTTGGCTGGACAGGAGACAGTTTTGGTCATTTAGCGGGATTGATCCAAAGTTTTTCAAAGGTCATCTGGCTCATTAAAGACTGGCTCGCCCCTGTGTCGATCTCCATCAAAACTGGAACTCCATTGATGTCTACTTCCATCTTCCACAGGGAACTTTCGGTGGAGCAGGTATAAATTCCATACTCTTCTTCCAGGGGTTGAGCAGCTTCGTCTTCATCTGTGTCAGAGCCCCAGTGATCAGCCAACTCTTTAGTGACGTGGTGAGTAAAGCTTTTTCTGCACATTCTCTGAAGGTGCCCTTTCGCGTTGCAGCCTTTGCAGGTCTAGTCCTTGTAGCGACACTGGTGGGCCCTGTGGTTTCCTCCACAGAGCCAGCACGGGACTAGCCAGTTGGCCCCATGTGGCGGACTCAGGATAGCGGGACTCAGGGCAGCATTTCTGCCTTTAGAAGTCGCTATTCAGTTCACTGCGCTCGTTAGTTTAGAAACCTAGAGTCCTGGGTGTGGATCATCATTCGCCTGGAGTCCAAAATCATGTAGGCCTGGCTCACTTTAATTGCCTTCTGCAGGGTGACTGTGTGTCTGCAGAGAGCAATTTGTGGAGGAGGCCCTCGTGGCCGATTCTAATAACAAATATGTCCCTTAGTGCTTCGTTAAGGTGGTCATCAAAATCACATGGTGCAGCCAATTTTCTTAAATCTGCAGCATACTAAGCAACTTCTAGGCCTTCGGATCGCCGGTGAGTGTAGATGCTGTGAGGATGCTCTCTTTGGCTTTTAGTTGCTCTTGTATTAAGGTTGAGGAGGATGACTCATCAGGGAAGAGCAGCAGCAGCGAAGTTCATTGCACCATGGGTGGCTCTGTTGCACAGGAGGGGAGGAAAAAGAGTGGGAGAGCTATAGTGGTAGGGGATTCTATTGTAAGGGGAATAGATAGATGTTTTTTACCTACCGGTATATCCTTGGTACCTATATGCACCACGACAACTGGCTGTTCACCCTTCCCTTTCAAAATGTCCTGCACCCGCTCCGAGACATCCTTGACCCTTGCACAGGGAGGCAACATACCATCCTGGAGTCTCGATTGCTAGTGCTGTTGAGGAGGGGTTAAACTAATATGGCAGGAGGATGGCAACCTATGCAGGGAGACAGAGGGAAGTAAAATGGGGGCAGAAGCAAAAGACGGAAAGAAGAAATGTAAAAGTGGAGGGCAGAGAAACCCAAGGCAAAAATCAAAAAGGGCCACATTGCAGCAAAATTCTAAAAGGGCAAAGTGTGTTAAAAAGACAAGCCTGAAGGCTCTGTGCCTCAATGAGAGGAGTATTCGTAATAAGGTGGACAAATTAACTGCACAGGCAGCTATTAATGAATATGATATGATATAATCACGGAGATATGGCTCCAGGGTGACCAAGGCTGGGCACTCAACATCCAGGGGTATTCAACATTCAGGAAGGATAGACAGAAAGGAAAAGGAGGTGAGGCAGCACTGCTGGTTAAAGAGGAAATTAACGCAATAGTAAGGAAGGACATTAGCTTGGATGATGTGGAATCTGTATGGGTGGAGCAGCGGAATACCAAAGGGCAGAAAATGCTCGTGGGAGTTGTATACAGACCACCAAACAGTAGTAGTGAGGTTGGGGACAGCATCAAACAAGAAATTAGGGATGCGTGCAATAAAGGTACAGCAGTTATCATGGGCGACTTTAATCTACGTATAGATTGGGCTAACCAAACTGGTAGCAATACGATGGAGGAGGATTTCCTGGAGTGTATTAGGGATGGTTTTCGGGAACCAACTAGAGGGCTGGCCATCCTAGACTGGGTGATGTGTAAAGAGAAAGGACTAATTAGAAATCTTGTTGTGAGAGGCCCCTTGGGGAAGAGTGACCATAATATGGTAGAATTCCTTATTCAGATGGAGAGTGACACAGTTAAGTCAGAGACTAGGGTCCTGAACTTAAGGAAAGGTAACTTTGATGCTATGAGATGTGAATTGGCTAGGATAGATTGGCAAATGATACTTAGAGGGTTGACAGTGGATAGGTAATGGCAAACATTTAAAGATCACATGGATGAACTTCAACAATTGTACATCCCTGTCTGGAGTAAAAATAAAACGGGGAAGGTGGCTCAACCGTGGCTAACAAGGGAAATTAAGGACAGTGTTAAATCCAAGGAAGAGCTATATAAATTGGCCAGAAAAAGCAGCAGACCTGAGGATTGGGAGAAAGTTAGAATTCAGCAGATGAGGACAAAGGGTTTAATTAGGAGGGGGAAAATAGAGTATGAGAGGAAACTTGCCGGGAACATAAAAACTGACTGCAAATGTGAAGAGAAAAAGATTAGTGAAGACAAACATAGGTCCCTTGCAGTCAGATTCAGGTGAATTTATAATGGGGAACAAAGAAATGGCAGACCAGTTGAACAAATACTTTGGTTCTGTCTTCACGAAGGAAGACACAAATAACCTTCCGGAAGTACTAGGCGGCCGAGGGTCTAGTGAGAAGGAGGAACTGAAGGATATCCTTATTCGGCGGGAAATTGTGTTAGGGAAATTGATGGGATTGAATAGTCTTCATGCCAGAGTACTTAAGGAAGTGGCCCTAGAAATAGTGGATGCATTGGAGATCATTTTCCAACAGTCTATCGAATCTGGATCAGTTCCTATGGCCTGGAGGGTAGCTAATGTAACACCACTTTTGCCTGACATCAGTAGTGGGGAAAATGTTGGAATCAATTATTAAAGATGAAATAACAGCACATTTGGAAAGCAGTGACAGGATCAGTCCAAGTCAACATGGATTTATGAAAGGGAAATCATGCTTGACAAATCTTCTGGAATTTTTTGAGGATGTAACTAGTAGAGTGGACAAGGGAGAACCAGTGGATCTGGTGTATTTGGACTTTCAAAAAGCTTTTGACAAGGTCCCACACAAGAGATTGGTGTGCAAAATTAAAGCACATGGTATTGGGGATAATGTACTGATGTGGATAGAGAACTGGTTGGCAGACAGGAAGCAGAGAGTCGGGATAAATGGATCCTTTTCAGAATGGCAGGCAGTGACTAGTGGGGTGCCGCAGGGCTCAGTTCTGGGACCCCAGCTATTTACAATATACTTTAATGATTTAGACAAAGGAATTGAGTGTAATATCTCCAAGTTTGCTGGGTGGCGGTGTGAGCTGTGTGGGGGACGCTCAGAGGCTGCAAGGTGACTTGGACAGGTTAGGTGAATGAGCAAATGCATGGCAGATGCAGTATAATGTGGATAAATGTGAGATTATCCACTTTGGAGGCAAAAACACGAAGGAAGAATATTATCTGAAAGGCGGCAGATTAGGAAAAGGGGAGGTGCAACGTGACCTGGGTGTCATGCTACATCAGTCATTGAAAGTTGGCATGCAGGTACAGCAAGCGGTGAAGAAGGCAAATGGTATGTTGGCCTTCAAAGCTAGGGGTTTTGTGTATAGGAGCAGGGAGGTCTTACTGCAGTTGTACAGGGCCTTGGTGAGGCCTCACCTGGAATATTGTGTTCAGTTTTGGTCTCCTAATCTGAGGAAGGACGTTCTTGCTATTGAGGGAGTGCAGCGAAGGTTCACCAGTCTGATTCCCAAGATGGCTGGACTGACATATGAGGAGAGACTGGATCGACTGGATCGACTGGGCCTGTATTCACTGGAGTTTAGAAGAATGAGAGGGGATCTCATAGAAACATATAAAATTCTGACAGGACTGGACAGGTTAGATGCAGGAAGAATGTTCCCGATGTTGGGGAAGTCCAGAACCAGGGGACATAGTCTTAGGATAATGTGTAAGCCATTTAGAACTGAGATGAGGAGAAACTTCTTCACTCAGAGAGTCGGTAACATGTGGAATTCCCTACCGCAGAGAGTTGTTGATGCCAGTTTGTTGGATATATTCAAAAGGGAGTTAGATGTTGTCCTTATGGCTATAGGGATCAAGGGGTATGGAGAGAAAGCAGGAAAGGGGTACTGAGGTGAATGATCAGCCATGATCTTATTGAGTGGTGGTGCAGGTTCGAAGGGTCGAATGGCTATTCCTGTACCTATTTTTTATGTTTCAATGTTTCTATGTTACAAGTTCCCCATAGCTCTTGGTTGTTGTCTTCACTGGGGTTAGCAAGTCACTGACGAGGCAATGGATAGTGGGCCCACAACTACTAAGCAGGATGGCCCTGCGCTTGTTCAGTAGGATAGCCGGTGTGTCCCCATCCAGGTCGTTGGCTATGAAGAAGTGTTCAAACCTTTCCACAAAGACGTCCCAATCTTCCCTATCGTTGAATTGTTGAAAGTTGTTGAGATTTGACATGTTGTGCGTGTAGTTCGTGACCTCGTCACCAGTTATTGTGTATGTAGGCACTCTGTTAATGATTCCACGAGGCAGGATATTTGGTACTTAAACTGTGAAGACTGTAGTCCTTTATTGCAGCTCCTAGAGTGAGGACACCAAGAGGTGAGCTCCCTTTTATACTGGGTTACCTGCAGTGTGCAGGTGACCCTTAGGTCTCCAGCAGCAGCACCCTCTGGTGTACAGGTAAGGTGTGTACAAGATGAAGGTACATTTAGTGTTACAGTACATCATAACATTATAAGCATGCATACATAACAAGTCCTATCTTCTATCATGTCCATGTATTTGTCCTTTCCAGCAGGAATTACTGAATAGATAACAGCGGTGGGATCTGTCTGATTTTTTTTTTCTTCTTCCACCTCCATTGAGGACAATTGAGGCCAATAGTGGCACCCAGGAATTGATCTGCTGAGCTGCTTGGGTGGCAGATGTCAAACATGGCACTCTCATGGTTTTTGTGGTTCAGTTTCCAGTACACCAGCGCAGCCTTCGGCCGCCTGAGGAAGAGAGTGTTTGAAGATCAGGCCCTCAATTCTGGCACCAAGCTTATGGTCTACAGTGATACCCACCCTCCTGTATGGCTCAGAGACATGGACCTTGTACAGTAGACACCTCAAATCGCTGGAGAAATACCATCAATGATGCCTCCACAAGATCCTGCAAATTCCCTGGGAGGACAGACGCACCAACGTCAATGTTCTCGATCAGGCCAACATCCCCAGCATCGAAGCACTGACCACACTCGACCAGCTCCGTTGTGCGGGGCACATTGTCCGCATGCCGGACCCAAGACTCCCAAAGCAAACGCTCTACTCGGAACTCCTACACGACAAGCGAACCCCAGGTGAGCAGAGGAAACGTTTCAAGGACACCCTCAAAGCCTCCCTGATAAAGTGCAACATCTCCACCGACACCTGGGAATCCCTGGTCAAAGACCGCCCTAAGTGGAGGAAGAGCATCTGGGAGGGCGCTGAGCACCTCGAGTCTCGTCGCCGAGAGCACGCAGAAATCAAGCTCAGGCAGCGGAAGGAGCGTACAGCAAACCAGACTCCCCACCCTTTCCTTCAATGACTGTCTGTCCCACTTGTGACAGAGACTGTAATTCCCATATTGGACTGTTCAGTCACCTGAGAACTCACTTTTGGAGTGGAAGCAAGTCTATGATGATGATGTAGTGTATTTACCCCCTGAGCCCTCAGAAGTGCTCTTCAACAACATTTTCTCTCTTTGTTTTCCTTTCCTGAAGTTACTGAGTTGGGAGGGAATGGAACAATGCTGTGCTCTCCTTAAATACTGAATCCTAAATAATTTGAGCATTTTTAGTGCCAATGGTCTGTTTTTCAGGGGTGGAATAGGAGTGGGGTCCTCAATGGTCCAGAATGTACTGTAGCTGGTAAAAGAATGGTGCTGTCATTCGTTGGACTTGTCCTTGCCCATTTAATTTCCATGAGCTTTTGCACTGCAAGTTGCTGTTAAATGGGAGATCGAAACAACATGGCATCCTGCAGATCAGCCATGATCTTATTGAATGGCAGAGCAGGCTCAAGGGCTAAATGCCCTACTCCTGCTCCTATTCCTCATGTAAGCTCTGGAATTCATTCCCTAAAACTCACGGCCTCTTTCTCCTCCTTTAAGACCATCCTTAAAACCTGCTTCTTTGACCAAGTGTTTGGTCACCTGTCCTAATGTTTCCTTATGTGGCTCAAAGTCAAATTTTTGTCTGATTACACTCCAGTGAAGCACTACTTTAAAGGCGCGATATAAATGCAATTTGTTAAACCATAGAGGGCTGTAATAAAAGGCAGCATGGGTATGTGGAACATACAACTCTTTGGGAGGGCGTTGGTTAAAAGATCTGGAGGACCAGCTGTCTCATTAAAAATAAATTCTGATTAGATTCCACATTCTTACAGCAGAATCTGTGTGTGGCAGCACAGTGGGTTCTCATTGACGAAACTGAAACTAAAACTCCAATTAAATGAAACGACAACAGAAAATCTGTCACAAACGTTAAACTAAAACTGAAGGAGCTGCCATTTTCGCTCCCGGCAGTCGACCGCTTGTTGGCTGAGTGTAACAGTACACTTAGCAGGAGGAACTGTCAGTAGTCTGATCACAGTTGGAGACTCGGAGGGTGGTGGGGGGAGGGGGGAAACCTCCCCTATGGAATTCTGGGAAGGCACAGCGGGTCGCTCAGTATCCGCGGAGAGTGCAGACTTGCTAATAGTTTGGCCGGGGACTCTTCTAATCAAATTTGTCTTCACATCTCCATAAGCCACTGCAAGAAGATGATTCCACTCGTGAGACCAAAACTAAGGGCCATAAATATAAGATGCAGTATTGCCAACTCTTGCGATTTAATTGTGAGACACGCGATTGTTAATTAAAACTCACCCCAGCTCGCCATCTCAGGATTCCGCTCAGATAAGTCATAATCTTTTTTCATCTGTAGGAATCTTTGACACCGCCTCCTGTGATTGGCTGCCGGGGGCACGTGGACTGTGGCAGAGGTGCTCAAGCGAGAGGTCCAGGACCTTGGTTCCCAAACCCTGCCCAGTGTGATTGACAGAAGCTCCCGTGAAATTCAAAGCTGGCAAAGTTGCATCCACGGATGGAAATTCGCTTTGCTACATGTGTCTTGTAATACCCGCCCTCCTGTATGGATCAACGGCATGGACGATGTACAGAAGACACCTCAAGTCGCTGGGGATATATCACCAACGATGTCTCCGCACGATCCTGCAAATCCCCTGGGAGGACAAGCACAACAACATTAGTATCCTCGTCCAGGCCAACATCCCCAGTGTTGAAGCACTGACCACACTCAATCAGCTCCTTTGGGCAGGCCACATGGTTCGCATGCCAGACACAAGACTCCCTAAGCAAATGCTCTATGCAGAGCTCCTTCACGGCAAACGAGCCAAAGGTGGGCAGCGGAAACTTTACAAGGACACCCTCAAAGCCTCCCTGGTAAAGTGCGACATCACCACTGACACCTGAGAGTCCCTAGCCGAAGACCGTCCTAGGTGGAGAAAGTGCATCCGGGAGGGCGTTGAGCTCTTCGAATCTCAACGCCGAGAGCGTGAAGAGGTCAAGCACAGGCAGCGGAAGGAGCGTGCGGCAAACCAGTCCCACACACCCCTTCCCTCGACGAATGTCTGTCCCACCTGTGGCAAAGTCTGTGGCTCTCGTATTGGACTGTTCAGCCACCAAAGAACTCACTTCAGGAGTGGAAGCAAGTCTTCCTCGATTCCGAGGGACTGCCTATGATGATGATGCATTAGAATATAAAAATAAATAGCTGGTTGGTCATTGGGTGAATAAAAAACAAACAAATGAAACATAAGTGAGACAGGAGTTCCAGAGGGAATGGCGAGTGAAGGAACACGAAGCAGTAAATTAGAAGTGGGGATCATGGGATGCACCAGCGGGCACGATGGCAGGAAACTGACTGGACTACCACCTCAGGTGAGGTCCCATCTGCTGTGAGCTTGAGGGGAGCTCGAGTTTACTGGACTTGGGACCAGGGAGCGGGGACTGACATGGGCAGAAATATAAATGGACATCAGGAGCTGAGCAACGTCCTCTGCAGAAAGGATCAGCTGTTCTGGGAGTGTCGGGGCAGAATGAACCAGTGATTGAGGATTCACAGGCAGGAGAAGGGCTAGAGACCTGAGAAGAACTGAACACTTTCAAACAATAATTGGATGAATGCATCAAACAATATGATTATTAAATAATCACAGCCACAAGCTCATTGAATTAAAGCATTTATTCAAAGAGCATATTTATTGAACCAAACAAGCAATAAATGCAAAATTTAACCCCAATGATTCAAGAAACAGCATTGGTTAGAGTCATTAGTGAGCTCCCACAGAATCAGGCGCAGAACATGTGTCACCTCCAAACCCACTGCAGCACCTGTCCATGATCGATCAGATTGCCACTGTTGTACCAGCTAAACTCATAAACTGCTTCTCTAGGTCATAGGAACAGGAGGCCAGTCAGCCCCTCGAACCTGTTGCATAGGAACAGGCGGAGGCCATTCAGCCCCTCAAACCTGTTGCATAGGAACAGGAGGAGGCCATTCAGCCTCTCGTACCCTTTGCATAAGAACAAGAAGAGGCTATCCAGCCCCCCGAACCTGTTACACAGGAGCAGGAGGAGACCATTCAGCCCCTTGAACCCTTTGAATAGGAACAGGAGGAGGCCATTCAGCCCCTCGAACCTGTTACATAAGAACAGGAGGAGGCCATTCAAATGCAGTTATATTGTTTTTATAAAGAGCTGTGCCCTATTAGAGATTAAATAAATCCACTAAAGAGGTTTATAAATGAACTGTCAATTGGTTTAGGTTTGAAGAAAATAGCAACATGATTTTTAAAAGTTTGTCTCATGATTTATGAGATGGTGGGGTTGGCATTACTGAAGATGGTTACTAACAAATCCAATAGGGCATTCAGGAGAAACTCCTTTAACCTGAGAGTGAAGAAGAAGGTTAGAATGTGGAACAAGGAGTAGTGAGGCTAATAGCATAGATGTATTTAAAGGGAAGCTAAATAAACACATGAAAAAAATAGAATTAGATAGCATTAGATGTAGATAGCATTAAATGAAGAGGGGTGGGAGAAGGCTTATGTGGAGCATAAGCACTGGCACAGACCAGATGGGCCAAATGGCTTGTTTCTGTGCCTTAAATTCTATGTAATTCTATTTAATATGTAAAATACTCCATGAATGTGATTTTAAACACATTCGGCGGTCACTTTGACTTTGTACGATAGTGTAAAACGGGTGATAGCGAATTGGCAGTCAATGGAAATAAAAACCCAGAGAGATGTAAATCAGACTACCGATGTGCTATCACCCGCTTAACACCATCGCACAATCAAAATTACCCCATTCTGTGCTGAAGACTGATATCATAATGTTGTGTTGAGTTAGATTCCACAGTCAACCACTGTTGCCTCCAACAACTTAATGAGTGTCAGCCATGGCTCAATGGATAGCACTCTTCCCTCTGAGTCAGATGTTATGGGTTCAAGTCTCATTCCCAGTACATGACCTTGGCTGGCTCTCCAATACAGGAATAATGGAGTGCTGCTTTTGTAGAAAATGGTGTCCGTTAGATGATTGCTTAAACTGAGCTGTAGTCTCTGGATGTTAGGTGCTATTCAAAGAGGCCTAAAATTAGATATGGCCCAAAACGGGCAGCGTTAAGGTCCAACGATGTTAAGCTGCAACAATAACAATATGCTCATCAAAATGGTCCAAGCAGCATGCAAAATTTGTGCTCAGTCCTCATTGACATGATTGTAGTCTGGATCTTAGTCCTACAACCACTGCTCATTGGCTTACGGTCAACATGTGCGCCCATATTGGGTCCAGTCTAATTCCCAGTCATGTTTGGCACAGGCTTCATTCAGTACTTAAAGGAGAGGGCAATGATGTTACAGCACCTCATTATCAAGCTACTTACAACTTCACCTGGAAGAAGATGGTAGTGGGAACACATGGGAGAGAGCAGATTCTCAGACACAGCACTGGTTGTGGCAGTGGAGAGGAGGCAGGCTGTCCTCTTGCCGCAGACTGGTAGGAAGCCCTCGCCACACACATCTTGAAGGCTCTGGCAGGAGATAGCCGCCCATGTGACAGCCAGCACTGTGGTCCCAAGGTCGAAAGAAGTTTAACGACCTCACATGGCTGGACAGGGTGCGTGAAGGCTTCAGCAAATGCTGCTTCCCACCATCTGCACCACAAGCCTGACACACTGCTCAATGCATCACACCTCCAGCACTTAGCCACCAACAATCTTTTCCCATCACCACTCATCCCTCACAATCATAGCTTCACTTCACTCTCTCAGTGTTACCACTGCTGCAATACACACCCACATCTCACAGCTTGTACACATCGACATCTATTCAACCATGGCAGGCACATCATCCAAACACATTGCACCACACTCAGTCACACACTTCCCTCTCTCTTGCAGGACAAGGTCAGGCATTAGAGGAGGGAGCAGTGGCAGACAGGTGGGGGACAAGCTGCTATCCAGGACCTCACCGACCTGGAGGAGAGAGTGCCGGAGATCATTGGGCAGCAGATCATGGAATCTATTGTAACCTGCAAGGTTGAAGCCCTTAGGGACAACAACATTATGCCTATTCCTAATCCTTTTTCTCACATCCCACTTCCCCTTCTTCCTACAATCTCTTCTCACTTTCAAGCTGCTGATGCTGTATGCATGCATACCCCCGCCCCACCACCCAGCTCTCCTCACCATAACCTGACTCTTGTGCCTTTCTGCTTTCAGCTAATCAAGAACAAAAACCAGCCCAGCCTGTCCCCTGAGGCGAGGAAGGAGAGTGAGGGGGGAGAAGAGAGACACAGTGTCACTAAATCTGTCACTCGCAGACACCAGCTCAGAAATTGGCACTGCGTGTAATTTAGAGGGTAGCGTAGAGGCAGGATCTGCACAGAGTGAAGCAACGGTCATGAATGGGCTGCAGCGCGGCCAGAGGGAAAAGGCAGCTCGGGGGCCAGTTCACACGACTCAGATGATGACCTTAATGGGGCGGGCTTCAGAAGATGAGTGATGGGCATGCAGACCGAATTGCTCAGTGCAATGGCAAGCCTGCCAAGAGTGTGGAGGAGTCCGCCTCCAACATTGCATGGGGCTCTGCGCAGAGCTTGGAGCGATGAATTTCCAGGCTGGAAATGATGGAAAACTCCCAAAAAGACCATGTTGACCCAGACATGATGCTGTGTCTGATGGGTGACATTGCAGCTTCCATTGCAGCACAGGAGGAAACACAGGCCACTCTCATGAAATCTCAGATTGATGCTACCCAAGCTCACACTGCTGCCATCATAGCTGGGCTCACCACTGTTGAATGAAGCTTGCAGGGTGTTGCAGCAGGCCAGCAATCTGTCCTCCACCGGATTGCTAGGAATGCTGAGATGCCACCCTGGGGAGTAGCAGTGGATCAGAAGAGCCCGACCCGACTGTCCTTTCTCAAGATGACAGCATTCCTGTTCCCACTACTGCCATTCTGCCAGTGCCCTGTCAGCCAGCCAGTTGCTGCCAATGTCGAAGTGATGCAGTCTACAGCTGGGCCTTCTAGGGCCAGAGCGGCTCGAGATCGTCCTGCAAGGCCATTTGTAGTCTCCCATATGGAAACTCAGCAGCCTTCCACCAGCCATGCTGCAACCACTGGGGGAGTACTTCGTAGGAGCACTGAATCAGTAAAGGGCACTCAAATGAAAGGCACTAAGGGGTTTCACAACGGTGATTAGTTCATATCGTAAGTGTAAATATGTGTCAATTATTTTTGGATACATTTGTGAATTTTGTTTGAAATCTGTTGTGGTGGCTCACATTTGAGCTTTGTGCCCAGGACGATGCTGTGATAGTCCTTGACAAAGGGATGGTAAGATGGAGATGTGGTGAGCTATGGGGATCTGGGGTTTCATTCATCGGAATCGGAGTCTGATGAGGCTTTCACGGACAGGTAGTCTGGAAGGGGGGTTGGTTGCCTGCCTTCTCCCTTCCTCCTCGACATCTTCTTCTTGTGATATATTCACAAAGCACAACACACACAGCTCCTAACATGGCAGGCAGCTCTGTCTGGAAGCCTCCAGAAATCTGCCTGGTTCTGTTTAATTATTAACTGTGCAATTGCAGTACACAATACGTCCACATCCATAGTGTGGAGCTACAAACATTACAAGCTTACAGACATTACACTTACATAAGAAACATAAGAAATATAAGAATTAGGAACAGGAGTAAGCCATCTAGCCCCTCGAGCCTGCTCCGCCATTTAATAAGATCATGGCTGATCTGGCCGTGGACTCAGCTCCACTTACCCGCCCGCTCCCCGTAACCCTTAATTCCCTCCTTAATGAAGAAGTTATTATAACAAACATCATACATAACTTTCATGTTTATACATAACACAAGATATAAACTTATTTTTTTTTCCATATTTACAAATTTAAATTTACGATTTGTTTTCTGTTTCAAAGAGGATACCTTCGCTCTCGAACAGAACCTTCCAAACATGGTGTCGAATCTAAACTCATTCGAGGCTCATCCTGAGGAACGTTTTCCTCCACGGAATTTCCTTGATTTTCATTTGAACTCACTAACTTCAGGCTCTTTGTTTTCCTGACTCGGACTCAGACTTTCATTCTGATTCTCTCCTGGATTTGTTTCCAGTACACTAGATGTAGGATATGCTACTGGTATATTACAACTATCTGATGAGTCAGAAATAATTGAATCATTCCCGCCTTCAACTCCTTCCATGTCTGTAGGTAAAATATGATCAATAGGAACAAACCTAACCTGTCCATTATCAAACATCTTTACCAAATATGTGCGAGGATCACATATCTTCACCACTCTTCCTGGTAACCACTTTAACCATTTATCGTGATGGTTCTTCACTCTCGCCTTCTGGTTTAATTTCACACTTCTCTCTTTTACTCTACCTCTATCATGATTCTCCTTCTGTCTTAATTGTGTCTCTTCTACGGACTGTGCCAAATTTGGCCTTAACAACGAGAATCTGGTTCATGGCTGTCGTTTGAGAAACAACTCTGCTGGTGTTCTACCAGTAGTTGTATGAAGAGTATTTCGATATGTAATCAAAAAAAATTGCCAATTTGTGATCCAATGACAACTGTCGTTTCCTTGGATTTGGATCTAACATTTGTTTTATGAGGGCACATTTTACAATTTGTACAGTGCGCTCTGCTGCACCATTCGAAGCAAGATGGTATGGTGGAACCTTGGTATGTTTCACACCATTTTTGCTCGTGAATTGTGCAAATTCTTCTGAACGAAATTGTGGTCCATTATCCAAAACAATCTCTTCAGGGACACCAAATGAAGAAAATAATTTTCGCAAAATGTCCAATGTTTTACTTGGTGTTATTTTCCACATTGGAAACACCTCAACCCACTTCGAATGGCTATCAATCACAATGAACAATTGTTGTCCTTCTAACTCAGCAACATCAATATGTAGCCTTTGTCATACCCTGGGAGGCCATTTCCATGGCTGTAATGGTACTGATGGTGGTTGCTTGCTTACCGATTGACATGTCATACACTGACTCACGATGTACTCTATTTCTTTATCAAGACCTGGCCACCATAAATAACTGCGTGCAAAACTCTTGGTCAATCACATTCCCAGGTGCTGGTCATGGAGGTCTCCTAATAATTTGGACCTGAATTTATTTGGTATAACCATTCTTGCACCCCACATGATACAATCTTTATCGACTGATAATTCATTCCTACGAATGAAGAATGGATGTGTATCTTTGTCTGTTACCTGGTTTGGCCATCCATTTGCAATATACTCATACACCTTTGACATCACTGGGTCACGTTTGGTTGCTCTACCAATCTCTTCAGCTGTGACTGGCAGTTCATCAATGTATGAAAAATAAAACACTTCTTCCCTATCGAGTGTAACTTGCGATGGGGAAGGCAATCTAGACATTGCATCAGCATTACTGTGATCAGCTGATCGTCTGTATTCAATATCATATGTATATGCTGACAAAATCAAAACCCATCTCTGCATTCAGGCTGCAGCTAATGTTGGAACTGGGGACTTTGGATGGAGGATTGCTGTTAGGGGCGTATGGTCCATAACGATGGTAAACGTACGACCATACAAGTATTTGTGAAACTTCTTGAACCCAAAAATTAATGCCAAAGCTTCCCTTTCAATTTGCGCATAATTACTCTCACTGGCACTGAGAATGCGTGAAGCAAAAGCAATTGGTCTCTGCTCCCCATTACGTGATACTTGAGAGATCACTGCCCCAACTCCATATGGAGAGGCATCACATGCTAGCTTAATCTCCTTAGATATGTCATAATGAACTAACATGGTGCTCTCTACCAATTTGCTTTTACACTCCTTGAATGCTGTATCGCATTCTTTTGACCACTTCCAATGGACCTGTTTTTTCAAAAGTTCATTCAGTGGATGTAATACTGTAGCCAAATTTGGTAGGAACTTCTCATAATAGTTCAAAAGACCCAAGAATGAACGCAGTTCAGTGACATTCCTGGGAGTGGGTGCATTTCTAATTGCATCCAATTTTTCCATGGTTGGATGTAAACCATCTTTGTCTACTCTGTACCCTAAGTACTCCACTGAGCTTTTAAATAACTCACACTTATGAGAAGACACTTGTACTCTGTGCTTCTCTAGCTGTTTGAGGACTTCATTCAATATGTTATTATGAATTTGCCTATTTGGTGCTGAAATTAGTATGTCATCCAAATAACATACTATCCCTTCAATACCTTGCAAAATCTGGTTCATCACCGCTTGGAATATGACAAGGGTGGAAGACACTCCAAACGGTAGCCTATTAAATTGATATAGGCCTAGATGAGTATTTATAGTCAAACATGACTTGGACTCCTCATCTAGTTCAAGCTGTAAGTAGGCATTCGTAAGATCCAGTTTTGAGAAGATCTGACCACCTGTCAGTGTTGTGAACAAATCTTCTATATTCAGCAACGTATTGGGTACATTACCCTCTAGAACCTGGTTTACGGTTACTTTATAATCACCACATAATCTTACCTTACCATCAGACTTAGGTACAACAACAATGGGTGTAGCCCAATTACATCGATCTATCTTACAAATAATGTTCTCAGTCTCCAGTCTTTTGAGTTCTTGCTCAACTGTCTCCTTGAGTGCATGTGGTACAGAACATGGCTTGTAGTAAACCGATCTAACATCCTTCTGTACCCTGACATTCGCCTTGAAGCCTTGGATCGGACTGCTCATTTCGCAGAACACCTTTGGATACTTCTTGATAACCTCATCTGTTGATGAAAATCTCACTTCCACACAGAAAATCTTACTCCAATCCAGCTTCAGTGAGCTCAACCAATTTCTTCCTAGTAAGGCAGACTTGTCTCCTTTTACTACTATTAGAGGAAAGTTCTGAAATTGATCTTTATATTTCACCAGTACGGTGATACAAGCTACCACAGGAATTTTCTCTCCCGAGTTGCCTCGTAGCTCTATCTTGGATTTTTCCAGTTGGAAATCACGCAATATGTCGTGATATAGTGACTCCGGTACTACACTCACAGATGCACACGTGTCAATTTCCATTGGTATCTTGAATCCCGCAACATCTATGTGGATTTTGATGCTTTCCGAATCGCTGTCCGTTATGCTCCTGATGACGTGTAACTCTAACATCTCCTCATCCTTTTGTTGTTGTTCTTCCATGCTATGTAGTCTCTTGGGATTTCTACTCATAGCTTTGAACGCTGGACTCATAGCTTTAAAAGCTGGTTTACCCTTCAGTCGGCATACCTTCGCAAGATGCCCAGTCTTTCTGCAGAAGAAACACTCTGCCTTCATGAATGGACAACTTTGAGCAATGTGTTGTCCCAGGTACCTATAGCATGACTTCGACGCTCTGTTAGAATGTCCAGTTTCTGAGACTTTGGGCCCCCACCGTCTTTTACTTTGAACCTGCAGGTGATTTACCTCGGTTGACTGATGACCGTAATTATTATTTAATTCTCAGGAATATTGTTCGGCCATGCCCATCGACCTCGCTGTCTGACAAGCAATCTCAAAAGTCAAGTCATCCGTCGTCAATAACTTCCTTCTGATCGCATCATTTTTCACCCCACAAACAAAATGATCCCGTAATGCTCGGTTTTGAAAGTTTCCAAAATTACAGTGCATAGATAGCTTTTTTAATGCTACGATGTAATCACTGATACATTCATCAGCCTTTTGATTCCGAATCCCGAAACAATAGCTTCCAGCAATTTCTAACGGTTTGGGGTTATAGTGCTGCTCCAGCTTTGTTAAAATCTCTTTAAGCGTTGTGTCCTTTGGCTCGTCAGGCACAAGCAGATTTACAAGGGTTTCGTATAATGTCGGACCCGCCTCCGATAAGAAGATGGCTTTTTTACGTTCCAACACAGCCCAGTTCTGGACTGCATTGTCTGGAACTTCGATTATGTTATTTGCAGTGAAATACATTTCTCGCCGATCCACATATGCTTTAAAACTTTCCTGGTCATTTCTATATTCCCCCAAATGTCCAATTACACCTGCCATTTTAATCTCTAGCTGTTCACACCGTGTGCTGTATTTTACCTCGGATTTTGTAGCTTTTTTCCAAAGACAGAAACTTTCAAAGACTCTCTGTCAGCTGGCAGAATCCTTCCCCCCAAAAATTTAAACTTTAAATCATCCGAAAAAAATCCCATCTCGCCGCCAAATGTGATATATTCACAGAGCACAGCAACACAGCTCCTAACATGCCAGGCAGCTCTCTCGGAAGGCTCCGAAAATCTGCCTGGTTCTAGACTTCTTACTCTTGCTCATCCTCCTCCTCTTCCTTCTCCTCCTCTCCCGCATCCTCCTCCTGAGGTGTTCCCACAATCCCTGCTGGCAACAGCTGCAGCCTCATGACCAAGTTGTGAAGCATGCAGCAGACCACCACAAAATAGGACACCCGCTCCGCCGAGTACTGGAGGGCTCCTCCCGAGTGGTCAAGACAGCGGAACCATTGCTTCAATTGCCTGATGGTCCGCTCAATGATGTTCCTGGTGGAAGCATGGCTCTCATTACATGAATGCTGGGCACAAGTGGTGGTATTGCAGAGGGGAGTCATTAGCCAGGGGCAGCGAGGATAGTCCTCGTCTCCGAGCAGCCTCCCTCGAGTTTCATCTGGTGGCTGGAAGATTGCTGGATGCAGGACACTCACTGTGGATTGCACACTCACTGATGTCACGATCTGCATAATCTACATATCCTTAGCAAGCACGGACATCAGCAACACAGCCGGCTATCCGAAAATGATGGCTGCCACGGGATCCACTGGCAGCAGGCAGAAGGGTACCAGACGACATTTATTGCCCGATTCTGATGGTAATGGGTGGCGTGAAACCTCAAAATTCTAGGCCAGAGAATTCTCCCAGTGTCTGTGACAACAGTCCTACCTTAATGAAAAGCATATCAATGAGTCATGAATCTCATTGGCAGCTTGTGGATCTTAGTCTGCACAAGATAGCTGCTTTGTTCAGTGACAATAAATTTGCTCAGCCCAGTCATTGCATTTCCAAGTGATTGGTCGGACAATGATGTGATTAAAAGAAAAAGAACTTGCATTTATCACAACCTCAGGATGTCCCAAAGCACTTTACAGCCAATGAAGTACTTTTGAAGTGTAGTCACTGTTGCAATGTATGAAACTACAGAGGAATCTCCCGGCTGTCGGACATTGGGAAAGTCATCGCTTGAATCTTCCTCAACCATCTTCTCCTTGTGGCTGAAGAGCTCCTCCCAGAGTCACAATGCAGAATCCGTCCACTAAGGGGTACAACGGACATGATCTTCATGGTGTGACAACTACAAGAGAAATGCAGGGAACAGCACCAACCCTTATACGTGGCCTTTTACCTCACAAAGGCCTTTGACACTGTCAACCATGAGGGACTGTGGAGCGTCCTCCTTCATTTCGGCTGCTCCAAAAAGTTTGTCACCATCCTCCACCTGCTCCACGTCGACATGCAAGCCGTGATCCTGACCAACGGATCCACCACAAACCCTATCCACGTCCGGACCAGGGTCAAGCAAGGCTGCATCATCGCGCCAATACTCTTCTCAATCTTCCTCGTTGCAATGCTCCATCTCACTCTCAACAAGCTCCCCGCTGGAGTGAAATTAAACTATAGAACCAATGGGTTCGCCTCCAGGCTAGATCCAAGGTCATCATTGGAATACAATACGTGGACGACACTTGCGTCTGCGCACATTCAGAGGCTGAACTCCAAGACATCGTCAACATCTTCACCGAGGCGTATGAAAGCATGGGCCTTACACTAAACATCAGTTAGATAAAAGTCCTCCACCAACCTGACCGTGCCTCACAGCACTGCCTCCCAGTCATCGAAATCTACGGCGCAGCCTTGGACGACGTGGACCATTTTCCATACCTCGGGAGCCTACTATCAGCAAGGGCAGACATCGATGACGAGGTCCAACACCGCCTCCAGTGTGCAGCGCAGCCTTCGGTCGCCTGAGGAAGAGAGTGTTTGAAGACCAGGACCTCAAATCTAGCACCAAGCTTGTAGTCTACAGGGCAGTAGTGATACCCGTCCTCCTGTGACGTGAAGGATGCAAAATTCACGAGAACCCCCCCAGTGTTTGGGCTCATTCGAAAGGAAATTTAATTTGGGACTATCTACCGGAAAGTTTGAAAACCTAAAATCTTATGGAAGAAACTACGAACTTTAATTGAATTTTGGACTTTTACAAGACAAATTCAAGTCCGTGGGCAGGCCTAAAGAACTAAAGAAGTACACTTGATTATTGGAACTGTCTGGGTGTAGAGACTAAGTTAACTTGTCTGGAGGAATGGACATTCGAAAACCTTTCTCCACAAGAGACATTTACATTACAACAATAACTCAGAGATGGCCAGCTATCAAACCAAACTGAGAAAAGCCATCTTCAACATGAATAAGAACAAAGGGCCCACTATAGCCTGTATGAGAAAAACTAAGCACAAAAGGACATGGCGATTAACAAACTAATATTTCCATCAGGAAATAGATTTAGAAATGCAACCCACCCTAGACCTATTAACTTTTAATGAGCCCGCCAAAATATTACAAAGAAAAGTCAAGCCCACCAAATTTAAACAAAGAATTCTGAACTGATTTGGCACGAAGATTAGAACAGCTCAAACCATATAACTGGCCCCTGTTTTTAAACAGAGGTTAGGTTGCTAGGTAGCTACAAGGTTGCTACTACCTCAGATGACACACTTTGCCATACAACCAAGACTACGCTGATGTCATCAAGGGAGCGAAACCAACGCGACAGTTGTAAACTAACTTCTCCAGCCTCGAAGTCCTGAAGGAAAGAAGAACATCACCATCGCGGCAGCAACCAACCACAGCCAACGGGGTACCAATGAAAAACCACCGCGATCGACCAAACTCGAAACAAAACTTCAACAGAAAGAAACCGAAGAATTGAAAGTTTCCACTCTACAATCTAAGGCCTGACTACCAGCAGGTGAAAACATTACCTAAAGAGACTTTGAACCTATTTCTAATGAAGAAAACCAGGTACTTACCCCATAGATCAAAAACGCGCCTTACCGCATCAGCGGACTCAACCCAACTGAAGATTGCGCAGCAAGAAGTCTTCTCCGACGTTCAGGGTACGACAAGCAGACACAAAAAAATCCACGAACCCCGAAATCACGAACTACTGCTAACTGACCAGAAAGGATTGGTAAGCATAATCCCTGCCTGCCCTGGAGTCTAACCTAGCTAGGAGTAGGCATTGGGAGGTGGGAGGTGTAATTTTTACTGTAACCCCCTTTGAATGTGTAATGTATTGTTCTTTATTAGAGTGATTATAAGTTTGACATTGTATTTTCTTGTCTGTAATAAAATCAAAGTTCTTTTGCACCAAACCAGTTGTCCTTTGCACTTTATCACATCCCCCAAATAAATCCAGAGTCTAGAACCCAAGGGAGTGGGAGCGATTTGAACCGTTCAAGTAGGTCAGAGGTGAACCTGACCCCCGGGACCACCCCTTACAGTGTTCTTGATCAGGCCAACATTCCCAGCATCGAAGCACTGACCACACTCGACCAGCTCCACTGAATGGGCCACATCGTCCACATGCCTGACACGAGACTCTCAAAGCAAGCGCTCTACTCGGAACACCTACATGGCAAGCAAGCCCTAGGTGGGCAGAGGAAACGTTTCAAGGACACCTTCAAAGCCTCCCTGATAAAGTGCAACATCCCCAGTGACACCTGGGAGTCCCTGGCGCAAGACCGCCCTAAATGGAGGAAGAGCATCCGGGAGGGCGCTGAGCACCTCAAGTCTCGTCGCCAAGAGCATGCAGAAACCAAACACAGACAGTGGAATGAGCGTGCGGAAAACCAGACTCCCCACCCATCCTTTCCTTCTGTCTGCCCCACCTGTGACAGAGACTAATTCCCATATTGGACTGTACAGCCAACTGAGAACTCACTTTTAGACTGAAAGCAAGTCTTCCTCGATGTCGAGGGACTGCCTATGATGTATAAATACTAGTCTCTTTTCTTTACCTTTCGGACAGCAGGTGTTGTTAACGGAGGATGGCTGCACCAGAGCCACCAGTCCCCCCAATCGTAGTAAACCCACTCCCTCCCCACAATCGCAGCAAAATCCCCTCCCCCAATCGCAGCAAGACCCCTCCCCCTGATCATAGCAAGATCCCCTCCCCCAATCACAACTAGACCCCCCTCCCCCAATCGCAGCTAGACCCCCTCCCCCCGATCGCATCAATGCGCCTCCCCAATCACAGCAAGACCCCCGCCCCCGATCATAGCAAGATCCCCTCCCCTAATCACAACAAGACCCCCTCCCCCGATCATAGCAAGATCCCCTCCCCTAATCACAAGACCCCCTCCCCCAATCATAGCAAGACCCCCTCCCCCGATCATAGCAAGATACCCTCCCCCAATCACTAGACCCCCTCCCCCAATCATAGCAAGACCCCCTCCCCCGATCATAGCAAGATACCCTCCCCCAATCACAACTAGACCCCCTCCCCCAATCATAGCAAGACCCCCTCCCCCGATCATAGCAAGATACCCTCCCCCAATCACTAGACCCCCTCCCCCAATCATAGCAAGACCCCCTCCCCCGATCATAGCAAGATACCTTCCCCCAATCACTAGACCCCCTCCCCAAATCATAGCAAGACCCCCTCCCCCGATCATAGCAAGATACCCTCCCCCAATCACAACTAGACCCCCTCCCTCAATCATAGCAAGACCCCCTCCCCCGATCATAGCAAGATACCCTCCCCCAATCACTAGACCCCCTCCCCCAATCATAACAAGACCCCCTCCCCCCGATCATAGCAAGATACCTTCCCCCAATCACAAATAGACCCCCTCCCCCAATCATAGCAAGACCCCCTCCCCCAATCATAGCAACATACCCTCCCCTAATCACAAGACCCCCTCCCCCAATCGCAGCAAGTCCCCCTCCCCCTGATCATAGCAAGATACCCTCCCCCAATCACTAGACCCCCTCCCCCAATCGCAGCAAGTCCCCCTCCCCCTGATCATAGCAAGATACCCTCCCCCAATCACTAGACCCCCTCCCCCAATCGCAGCTAGACCCCCCCCCCCCGATCATAGCAAGATACCCTCCCCCAATCGCAGCAAGTCCCCCTCCTCCTGATCATAGCAAGATTCCCTCCCCCAATCACAACTAGACCCCCTCTCCCCCAATCGCAGCTAGACCCCCTCCCCCCGATCATAGCAAGATCCTCTCCCCTAATCACAAGACCCCCTCCCCCAATCGCAGCTAGACCCCCTCCCCCCGATCACATCAATACGCCTCCCCAATCACAGCAAGACCCCCGCCCCCGATCATAGCAAGATTCCCTCCCCCAATCGCAACAAGACCCCCTCCCCCGATTGCAGCAAAATCCCCTCCTCCCGCGCTTGACCCTGATTGCGGACAGACACACCCCAGCCCCAATCCTAGACAAACCATTCCCACCCCATCCGTTGCCTAGTCCCGATTCCAGATAGACCCTTCCCCCAATTGCAGACCGATCCCCTTCCCCCCACCGCCCCCCCTCCCCTCCCCCACACCCAGCCCTGATCACGGACCGATCTCCCGCCCTACCCGAGCTCTATAAGGCTTTGGCCAGCAGGGTATCTACGTCCCCAGCCTTGTCGGGTTTTGCCAGGCTTCCCCGCACCCTCCCTGCCTTCCCATTAGTATCAAGGCCTATGATTTCAACTTTCAGATAGAATTCCTTCATTCTATGAGTCTGGCTTGTATTGGAGCCAAGGCTCGAGGACAAGATGATAATGTTCTATCATATACCAAAGTCACCGCATTAATTTGTTCTGACAGCTTTATTAGGAACTTCAACGCACAAAATAATCATAAAAAAAAGTCAAAGAGCATACAATCTCTAATTAGCAAACGAGGCACTTGTGGTTGAGCCAGGAGTGTTGCTGACTCATCCAGTTTTAAGGTTGAATAGGTGTCACACTACGGAGGGTAATCCACCTCACAGTACAGTACTGATTGTATCAAACTCCTTGGTGATCTGTGTGCTGGGCAGGGACTTAAGGTACTCGAGGTGGCGCCTGGCGTCTTCCTGATTCTGGCGCACGTAGTATACGATGTAGGAGATCACCATGGTGAACCAGCCGAACATGGTGATGAACATAGCAACGTCGGTTGTCTTCTGGTGAATGTTGCAGAAGTTGATCCCTGAATCAAGGATCTGGATGAGCGGCTTGCCAGTGTACTCCTCCTGCACCGACGACTGGCAGATGAAGTCATTGACCGTCTCCGGGTCAAGGGTCAACTCCTTGATGATCTGCTGCAGCGTACATTCACAGTGCCATGGGTTGTTGGAGAGTCGGATCTTTGCTTTAATGTTACCGAAGACCTCCTTTGGTACACTCTGGATCTTATTGCTTGACAGATCAAGCATCTTGAGGCCCTCGGGGATTCCTTTAAATGCTCCACTATCTATTGACTCAATGGCGTTTTTGGATAAATCCAATTCCTTGAGTAGGTAGAGGTCCTTGAAGGCATTGTTGGGTATTTTGGTTATCCTGTTGGAGTTGAGGTGTAAGGACACAGTATCAGCAGGGAGGTCCTTGGGGATTTCTTTTAGGTTCTTGCCAGTGCAGCGCACAAACTTCCCGTTCTTATCGAAACACTGGCAGCTTCTAGGACACGAGGTGATGGCCGCTTGAAGCAAAGAGAATAGCAACAGAAGACCACCCAAGGCCATGGACTGTGCGATCTTGAGCCGGAGCCATGTCAAGCCTATCTGCAACATGGTGAGGATGTCTTAGCATCACCCATTAAAGTAGTTTATCTATTCCAACAGCAGCCAATGCAGTCAAGGGCCAGTTTCAAGCTCCAGAAGAAACCCTGTGGACTAAAGGAAAGTAATATAACGGTGAGAAGAAAAGTTACAGTGACAGTCGTTCTCTCTTTCCATAGAATTACATAGAATGTACAGTACAAAAACAGGCCATTCAGCCCAACTAGTTTATGCCAGTGTCCATCCTCCACATGAGCCTCTTCCCATCCCACCTATCAGCAGATCCTTCTATTCCTTTCTCCCTCATGAGCTTATCCAACTTTCCTTTAAATGCATCTATGCTATTCATAGAAACATAGAAAATAGGTGCTTGAGTAGGCCATTCGGCCCTTCGAGCCTGCACCACCATTCAATAAGATCATGGCTGATCATTCCCTCAGTACCCCTTTCCTGCTTGCTCTCCATACCACTTGATCCCTTTAGCCGTAAGGGCCATATCTAACCCCCTCTTCAATATATCCAATGAACTTGCATCAACAACTCTCTGCGGCAGGAATTCCACAGGATAACAACTCTGTGAGTGAAGAAGTTTCTCCTCATCTCAGTCCTAAATGGCGTACCCCTTATCCTGAGACTGTGTCCCCTGGTTCTGGAATTCCCCAACATCGCGAACATTCTTCCCGCATCTATCCTGTCCAGTCCTGTCAGAATCTTATACGTTTCTATGAGATCCCCTCTCATCCTTCTAAACTTCAGTGTATAAAGGCCCAGTTGATCCAGTCACTCCTCATATGTCAGTCCAGCCATCCCTGGAATCAGTCTGGTGAACCTTCACTGCACTCCTTCAATAGCAAGAACATCCTTCCTCAGATTAGGAGACCAAAACTGAACACAATATTCCAGATGAGGTCTCACCAAGGTCCTGTACAACTGCAGTAAGACTTCCCTGCTCCTATACTCAAATCCCCTAGCTATGAAGGTCAACGTACCATTTGCCTTCTTCACCACCTGCTGTACTTACATGCCAACTTTCAATGACTGATGAACCATGACACCCAGGTCTCGTTGCACCTCTCCTTTTCCTAATCTGCTGCCATTCAGATAAAATTCTGCCTTTGTGTTTTTGCCCCCAAAATGGATAACCTCACATTTATCCACATTATATTGCATCTGCCATGCATTTTCCCACTCACCTAACCTGTCCAAGTCAGCCTGCAACCTCTTAGCATCCTCCTCACAGCTCACACCACCACCCAGTTTAGTGTCATCTGCAAACTTGGAGATATTACACTCAATTCCTTCATCTAAATCATGAATGTATATTGTAAAGAGCTGGGGTCCCACCACTGAGCCCTGCGGCACTCTACTAGTCATTGCCTGCCATTCTGAAAAGGACCTGTTTATCCCTTGGCTAGGATAGATTGGCGAATGATACTTAAGGGGTTGACTGTGGATGGGCAATGGCAGACATTGAGAGACCACATGGATGAACTACAACAATTGTACATTCCTGTCTGACGTAAAAATAAAAAAAGGGAAGGTGGCTCAACCGTGGCTATCAAGGGAAATCAGGGATAGTATTAAAGCCAAGGAAGTGGCATACAAATTGGCCAGAAATAGCAGCGATCCCGGGGACTGGGAGAAATTTAGAACTCAGCAGAGGAGGACAAAGGGTTTGATTAGGGCAGGGAAAATGGAGTACGAGAAGAAGCTTGCAGGGAACATTAAGACGGATTGCAAAAGTTTCTATAGATATGTAAAGAGAAAAAGGTTAATAACGACAAACGTAGGTCCCCTGCAGTCAGAATCAGGGGAAGTCATAACGGGGAATAAAGAAATGGTTCGGTATTCACTAAGGAGGACACAAACAACCTTCCGGATATAAAAGGGGTCAGAGGGTCTAGTAAGGAGGAGGAACTGAGGGAAATCCTTATTAGGCGGGAAATTGAGTTGGGGAAATTGATGGGATTGTTGTTGGAAGTAGGCACCTGCAATATATATTAAAACTCTAGGCATTAGCCACCTGCTAAATATATCTAAATTCATATAAGTTTAAAGTGGCCACACATAAAATGGCTGCCCAGGCATGATGGAAAATCAGGTAGTCAAGCTGTGAACTATTGACTGAGCAATAACCCTGTGAGGCCCACTACCAGGAATACCTTGGATGCAGGATAAGAATAATAAACCAATTATTTCCCCAAGAAGAAAGAGATAGGGAGAGAACCTATCTCCTGTAACAAGGTCATCAATCAGCCCGAGCTGACAATAACCGAACATGCAGTTCCTGAGGATTCAGGGGGATTCTATTGGGTTAAAAGAACCTATATGTAATCTATAATCGTTGTAATTGGATTGTGTCCAGCCGTGATGAGCTGAGTAACTGTAGTAAACTGTTGTAAAACATATAAAAATCCATGTAACCCTTTGTTCTGTGGAGAGAAGCCTGGATACAGTCCTGAGACTTCCTCCCCGCTAAGCATTAATAAAGGCTTATGAAGTCCATCCTGTGAGCGTAAAGGGCTTCAGTCACCTGTCGAATGCAGCAGTGTGTAACGTGCTGAGATATATGGCAGATGTCGCCAGCTGAAGCTTGAAAAGATCCCGATGCGTAGAAGGCTAGGGCAGCAGTAACTTCACCTCAATAGACAGTGCGGTTCTGATGGTGCTGGAAGGCTGCAGATCATCCTTGACGAGTTGACATATCTCATCGATGACCTCCTTCTGGAATCGCAGCCTCCTAAGACAAGCATTTTCAGACAAGTTCAGGTAGGATTGCTTTTCCAAGTACCTTCGTTGGCTATACGGTCTCCTCCTCTGTCTTCATCTACGTCTATACATTACTGTGCCACCTCTTCGATTGATCCTTTCAGTAACCAATGTGTGAGCAGTTGCAATTAAAGGCAGGGAAAGCATAGGCCCCATATCCCTATCAATAATTACTTTCACTAATTTTAATAATCCCTCTACTCTATACTCTCTAATCACTGTACTCTGCACTCTCTGTACTCTCTGAGCTGTATACCAGTCAGTTTGATAGGCCCCAACAATATCAGTAAATAGCTTCACTATGTAAAAGCTATTTACAAAATAATTTCAATATATAAAAGCTATTTACCAAAAGTAACTTGATAATACCTATTTATATTCTCTCTTCCAATATTCTGAGTACAATTATCTTTAAATTGACACTCTAAACAACTCACAACTAATCCTCCACCCTTCCTCTGAAGTTCAAAATGGCATCCATAGTGCCTATTTCCTTCTCTTAGGCCTAGTAAAAGCAACTATTTCTCAGCACTCTTTTGGGCCTTGCATCGGCCCAGCGAAGTGCATGCTAGGTGCTGAAACTTGGGATGGGCCTTGTGTGGGTGATCATTTGGGTGATCATCTCGGCAATCAAAGTGGAAACTTAGGGGCCTGTTTTTCCGGCGATGTTTTGGGCCTAGTTTCCACTTTTTGCTCAACACGGGTGATAGAGGTCCGTTTTGGATGATAGATGGGTCAAAGATGGGCGATGTGAAGTGGAAAGTCTAGCCCTAGGGTTCTAAAAGAGGTGGCTGCAGAGATAGTGGGTGCATTGGTTTCGATCTTTCAAAATTCCTTAGATTCTAGAATGGTCCCAGCGGATTGGAAGGTAGCAAATGTGACATCGCTATTCAAAAAAGGAGGGAGAGAGAAAACAGGGAAATACAGACCACTTGACCTGATATCAGTCATCAGGAAAATGTTGGAATCCATTGTTAAGAAAATGGTGTTAGGGCACTTAGATAATTAGGCAGAGTCAATATGGCTTTATGAAAGGGAAATTGTGTTTGACAAATTTATGGGAGTTTTTTTAAGGATGTAACTAGCAGGGTGAATAAAGGGGAACCAGTGGATGTAGTATATTTGGATTTCCAAAAGACATTCGATAAGGTGCCACATAAAAGGTTATTACATAAAATAAGGGCTCATGGAATTGGGGGTAATATATTAGCATGGATAGAGGATTAGCTAATGGACAGAAAACAGAGAGTAGGGATAAACGGGTCTTTTTCAGGTTGACAGGCTGTAGCTAGTGGGGTGCCATGAGGATCAGTGCTGGGGCCTCTGCTATTTACAAACTATATTAATGATCTAGATGAAGGGACCATGTGTAATGTATCCAAGTTTGCAGACGATACAAAGCTCGGTGGGACAGTAAGCATCTGTAAAGGGATATATACAGATTAAGGTAGTGGGCAATAAGGTGGCAGATAGAGTATAATGTGGGGAAATGTGAGGTTATTCATTTTGTTGAAAGAATAGAAAAACAAAAGTTTCTCACCATTTAAAAATATTCTAAGTGTTGGTGTTCAGAGAGATTTGGGTGTCCTTGTGCAAGAAACACAGAAAGCCAGCATGCAGGTACAGCAAGCAATAAGGAAGGCAAATGACATGTTGTCGTTTATTGTATGGGGGTTGGAGTATAAGAGTAAGGAAATCTTGCTACAATTGTACAGGATCTTGGTGAGACCACACCTGGAGTACTGTGCACGGTTTTGGTCTTCTTATCTAAGGAAGGATATACTTGCCTTGGAGGTGGTGCAATGGAGGTTCACGAGATTGATTCCTGGGATGAGAGGGCTGTCTTATGATAAGAGATTATGTAGCATGGCGTTTAGAAGAATGAGAGGTGATCTAATTGAAACATACAAGATTCTGAAGGGGATTGACAGGGTAGATACTGAGAGGTTGTTTCCCTTGGCTGGTGTGTCTAGAACTAGGGGGCACAGTCTCAGGATAAGAGGATGGTCATTTAAGACAGAGGTGAGGAGGAATTTCTTCATTCAGAGTGTTGTGAATCTGTGGAATTCTCTGCCCCAGAGAGTTGTGGATGCTGAGTTTCTGAATAGATTCAAGGCTGAGATAGATAGATTTATTGGCGTCTAGGGGAATCAAGGGATATAGAGATTGGGCAGGAAAGTGGAGTTGAAGTCGATGATCAGCCATGATCTTACTGAATGGTGGAGCAGGCTCAACCAGCCGCAAGGTCTACTCCTGCTCCGATTGCTTATGTTTTTATTTTCTTATGTTCATTCACGCTCTCTAAGCTAGGTTCTAAAGCAGGCCTCAGAGGAGAAGCGATCTTAGGCTAAATTCAGTAAGACAAACCTTCACTCGACGGGAGTGTTGATTGGAGAAATCAGACACAGGGATCCACTCTTGGAGTAGAGCTTCGCTCGACGGGAGTGCTGATTGGAGAATCTGGCACGGGGGGGGGAGGGGGGAGGGGTAGGGGGGAAGGGTATGAGTTTAGCGTGTCCAGTGCTCCTGATAGTCCCACCATGAAAATATTAGGAGTACCTCAAATCGAATGCACAAACCCGATTCTCTGATCGGTGCTCCTGTTAAGTGAGGCTTCATGCTGGGAGCGTAACCTCACCAAATTTCACACACAGCATCACCTAGCCGTCATGAGCTAGCCTTTGCTGTCCTGGGCTGAATTCTCACTGGTGTGAAAGGACGCATATCATTCAATGTATAGACTTTTTAAAATTTGAAGTTGATAGGCAGCATTGAATCAATCAAACTGGCTGTTAGTATGCAAAACCAACTGCAAACTGTGATTGCAGGCTGTATGGCTGGCAGCGGATGCTTTCATCAAGGCTTGCTTTAATTAACTTGTAATTTTGTTCTGTAAGACATAAATAATCCCAGAAAGGAGGGAAACATCTTCATTTTATTTTTATGGAATTCAATTTAATTAACCTCTATATTTGGTTAAATTATTTACATTGTGGTAACAGAGACTCCTTACTTAAACCATGGAAAAGGGGAAGACGAGGTTTGTGTGGCATGGAGCAACTTGAGTTTTATTGAACATTACAATTTAATTCAGCACAGCATGCTGCTGATTAAGCAATTTGTTCAAGAAGGTGCTGTTAAGACCAGCTGACCAAAAGCTTGGTCAAAGAGGTAGGTTTTAAGGGGTGTCCTAAAGGAGGAAAGAGAGGTAGGGAGGCAGAGAGGCTTAGGGAGGGAATTCCAGACCTTAGGAAATTTAAAGTAATCGAATACCAATTTTGTGAGCGATGATGACTTGAAAGATTGGTTCAATGAAGCCAAAGAATGCTGTAGTGCTAGGAAGCATGGATTGTCATATTATGCTAAGATGCCATGTCCCAGTGGAACAAACGGTACTAATAATTTAGACCCGGAACATGGGACTATTACCTGTAGTCCTATGGCTACCAAGGTTAAAGATATTGAATAAATTTAAGACAGAAATAGACAGTTTCTTAAACGATAAGGGGATAAGGGCTTATGGGGAGCGGGCGAGGAAGTGGAACTGAGTCCATGATCAGATCAGCCATGATCTTATTGAGGGGCCATATGTCCTACTGCTGCTCCTATTTCTTATGTTCTTATGTAAATACGAAAGGTAAGTGGGAAGTGTTAGATCAGAGAAATAATGGAGGCTTCAAAAAAAGGAACGGCATTAATCATGGGCGTTTTTAAATCTTCATATTGATTGGACAAATCAAATTGGCCAAGGTAGCCTTGAGGAAGAGTTCATGGGGTGTATCCAGGATGGTTTCCTTGAACAGTACATTGCGGAACCAACCAGAAAGCAGGCTATCTTAAATCTGATACTGTGTAATGAGACAGGATTAATAAAGGATCTCCAAGTAAAGGATGCTCTAGGAAAGAGTGACCAATGCGTATAAGGTGGCCAAGGTTAGTGGGAAACTAGAGGATTGGGAAGATTTTAAGCAACAGCAAAGAATGACTAAAAAAGCAATAAAGAAAGGGAAGATAGATTACGAAGGTAAACTTGCGCAAAACATAAAAACAGATAGTAAAAGCTTTTACAGATATATAAAACGGAAAAGAGTGACTAAAATAAATGTTGGTCCCTTAGAAGATGAAAAGGGGGATTTAATAATGGGAAATGTGGAAATGGCTGAGACCTTAAACAATTATTTTGCTTCGGTCTTCACAGTGGAAGACACAAAAACCATGCCAAAAATTGCTGGTCACGGGAATGTGGGAAGGGAGGACCTTGAGATGATCACTATCACTAGGGAGGTAGTGCTGGACAGACTAACGGGATTGAAGGTAGACAAGTCCCCTGGTCCTGATGAAATGCATCCCAGGGTATTAAAAGAGATGGCGGAAGTTATAGCAGATGCATTTGTTATAATCTACCAAAATTCTCTGGACTCTGGGGAGGTACCAGTGGATTGGAGAGCAGCTAATGTAACGCCTCTGTTTAAAAAAGGGGGCAGGCAAAAGGCAGGTAACTATAGGCCGGTTAGTTTAACATCTGTAGTGGGGAAAATGCTTGAAACTATCATTGAGGAAGAAATAGCGGGACATCTGGATAGGAATAGTGCAATCAAGCAGACGCAGCATGGATTCATGAAAGGGAAATCATGTTTAACTAATTTACTGGAATTCTTTGAGGATATAACGAGCATGGTGGATAGAGATGTACCGATGGATGTGGTGTATTTAGATTTCCAAAAGGCATTCGATAAGGTGCCACACAAAAGGTTACTGCAGAAGATAAAGGTACGCGGAGTCAGAGGAAATGTATTAGCATGGATAGAGAATTGGCTGGCGAACAGAAAGCAGAGAGTCAGGATAAATGGGTCCTTTTCCGGTTGGAAATCAGTGGTTAGTGGTGTGCCACAGGGATCAGTGCTGGGACCACAACTGTTTACAATATACATAGATGACCTAGAGGAGGGGACAGAGTGTAGTGCAACAAAATTTGCAGATGACACTAAGATTAGTGGGAAAGCGGGTTGTGTAGAGGACTCAGAGAGGCTACAAGGAGATTTGGATAGGTTAAGCGAATGGGCTAAGGTTTGGCAGATGGAATACAATGTCGGAAAGTGTGAGGTCATCCACCTTGGGGAAAAAAAAACAGTAAAAGGGAATATTATTTGAATGGGGAGAAATTACAACATGCTGTGGTGCAGAGGGACCTGGGGGTCCTTGTGCATGCATGAATCCCAAAAGGTTAGTTTGCAGGTGCAGCAGGTAATCAGGAAGGCAAATGGAATGTTGGCCTTCATTGCGAAAGGGATGGAGTACAAAAGCAGGGAGGTGTTGCTGCAACTGTATAAGGTATTGGTAAGGCCTCACCTGGAGTACTGCGTGCAGTTTTGGTCACCTTACTTAAGGATATACTAGCTTTGGAAGGGGTACAGAGACGATTCACTAGGCTGATTTGAGAAATGAGGGGGTTAACTTACGATGATAGATTGAGTAGACTGGGTCTTTACTCCTTGGAGTTCAGAAGGATGAGGGGTAATCTTATAGAAACATTTAAAATCATGAAAGGGATAGACAAGATAGAGGCAGAGCGGTTGTTTCCATTGGTGGGGGAGACTAGAACTAGGGGGCACAGCCTCAAAATACGGAGGAGCCAACTTAAAACCGAGTTGAGAAAGAATTTCTTCTCCCAGAGGGTTGTGAATCTGTGGAATTCTCTGCCCAAGGAAGCAGTTGAGGCTGGCTCATTGAATGTTTTCAAGTCAAAGATAGATAGATTTTTAAGCAATAAGGGAATTAAGGGTTACGGGGAGCGGGCGGGTAAGTGGAGCTGAGTCCACGACCAGATCAGCCATGATCTTATTGAATGGCGGAGCAGGCTCGAGGGGCTAGATGGCCTACTCCTGTTCCTAATTCTTATGTTCTTATGTTCTTATAACATGGTTGAATTTCAATATTCAGTTGGAGGGTGAGAAAGTTGGATCTCAAACCAGTGACCTGAGCTTAAATAAAGGAGATTACAAAGGTATGAAGGCAGAGTTGGCTAAAGCGGACTGGGAAAATAGATTAATGTGTAAGACTGTTGATAAGCAGTGGTGGACATTTAAGGAGATATTTCATAATTCTCAACAAAAATATATTCCAGTGAGAAGGAAAGATTTTAAGAGAAGGGAGAACCATCTGTGGCTAACTAAGCAAGTAAAGGATGGTGTCAGATTGAAAACAATGGCATACAAAGTGGCTAAGATTAGTGGAGGGGGGGGGGGCAGAGGATTGGGAAACTTTAAAAAAACAGCAAAGGACGACTAAAAAAATAACACAGGGAAAATAGATTATGAGAGTAAACTAGCAAAAACTATAAAAACAGATAGTAAGAGTTTCTACAAGTATATAAAAAGAAAGAGAGTAGCTAAAGTAAACATTGGTCCCTTAGAGGATGAGATGGGGAAATTAATAATGGGGAACAGGGAAATGGGAGACTTTGAACAAATATTTTATATCAGTCATTGAAAGTTGGCATGCAGGTACAGCGGGCGGTGAAGAAGACAAATGCTATGTTGGCCTTCATAGCTAGGGGATTTGAGTATAGGAGCAGGGAGGTCTTACTGCAGTTGTACAGGGCCTTGGTGAGGCCTCACCTGGAATATTGTGTTCAGTTTTGGTCTCCTAATCTGAGGAAGGACGTTCTTGCTATTGAAGGAGTGCAGCGAAGATTCACCAGACTGATTCCCGGGATGGTGGGACTGACATTTGAGGAGAGACTTGGTCGACTGGGCCTGTATTCACTGGAGTTTAGAAGGATGAGAGGGGATCTCATAGAAACATATAAAATTCTGACGGGACTGGACAGGTTAGATGCAGGAAGAATGTTCCCGATGTTGGGGAAGTCCAGAACCAGGGGACACAGTCTAAGGCTAAGGGGTAAGCCATTTAGGACTGAGATGAGGAGAAACTTCTTCACTCAGAGAGTTGTTAACCTGTGGAATTCTTTACCTCAGAGAGTTGTTGATGCCAGTTTGAAAAAGCATAATACACTGCAATCTAGCCGAGTCAGCATGGTTTTATGAAAGGGAAATCATGTTTGACAAATTTGCTGGAGTTCTTTGAGGATGTAACAAGCAGGGTGGATAAGCGGGAACCAGTGGATGCAGTGTATTAAGATTTCCAGAAGGCATTTGATGAGGTACCACATAAAAGGTTACTGCACAAGATAAAAGTTCACGGGGTTGGGGGTAATATATTAGCATGGATAGCGGATTGGCTAACTAACAGGAAACAGAGAGTCGGGATAAATGGGACATTTTCTGGTTGGCAAACGGTAACTAGCGGGGTGCCACAGGGATCAGTGCTGGGACTTCAACTATTTACAATCTATGTTAATGACTTGAATGAAGGGACTGAGTGTAATGTAGCCAAGTTTGCTGATGATACAAAGATGGGTGGGAAAGCAAATCCTGAGGAGGACATAAAAAATCTGCAAAGGGGTATAGACAGGCTAAGTGAGTGGACAAACACTTGGAAGATGGAGTATAAGGTTATCCACTTTGGCAGGAAAAATAAAAAAGCAAATTATTATTTAAATGGGGAGAAATTACAAAATGCTGTAGAACAGAGGGACCTGGGGGTCCTTGTGCATGAAACACAAAACGTTAGTGTTATATATGTAAACCTGTAAATACCTTAAGAGGGCTCACCCCTGGAGTCCCAAGGATTCCCACAACCCTTGGGAGCACCTGTACTTAAGCAGGCCTCACAGGCTGGAGAGATACTCTGGAGACCTGCAATAAAAGACTATGGTCACACTTTACTTTGAGCTCACAGTATCTAGTCAGACTCTCTATTCATACATAACAACTGGCGACGAGATACAGATGATGAACCCAACAATGCAGAGAACAGTGGGCATCCTGGAGAAATGATTGGGAAACCTTCGTGGAGCGACTCGATCAATACTTCGTGGCCAACGAGCTGGAAGGAGAAGCAAACACTGCTAAACGACGGGCGATTCTCCTCACCATCTGCGGGGCACCAACGTATGGCCTCAGGAAAAATCTGCTTGCTCCAGCGAAACCCACAGAGAAATCGTACGATGATTTGTGCACACTGGTCCGGGAGCATCTGAACCCGAAGGAAAGCGTTCTGATGGCAAGGTACCAGTTCTACACCTACGAAAGGTCTGAGGGCCAGGAAGTGGCGAGTTATGTCGCCAAGCTAAGATGCCTTGCAGGACATTGTGAAATTGAAGGACATTTGGATCACATGTTCAGGGACTTCTTCATACTTGACATTGGCCATGAAGTGATACTTCACAAACTTTTGACTGTAGAGACCCCAACCTTGAGTAAAGCCATAGCGATTGTCCAGGCATTTATTGCCACCAGTGACAATACTAAGAAAATCTCTCAGCACACGAGTGCTGCCACAAGTACTGTGAACAAAGTGATGATGTTTTCAAATCGCAAAACAGGGCAGGCCCCACATGCCTGCAGCTGCACATCCGCAGATGTCTCAGAGTCCACTATCAAATGTAATGAATGCAAGGTCATCAACACCTTGTTGGCGCTGCGGGGGTGATCATCATTTCCTTTCATGCCGCTTCAAAAGGTACGTTTGCAAGGACTGTGGAACAATGGGACACCTCCAATGTATGTGCAGGCGAGTTGCAAACCCTGTTAATCCTGCAAACCACCATGTTGCAGAGGACAGATCCACGGCAGATCACGACAAACCACAGTCTCAGACGGAGGAGGCAGAGGTATATGGGGTGCACACATTTACCACAAAAAGTGTCCCCCGATAATGCTGAAGGTTGAATTAAATGGACTCCCGGTGTCAATGGAGCTGGACACGGGCGCGAGCCAGTACATTACGAGCAAAAAGACTTTCGATAAATTGTGGTGCAGCAAGGTCTCAAGGCCAATCTTGACTCCCATTCACACTAAACTGACAACTTACACAAAGGAACTGATTCCCGTAGTCAGCAGTGCTACTGTAAAGATCTCCTATGATGCAGCGGTGCACAAGCTACCACTCTGGGTGGTACCGGGCGATGGCCCCACGCTGCTCAGCAGGAGCTAGCTGGGAAAGATACACGACAACTGGGACGACGTCCAAGCGCTCTCGTCCGTTGACGACAGTTTGTGTGCCCAGGTCCTAAACAAGTTCCCCTCGCTGTTTGAACCAGGCATCGGGAAGGTCCAAAGAGCAAAACTGCAGATCCATTTGATTCCGGGGGCACGACCCATCCATCACAAGGCAGTACCATACATGTTGAGAGAGAGGATGGAGATAGAGCTGGACCGGCTGCAACGAAAGGGCATCATTTCACCGGTGGAATTCAACGAATGGGCTAGTACAATTGTTCCAGTCCTCAAGGGAGACAGCACCGTCAGAATCTGTGGTGATTACAAAGTAACTATCAATCGTTTCTCCCTGCAGGATCAATACCCACTACTAAAAGCAGACGACATTTTTGCGACGCTGGCGGGAGGAAAGACATTCACGAAGCTGGACTTGACCTCGGCCTACATGACGCAGGAGCTGGAGGAATCATCAAAGGGCCTCACCTGTATCAACACGCACAAAGGCCTCTTCATTTACAACAAATGCCCGTTTGGGATTCGATCAGCCGCCGCGATATTCCAGAGAAACATGGAAAGCTCACTGAAGTCGGTCCTGCGCACGGTGGTTTTCCAGGACAACATCTTTGTTACAGGTCGGGACACAGTCGAGCATCTGCAGAACCTGGAGGAGGTTCTTAGTCGACTCAACCGCGTGGGGCTCAGGTTAAAATGCTCGAAATGCGTTTTCCTGGTGCCTGAAGTGGAGTTCCTGGGAAGAAGAATTGCAGCAGACGGCATCAGGCCCACCGATTCGAAGACGGAGGCAATCGAGAATGCACCGAGGCCACAGAATGTGATGGAGCTGCGGTCGTTTCTAAGTCTCCTGAACTACTTTGGTAACTTCTTACCAGGTCTCAGCACACTGCATGCGTTGCTGCGTAAAGGAGACAAATGGCTATGGGGTAAAAGCCAGTAAAAAGCCTTTTTAAAAGCTAGAAAATTGTTATGCTCAAACAAATTGCTTGTGTTTTATGATCCATGTAAGCGTTTGGTACTAGCATGTGATAACATAAGAATTAGGAACAGGAGTAGGCCATCTAGCCTCTCGAGCCTGCTCCGCCATTCAAAAAGATCATGGCTGATCTGGCCGTGGACTCAGGTCCACGTACCCGCCCGCTCCCCGTAACCCTTAATTCCCTCATTGGTTAAAAATCTATCTATCTGTGATTTGAATACATTCAATGAGTTAGTCTCAACTGCTTCCTTGGGCAGAGAATTCCACAGATTCACAACCCTAGGGGGGGGAAGAAATTCCTTCTCAACTCGGTTTTAAATTGGCTACCCCGTATTTTGAGGCTGTGCCCCCTAGTTCTAGTCTCCCCGACCAGTGGAAACAACCTCTCTGCCTCTATCTTGTCTATCCCTTTCATTATTATAAATGTTTCTATAAGATCACTCCTCATCCTTCTGAACTCCAACGAGTAAAGACCCAGTCTACTTAATCTGTCATCATAAGGTAACCCTCTCATCTCCGGAATCAGCCTAGTGAATCGTGTCTGTACCCCCTCCAAAGCTAGTATATCCTTCCTTAAGTAAGGTGACCAAAACTGCACGCAGTACTCCAGGTGCGGCCTCACCAATACCCTATACAGTTGCAGCAGGACCTCCCTGCTTTTGTACTCCATCCCTCTCGCAATGAAGGCCAACATTCCATTCGCCTTCCTGATTACCTGCTGCACCTGCAAACTAACTTTTTGGGATTCATGCACAAGGACCCCCAGGTCCCTCTGCACCGCAGCATGTTGTAATTTCTCCCCATTCAAATAATATTCCCTTTTACTGTTTTTTTTTCCCCAAGGTGGATGACCTCACATTTTCTGACATTGTATTCCATCTGCCAAACCTTAGCCCATTCGCTTAACCTATCTCAATCTCTTTGCAGCCTCTCTGTATCCTCTACACAACCCGCTTTCCCACTAATCTTTGTGTCATCTGCAAATTTTGTTACACTACACTCTGTCCCCTCTTCCAGGTCATCTATGTATATTGTAAACAGTTGTGGTCCCAGCACCGATCCCTGTGGCACACCACTAACCACCGATTTCCAACCCGAAAAGGACCCATTTATCCCGACTCTCTGCTTTCTGTTGGCCAGCCAATTCTCGATCCATGCCAATACATTTCCTCTGACTCCGCGTACCTTTATCTTCTGCAGTAACCTTTTGTGTGGCACCTTATCGAATGCTTTTTGGAAATCTAAATACACCACATCCATCGGTACACCTCTATCCACCATGCTCGTTATATCCTCAAAGAATTCCAGTAAATTAGTTAAACATGATTTCCCCTTCATGCATCCATGTTGCGTCTGCTTGATTGCACTATTCCTATGGAGATGTCCCGCTATTTCTTCCTTAATGATAGCTTCAAGCATTTTCCCCACTATAGATGTTAAACTAACCGACCCATAGTTACCTGCCTTTTGTCTGCCCCCTTTTTTAAACAGAGGCGTTACATTAGCTGCTTTCCAATCCACTGGTACCTCTCCAGAGTCCAGAGAATTTTGGTAGATTATAACGAATGCATCTGCTATAACTTCCGCCATCTCTTTTAATACTCTGGGATGCATTTCATCTGGACCAGGGGACTTGTCTACCTTGAGTCCCATTAGCTTATCCAGCACTACCCCCCCCTAGTGATAGTGATTATCTCAAGGTCCTCTCTTCCCACATTCCCGTGACCAGCAATTTTTGGCATGGTTTTTTTGTCTTCCACTGTGAAGACCAAAGCAAAATAATTGTTTAAGGTCTCAGCCATTTCCACATTTCCCATTATTAACTCCCCCTTTATATCTTCTAAGGGACCAACATTTACTTTAGTCACTCTTTTCTGTTTTATATATCGTTAAAAGCTTTTACTATCTGTTTTTATGTTTTGCGCACGTTTACTTTCGTAATCTATCTTTCCTTTCTTAATTGCTTTCTTAATCATTTAAAATTTTCCCAATCTTCAAGTTTCCCACTAACCTTGGCCACCTTATACGCATTGGTTTTTAATTTGATACTCTCCTTTATTTCCTTGGTTATCCAAGGCTGGTTATCCCTTCTCTTACCGCCCTTCTTTTTCACTGGAATATATTTTTGTTGAGCACTATGAAAGAGCTCCTTAAAAGTCCTCCACTGCTCCTCAATTGTGCCACCGTTTAGTCTGTGTTTAGCAATGCACCCAGGGAGGCGCCACTAAGTTTATGGTCTTGGCTCTCCAAAACATGGTCCAGGGTCCACGTCGACGATGCAGGCCCGTTTTTGGGTAAAATGTTCCTTGTGGTTGTAGATGCGTACTCCAAATGGATTGAATGTGAGATAACGTCGACAACCACGTCCGCTGCCACCACTGAAAGCCTGCAGGCCATGTTTGCCATGCATGGCCTGCCTGATGTCCTTGTGAGCGACAACGGGCCATGTTTCACCAGTGCCAAGTTCAAAGAGTTCATGACCCGTAATGGGATCAAACATGTTACATCTGCCCAGTTCAAACCAGCATCCAATGGTCAGGCAGAGAGAGCAGTGCAAACCATCAAGCAGAGCTTGAAGAGGGTAACTGAAGGCTCACTCCAATCTCACCTATCCCGAGTCCTGCTTAGCTACCGCACGAGACCCCACTCACTCACTGGGATTCCACCTGCTGAACTGCTCATGAAAAGGGCACTTAAGACAAGGCTCTCGTTACTCCACTCTGATCTACATGAACAGGTAGAGAGCAGGCGGCTTCAACAAAGTACATATCATGATAGCGCAAATGTGTCATGCAAAATTGAAATCAATGATCCTATATTTGTGTTGAACTATGGACAAGGTCCCAAGTGGCTTCCCAGCACTGTTGTGGCAAAAGAGGGGAGCAGGGTGTTTTGGGTCAAACTTTCAAATGGACTCATTCATCGGAAACACTTGGACCAAACCAAACTCAGATTCACGGACTATCCTGAGCAACCCACGTTGCACCCTACCTTCTTTGATCTCCCAACACACACACCAGTGGCAGCTGGCACCACGGTTGACCACGAAGCAGAACCCATCACCCACAGCAGCCCAGCAGGACTCACCACACCAGGCAGCCCAACAAGGCCAGCTGCACAGCAGCCCAGTGAGGGCCCAACAAATGACTCACCAAAACCAGCATTTACATCAAGACGATTAACCAGGGAAAGAAAGGCCCCAGATCGACTCACCTTGTAGTTACAATATTGACTTTAGGGAGAGGAGTGTTGTTATATATGTAAACCTGTAAATACCTTGTGTAACCACCAGAGGGCTCATCCCCTGGAGTCCCAAGGGATCCCACAATCCCTTGGAAGCACCTGTACATAAGGAGACCTCACAGGCTGGAGAGGCACTCTGGAGACCTGCATTAAAAGACCAAGGTCACATTTTACTTTGAGTTCACATTATCTAGTCAGACTCTTTATTCATACGTAACAGTTAGTATGCAGGTACAGCAAGCAATCAGGAAGGCAAATGGAATGTTGGCCTTTATTGCAAAGTGGATGGAGTATAAAAGCAGAGAAGTCCTGCTGCAACTGTACAGGGTATTGGTGAGGCCACACCTAGAGTACTGCATTCAGTTTTGGTCTCCTTATTTAAGGAGGGATATACTTGCATTGGAGGCAGTTCAGAGAAGGTTCATTAGGTTGATTCCTGAGATTAAGGGGTTGACTTGTGAAGAAAGGTAGAGTAGATTGGGCCTATACTCATTGGAGTTTAGAAGAATGAGAGGTGAGCTTATTGAAACATAGCTACTGAAGGGGCTCGACAAGGTAGATGCAGAGAGGATGTTTCCCCTCATGGGGGAATCTAGAACTAGGGGGCATAGTTTTGGAATAAGGGGTCGCCCATTTAAAACTGAGATGAGGAGAAATTTCTTCTGGTTGTAAATCTGTGGAATTCTCTGCCCCAGAGAGCTGTAGAGGCTTGGTCATTGAATATATTTAATGTGGAGATCGACAGATTTTTGAGCGATAAGGGAGTGAAGGGTTATGGGGAGCGGGCAGGGAAGTGGAGCTGAGTCCATGATCAGCTCAGCCACGATCTTATTGAATGGCGGAGCAGGCTCGAGGAGCCAAATGGCCTACTCCTGCACCTATTTCTTGTTACATAAGAACATAAATCTGATCATAGACTCAACTCCACTTCCCTGCCCGCTCCCCATAACCCCTTATTGATTAAGAAACCGTCTATTTCTATCAAATTTATTCAATGTCCCAGCTTCCACAGCTCTGAGGCAGCGAATTCCACAGATTCACAACCCTCTGAGAGAAGAAATTTCTCCTCATCTGTTTTAAATGGGCGGCCCCTTACTCTAAGATCATGCCCTCTAGTTCGAGTCTCCCCCATCAGTGGAAACATCCTCTCTGCATCTACCCGGTCAAGCCCCCTCATAATCTTATACGTCTCGATAAGATCACTCTCATTCTTCTGAATTCCAATGAGTAGAGACCCAACCTACTCAACCTTTCCTCATAAGTCAACCCCCTCATCTCCGTAATCAACCTAGTGAACCTTCTCTGAACTGCCTCCAAAGCAAGTATATCCTTTCATAAATATGTAAACCAAAACTGCACTCAGTATTCCAGGTGTGACCTCACAAATACCTTATATAGCTGTAGCAAATCTTCTCTGTTTTTATACTCCATCCCCTTTGCAATAAAGGCCAAGATACCATTGGCCTTCCTGATTACTTGCTGTACCTGCATACTATCCTTGTGTGTTTCATGGCACAAGTACTCCCACGTCCCGCTCTACTGTGGCACTTTGCAATCTTTCTCCATTTAAATAATAACTTGCTCTTTGATTTTTTTCTGCCAAAGTGCATGACCTCACACTTTCCAACATTATACTCCACCTGCCAAATTTTTGCCTACTCACTATGTCCTTTTGCAAATTTTTTGTGTCCTCCTCACACATTGCTTTTCCTCCCATCTTTGTATCGTCAGCAAACTTGGCTATGTTACACTCAGTCCCTTCTTCCAAGTCATTAATATAGATTGTAAATAGTTGGAGTCCCAGCACTGATCCCTGCGACATCCCACTAGTTACTGGTTGCCAACCAGAGCATGAACCATTTATCCCAATTCTCTGTTCTCTTTTAGTTAGCCAATCCTCTATCCATGCTAATATATTACCCCCATCCCCGTGAACTTTTATCTTGTGCAGTAACCTTTTATGTAGGTCTTATGTTTAAGGTTGAGTCTATAGGATTAATAGAGGATGGTGTCCATCAACAACGCGAGAAGCATCCGCAATACCTAATCAACAAAATATGACATGGAAAGTGCCTAATCTGGATTGTTGTACACAAAATAAAAGATTCTGGATATGTAGATATGATAGTAATAATCCAGGAACATTAGCTTGTGGGTTTGCTATAGATGGCCACCCACTTGCATGTGTTATTCACCTGAAAATCTGGCATGAGGACCACACCAAAAGCAGATGTCTGGGTCAGGGAGAATACTGTGTGACCACTAGCACCACCAGATACATTCATGGGTCAGATACTTGCCACAGTAGATATCCACCTTTCTGCCTAAAACCAATTGAAATGACCCGAATAGGAAATGCCTACGTGATACCTGTCAGAACACATAATGTTACCCAGATACAGGTTAACATAACCGGCAGCATGAGGCCTTATTCGTCACAGTAAAACTCGGACATTCCATACCGCCCCTATCACTCAGCCTCAAGTCCATTCTGACAAGAAACCAGTACCTCCCAGCAACACTTGGTTAAGATGCAACAAGATAATACCTGTACAGCCATCGAGAGAGAGACATACAAGTGTTAGAAAGGGACGAGTGGTGGGAAACAGTGTACAATGTCAGTCAATATCGCTGGATGAGAATATTGTCTATATCTATGATTTGTGCCCAAGGAATTATATTGCTTGTACTAATAATTCTAAAGTGTTTCTTGCGATATTTAATGAAATGTTTGAATCCGAGAACAAATAGCTTAGAGCTTGCTGCACTAATTAAGAAATAATTGTGTATTTGTGAGGAGTCGGAAATGATTCCTCCGTCTTAAGGTGGGGAACTGTGAGATTATGAAATGGATTAATCGTGCTCTTGTACAGATTATAAAATGTACCATGTTTTATAAAGATTCTTTCTCCTTGTTAAATCGCTCTTACTGCTAAAGAGACATAACTGTTGGGGGTGACAAGTTTTTTATAGATGTGGTTAAACCTGGAGCTATGCTTTGTAGAATTGGGCATGAGATTAAATCAGGCTTGTACAGAGATAAAAGCGTTGGTTGCAAAGCTAAGCTATGTGCTAAACAAACAGGTTTTGCAAAAGCAAACCACAGCTAGTTCCTGTATTGATAAAGTTATTGCAAAGCTTATGGGTTAGATTTTCCATTATTTTTGCATGCATACCGCCCATTTAATGTCCATTTTAATGCTGAAATGAGGAGTAACTCCCATATATCGCCCATTTAGCCACAAAATGGAAACTGACGCCCATTTCTCGGAGACTTATCGCCGAGGGTTACTTTTGCCATGTACGTAATGCCGAGACAAAATAATACCACCCGCCCACCTTTTTTTGGGTGGTATCATCAGAATGGGCGAACCCAACGCTCATAATATCGCCGAGTGTTACTTTCAGCATGTAATTAATGCCGAGATTGAATAATACCGACCGCCCACTTTCTTTTGTCGTAAAGATCACATTTACCGAAACTAACGCCCAGTTTATCGCCCAGCATCACTTTCAGCACCTCGCACACATCTCGCCCACAATCTTGCTCGCTGAAAAAAATGCTCTGAAAAAGTTGAACTGTTCTGAACTAATCACAGCGGTGTGGACGCCATTTTGTAAATCGCAGGTCACTTCATGGAGAAGGCTGTTTCAACTTCGGGGGTGTTTGGATTTACTCTGGAGTTCTTCTCAGGTGATGTGACCATTTGAACAGACATCTAATCATACTGTGCATGATTGGGTTTTACTGTAGGTGTCTTAGTGGGGAAATTTATTGCTTGTCAACAAACGGCATTATACTTTTATTGGAATGGGGCCAGCCATTTCTCAGCCTGCATCGATTACAATGCAGATGCTGCAGACTGCAAATGGCACAACGTCTAATCCACTGCATTATCCACAGCCCAATCTAAGATGTGCCAGACGGATGAGGAAGTCCAGACCATACACCCCCCCGCACTTACAGGGAGAAGTGGCCTTATCTCGACTTATCCGAGAACACCTGCCTTTGGAGACTGCGCTTCCACAAAGTGGTTATCAGTGAGATATGCGAGCTCATCAGGACAGATCTGCAGCCTGCCATCATCTTCAGGACATCACTGTCCATCGAGGTCAAGGTTACCGCGGCACTGTCGTTCTACACGTCGGGTTATTTTCAGGCCTCCGCCATCGACATTTGCCCTATGTCTTAGCATACCGCACATTGCTGCATTAGACAGGTCACTGAAGCCCTGTATGCACGCAGGGTAGACTTTATCAGCTTCCCTATAACCACGGAGGTTCAGACTGACAGGGCTGGAGCATTCTACCGCATTGCTAAGTTCTCCAAGGTGCAGGGAGCAATACAGTGTACGCACATCGCCATGCAGGCACCTTCTCAGGACGCAGAGGTGTTTCGCAACAGAAAAGGATTTCACTCCCTGAAGGTCCAACTCGTTGTCGACCACAACCAGATAATTATGGCAGTGAATGCCAAATTTCCGGGCAGCTTCGATGAGGCTCACATCCAGAGCGCTGTCTCTGACATGCTTACCTGTCAGCCACAAGGTCAATGCTGGATGCTTGGTGACAAACGATATGGCCTACTCACCTGGCTGATGATCCCCTTGCGTGACACCCACACCGAGGCCGAGAAGCGATACGAGAGCCACAGAGCCACACGCAATGTGGTCCAGAAAACAATAACTGTGCTTAAGCAGCACTTTAGATGCCTGGAGCACTCAGGACGGGAGCTACAATACAACCCTGATCAGGTAGCTCAATTTGTGTCGTGTGCTTCATGCTACACAACCTGGCTATCAGGAGGGGACAACAATTGCCAGAAGTGACTGATGGTCCACCTCAGGAGAGAGAGGAAGAGGAGGTCGAGGGGCTGGACGCTGAGCTAGGGCCAGACAATCGGGCTGACTATGCAACCATGCCCATGCCCCCCTCCAGACTGTAGGAAAGGGCCTGTGGTGGCTACATAGCTGCAAGACTCTTACGTCAGCAGCCCATAAATGAGCGATTTGCCTGAAAGAACGTTGCTGTTATTGACAAAGCTGACACACTGCTGTGTGTGTGCAGCTCAGACATCAATGGTGGGCATCACCTTGGTGCCAGTTAAATTTTAACTTGATTGAAGTTAAGTTTAATTATACCTTTCCATGTTAAGGAATCACCAGTGCGTAACGGTCCAGCTATCTGAGACAATGCGCAAGAAGGTTATGTTCAATAAAAAACATTTAATACGACCATTGGTCTGAAATATAAGTATCACGGGCAAAAACACCCCACCACCACCCCACTTTTTAGAACATTGACATAAATCAAATGGTCAACAGTCTAGCAGCACAGAATACAAATGCAAACCAACAGGGTGGCCCCTCCCCCCATACATTACAACAAATTGCATACACCAAGATGGAGATATAACAAAGCCATCATCTGCGGACATGCACCTCACTTTCCTTGCCCCACCTCTCCCCACCTCTACCCCTTCCCTCCTCGCTCCACGCCGCCTCACCGAGACGCTCCTCAGGCGATGCCTCATTGCGGGGGAAGATGGCAGAGCCAGTGGTTGCATGGATATGGGAGCGGGAGATACCAAGGTGGCAACATTCTCGGATCCAGAAGCAGGATCTTGGTCCTGCCTCTCATCTGTCGTTGGCACTGGGGGTGCGAAGCCTAGGGGTGGAGTGTCGCGCTCCGGGACTACTGGGAGATCTGTGCCACGAGACGTGCATCGTGACCGTCGGCTTTGAGTACCACATTCCCGGTAAAAGTGAAAGACCTCACATCTGATTATAGTCGCTCATGACTCTTATATATTCAAATAATTTGATTTGCAAGTACACGTAAATAAATGTAATACTTACTCTTGCGGATCCAACAAGGTTGTTTCATCGCTTTCGGCATTGGTTGCCCTCACGCTCCTCATTGGTCGCTGACGAGACCACCTCTGCTATCTCAGCCCATATCTTCTGATAGGCCTTTGGGGTGGGCTTCCCACACCCTCCCTGGGTCAAATCACACCAGCGTGACTCGACCTCCTGCATTAGGGAGGCATTTGCCTCGTCCGAGAATCTTCTTGCTCTCTTTCGTCCTCCCATTTGTTCCTCTCCCAGCTCATTGCTTTCGCCAGCGTCGGTTTCCAAGCATGCTGTGTTGCCTCATGCGCTCTCTCCATTAAAGGCACCAAATTCTTGAAAATATATGGCTGCTAAAAGGTAACTTTTTTCGTACAATTTGCTATAAAGCTCAAAACTCTCCCTTCTACCTCCCAAAGCAGCCAAACAAACACCCACATCACATCCACACATGCCTTAACTCCCTCTCTCTCTGTCTCCTCTTATGCGCACGTAATGATGACCCTTGACCTCCTGAATCACGGAAAACGAGCGTTGCCATGCCGTTGCTAAGGACTGCGACACTTCACGGCAAAAGATCAGAGAGATTTAACGCTAACGCCCAATTCAGATCGCTCGGGGTAACACCCAATTTTTAAAATGGAGACTAGGGGCTTTGAAAGTGTGTGACAAGCCGGCGATCTGAAAACCCATATTTACCGCCCACGCCGGAAATAACGTCCATTTTTGGGCGATCTGCACAAAAGTATAAATTCTAGCCCTATGTCATATGCAGGATAGAGAGGAACAGAAGAAGACATTGAGATGAAGATGCTAGACGTGCTGTCTTGCTCGTTAAACAAATCTGCTGTGGACAGATACGAATGTACTTTGTGAGTCAAATGATCATAACTTTGAAGGATAAAAAGGCAACTGTTCAACTTGGGTACAGATGTAGCGAGATGGAAAAATTGCATGCTACACTGTCCAGTAACTAAATTTGGTAACATCTTTAGGAACTGTAAATTTCTGTCACTTAATATTAGTCTGTGGCGGCTGTATTGGCTTCTGCTGTATACCAATAAAACATTTACCGTGCCAATATGGAGTCACATCCGAATCATTAAGTTTGAGGTCGAAAACATCTTCTACATCTACCTGAGATGGCAGACAGGGCCTCAGTTACCGTCTCATCTGAAGAACAGCACTTCTGTCAAAGTAGCACTCCCTCAGTACTGCACTGGTAGGTAGTGTCAGCCTAGATTTTGTGCTCAAGTCTCTGGAGTGGAATTTGAACTCACAACTCCTCCACCTCAGAGGCAAGAGTGCTACCCACTGAGTCACGGCTGACACCTCTTCAGCTGACACAGCACTCCCTCAGTAGTAGTGCACTAGAGCGTCACCCTAGATATGCCTTCAAGTGCTGGTGTGGTGTTTGAAACCCACAATCTTCTGACTCAGGAGTGATACCAAACTGAAACACAACATAATTTACATGCGCTGTAGAAAGCAGCATTGGGCTGCAACAAACTAAGAACTTCCAGGCAGATTCTGAATCACATCAGCAAGATTCTGCAATAATCCAGATGTGGTTTTGTGCTGTCGACACATATCTGCCAGGAATGGAGACCCCCAATTTTATTAAACGATGATGCTGCAGCCTACAGAGAAACAACACTCTCATCCTATCCGTCTGGGCTGCTGAGGTGATAGCAAACAAAGGGCGGTAAATGACCATGTGCCATTTTCAGGCTGCTACCGCTCCATTTACAGCAGGCAAGGGCCCTTTAAAATCGTCCCTCCAGTGTCAGTACCTGCCCTCTCAGGTCAATGTAACAAAATTAGATGCAGAGTAAAGGTAAACCAGCACAGACAATGGATCCAAGCAGGGACCTCCCTGGTCTGTATAGCTTCATCATAGAAACATAGAAAATAGGAGTAGGCCATTCGGTCCTTCGAGCCTGCACCACCATTCAATAAGGTCATGGCTGATCATTCACCTCAGTACCCCTTTCCTGCTTTCTCTCCATACCCCTTGATCCCTTTAGCCTTAAGGGCCATATCTAACTCCCTCTTGAATATATCCAATGAACTGGCATCAACAACTCTCTGCGGTAGGGAATTCCACAGGTTAACAACTCTCTGAGTGAAGAAGTTTCTCCTCATCTCAGTCCTAAATGGCTTACCCCTTATCCTTAGACTGTGACCCCTGGTTCTGGACTTCCCCAACATCGGGAACATTCTTCCTGCATCTAACCTGTCCAGTCCCATCAGAATTTTATATGTTTCGATGAGATCCCCTCTCATCCTTCTAAACTCTAGTGAATACAGGCCCAGTCGATCCAGTCTCTCCTCATATATCAGTTCTGTCATCCCGGGAATCAGTCTGGTGAACCTTCGCTGCACTCCCTCAATAGCAAAAACGTCCTTCCTTAGATTAGGAGACCATAACTGAACACAATATTCCAGGTGAGGCCTCACCAAGGCCCTGTACAACTGCAGTAAAACCTCCCTGCTCCTATACTCAAATCCCCTAGCTATGAAGGCCAACATACCATTTACCTTCTTCACCATCTGCTGTACCTGCATGCCAACTTTCAATGACTGATGAACCATGACACCCAGGTCTCATTGCATCTCCCCTTTTCCTAATCTGCCGCCATTCAGATAATATTCTTCCTTCGTGTTTTTGCCACCAAAGTGGATAACCTCACATTTATCCACATTATACTGCATCTGCCACTTGTTTGTCCACTCACCTAACCTGTCCACTCACCTAGCCTTTTAGCTTCCGCCTCACAGCTCACACCGCCACCCAGCTTAGTGTCATCTGCAAACTTGGAGATATTACACTCAATTCCTTCAGCTAAATCATTGATGTATATTGTAAATAGCTGGGGTCCCAGCACTAAGCCCTGCGGCACCCCACTAGTCACTGCCTGCCATTCTGAAAAGGACCCGTTTATCCCAACTCTCTGCTTCCTGCCTGCCAACCAGTTCTCTATCCATGTCAGTACATTACCCCCAATACCATGTGCTTTAATTTTGCACACCAATCTCGTGTGGGACCTTGTCAAAAGCCTTTTGCAAGTCCAAATACACCACATCCACAGGCTCTCCCTTGTCCACGCTACCAGTTACATCCTCAAAAAATTCTAGAAAATTTGTCAAGCATCATAGGCAGTCCCTCGAAATCGAGGAAGACTTGCTTTCCACTCTAAAAGTGAGTTTTTAGGTGACTGAGCAGTCTAATATGGGAACCACAGTCCGTCATTGAGGGAAGAGGGGGGTGGGACAGGTTTGCCGTACGCTCTTTCCGCTGCCTGAGCTTGGTTTTTGCATGCTCTTGGCGATGAGACTCGAGATGCTCAGCGCCCTCCCGGATGCACTTCCTCCACTTAGGGCGGTCTTTGGCCAGGGACTCCCAGGTGTCGGCGGGGATGCTGCATTTTATCAAGGAGGCTTTGAAGGTGTCCTTGAAACGTTTCCCCCTGCCCACCTTGGGCTCGCTTGCCGTGTAAGAGTTCTGAGTAGAGTGCTTGCTTTGGGAATCTCGTGTCTGGCATGCGGACAATGTGGCCTGCCCAGCGGAGCTGATCAAGTGTGGTCAGTGCTTCGATGCTGGGGATGTTGGCCTGATCAAGGACGCTAACGTCGGTGCGCCTGTCCTCCCAAGGGATTTGCAGCATCTTGCGGAACCATCGTTTGTGGTATTTCTCCAGCGATATGACGTGTCTACTGCAAGAAAAATGCAGGGTACAGCACCAACCCTTGTACGTGGCCTTCTTTGACCTTACAAAGGCCTTTGACACTGTCAACCGCGAGGGTCTATGGAGCGTCCTCCTCCGTTTTGGCTGCCCCCAAAAGTTCGGCACCATCCTTCACCTGCTCCACAATGACATGCAGGCCGTGATCCTGACCAACGGATCCATTACAGACCCAATCCACTTCCGGACAGGGGTCAAGCAGGGTTGCGTCATCACGCCAACCCTCTTCTCAATCTTCCTTGCTGCAATGCTCCACCTCACAGTCAACAAGCTCCCCGCTGGAGTGGAACTAAACTACAGAACCAGTGGGAACCTGTTCAACCTTCGTCGTCTCCAGGCCAGATCCAAGACCGTCCCATCCTCTGTCGTCGAGCTACAGTACGCGGACGATGCTTGCATCTGCGCACAGAGACTGAACTCCAAGTCATAGTCAACATCTTCATAGAGGCGTACGAAAGCATGGGCCTTACACTAAATAGCCGTAAGATAAAGCTCCTCCACCAACCTGACCCACCACACAGCACTGCCCCCCCCAGTCATCAAGATCCATGGCATGGCCCTGGACAACATGGACCACTTTGCATACCTCGGGAGCCTATTATCAGCAAGGGCAGACATCAACAATGAGATTCAACATCACCTCCAGTGCGCCAGCGCAGCCTTCAGCCACCTGAGGAAAAGAATATTCGAAGATCAGGCCCTCAACTCTGCCACCAAGCTCATGGTCTACAGGGCTGTAGTGATACCCGCCCTCTTGTATAGCTCAGAGACGTGGACCATGTATAGCTTAGTACCACGTGGAGCAGTGTATTTAACCAGAGCCATCCATAGAAGATGGGGGAGGGGGGAGCGCGGGGCGGTCCTACGTATGTACTCTAACTCTGAAGGGGTAATTACCCCCATGAGTTTTGATGACAGTAGAAGGTTAGGTTCCCTTTTTATCCACAGTTCCAGATGATCTCTAACAACTGTAAATTACTGTTGATCTTTTCAGTGTGGTGTCAGCCATAGCTCAGTGGTAGCACTCTTACTTCTGAGTCAGAAGGTTGTGGATTCAAGTCCCACTCCAGAAACCTGACCACATGATTCAGGCTGACCCTCCAGTGCAGTATTGAAGGAGTGCTGCACTGCCATCTGTTGGATGACACATTAAACCGAGGCCATCAACTACTCCCTCAGGTTGATGTAAAATGTCCCATGCCACTATTTTGAAGAAAAACTGGGGAGTCCTAGCTAATATTTATCCCTCAAGCAACATTACTAAAACAGATTATCTGGTCATTATCACATTGCTTTTTGTGGAATTTTTCTGTGCGCAAATTGACTGTCGATCTTCCTACATTACAACAGTGACTACACTTCAGAAAAAGTACTTCATTGGTTGTAGAGCACTTTGGGACATCCTGAGTTTGTGAAAGGTGCTATATAATTGAAAATTATTTCTAAACGCAACACCCTGTTCTCAGTATCCTCAGTGCACACATTGAGGATAGTGAGAAAAGGTAGGTAGGGAACCAAATGTAACAAAATCATAATCGCATTAAGTTTAGTTACATGTATAAAGCTCCTACACATCTCCTGGATGTTGAAAAATCAGATGAGAAATGGATCAGGCTCAGTTGTGACACCTCCCACTGCCGAATAGCTGGCAATCACTGCCTTGGCTGGCACATGAAGAACGGCTACTTGGATAAGGTACCAGATGTATCAAAAAGCTGTTGAGGCTGGAGGGATCAATTGAAAATGACAAAACTGAGATTGGTTGATTTTTGTTGGGTATGGAACCAAGCCGGTTAAATGGAGTTGAGATACAGATCAGCCATTGAATGGCTTACAGGCTCAAGAGGCTGAATGGCCTCCTCCTGTTCCTATGACTGTTATCAGTACATTCGTGGCACAGTAAGGATCAGTACATTCACGAGAGGACAGAATTTTTTTAATTTATAGGCGTCAACAAATTTCAAATGTCTCCTTGGGTTGTCATTTTGGCTAGTTTTAAAAAAATCATGTGAATTAAAAAAAGAGATAATTCAAAATGTGACAGAAATGAGGCTTGGTGATATCTGCAATATTTGTTGGCAGACACTAGCAGGAGTACAGAGAGTACATTAACATCAGATTCGAAGCCACTTTTCTTGAGAGGAACTGAATGAGTGCCAGTTTACAATGAGACCTGGGCAGTTGCTTAGCAATCTTATAATAGCCCATTCCCTGGCATTAAGATTAACAAACTGAGGTTGTTTAATGGGCTAACACTAGCTGGTAATACAGGAATAAAATTCACAGCTCATCGTGTAATGCGCACTGTGTAACATATGCTGGAAAATGACACTCAACAGCATGCCAGACTTATTTTGTTCAGCTCCACGTAAGAGCACAAAGCACGGAGCTGATTTTAACTCCTATTGTAACGCAATCTGGATCCTCTGCAATAAATTCAGCAGCAAGGCTCGATTTATTCAGGAATCCTTATGCCCTGCTTTGAATTCCTTTTCCGGTCTATTTCTTTTTTATTCCGTCACTAGTGGGGTGACTTTTGTGAGAGGGCATTGGAGTCAGCTAGAATCCAATTAATAGTCTTGAAGTGATGCTGGGCGATATCAGCATACCAACGGTCAACACTAACAAGAGTACAGAGAAAGAAAAGAAAGACTTGCATTTATAAAGTACTTGCCACCACCTCAGGACACCCCCAAGTGTTTACAGCCCATGAAATGTTTTTTCTACTGTTATAATGTAGGAAAAGTGGCAGCCAATTTGCACACATCAAGCTCCCACAGACAGCAATGAGATAAATGACCAGATAATCTGTTTTTGAGTAGGATAAATATTGGCCAGGACATTAACAGTGATTCTAAACCACTTTTCTTGAGAGGAACTGAATGAGTACCAGTTTACAGTGAGCCCTGGACAGTTGCTAGCAATCTTATAATAGCCCAATCCTGATATTATGATTAGTAAATTTGCGTGAAATTCATTCACTGGTCCTTTAACGGAGGCATTAGCCAGTTTGTCTTAAAGGGGTCCCCATCATCATCGCCTCCAGAATGCCGCCCCACCCCATCCCCAGCCCCCAACTCCCACCCAGACTTCCCTTTTCCGAGCAGCGTTACCATGAGTCCCTGGTAACGACCTCCTGCTGTGCTCGCAGGCTCCCACCCTCCGGCACCACATCATTGACGCATGGGTTGGGCTTGGTATATTTAAATAAGTTAAAATGGCCCGGGGCTCACTTTGGCGAGCTAGGGTAAGCTTAACACTCGCCCAGCCAGCCCCACAATCACCCCTCAACCCCAGTTAAACGCGGGACTATTAACTTAAATGAGAAATAAAATTGGGCGGAATGTAAAACAAACGTCAGATTCGCTGTCGCCGAGATTTTTCACCAGGCGATAAAAATTGAAATTACCAACTCCCACAGTGTCATTTCAAGGCTGCAGTGGCTCAGGGAATGCTGGAATCGGGGTCGATTCATAGAATAATAAAATTATACAGCATAGCAGGAGGCCATTTGGCCCACCGTGCTTGTGCAGGCTCTTTGAATGGGCTTTCCAAATAGTCCCATTCCCCTAGTCTTGCTCCATAGCCCTGCAAATTTATTCTTTTCAAGTGTTTATCCAATTCCTTTTCAAAAGTTATTATTGAATCTGCTTCCACCACCCTTTCAGGCAGTGCATTCCAGATCATAACAGCTTGCCATGTAAAAAAAAATTTACTCTTCTTCCCCCTGGTTCTTCTGTCAATTATCTTAAATCTGTGTCCTCTGGTTACCGATCATTCTGCCAGTGGAATCAGTTTCTCCCTATCTCGTCTATCAATATCCCTCATAATTTTAAACACCTCTATTAAATCTCACCATAACCTTCCCAGCTGCTCTAATCTAGCCACATAATTGAAGTCCCTCATCCCTGGTACCATTGTCCTCTGCACCCTCTCCAAGGCCTTGACATCCATCCTAAAAGGACTGTGGATGCTCAGTCGTTGAGTATAGTCAAGACCGAGATCAATATATTTTTGGGCACTAAGTGAATCAAAGGATATGGGGATAGGGCGGAAAAGTGGAGTTGATTTGGAAGTTCAGCCATGATCTTATTGAATGGCAAAGCAGGCTCGAAGAGTCACATGGCCTACTCCTGCTCCTATTCCTTAGTGCCCAGAATTAGACACAATACCCCAGCTGAGGCTTAACCAGGGTTTTATAAAGGTTTAACGTAACTTCCTTGCTTTTGTACTTTATGCCTCTATTAATAAAGCCAAGGATCCCATATCCTTTTTTTTTTTAAATAACCTTCTCAATTTGTCCTACCACCTTCAAATATACATACACCCCCAAGTCTCCCTGTTTCTGCACCCCCTTTAAAATTGTATCATTTAATTTGTCATGTTTGTAACTACAATGTAACACCACTGTATTACTGTATACACTCAACTTAGATTCACACCTTGACCACAGGGGTGAACTTGTGGGAGACACTCCTTACCTGATCACACAGGCATATAAAGGGAGGTCCCATGCAGGGCCATCACTTCTGGAGTCCTATAATAAAGAGCTAAGGTCACAGAGTGGTTTCATGCTGTAGAGCAAGGACTTTACATAATTTATATTGACTCTCCTCTTTCTTCCTACCAAACTGAATCACTTTACACCACTCTGCATTAAATTTCATCTGCCTCGTGTCTTCCCATTTTACTCGTCTGTCTGTGTCCTCCTAAAGTCTGCTGCTATCCTCCTTACTGTTTACTACATTAACCAATGGATTGCAACTAATCAGAGCTGTACATATGCATTATGATGAGAAAAATGAGACAGGGTGGGTGTATTATTTGGGACTCAGAAGGTTGTTACTATTCTGGAACTGTATGATAATGGTACCGTGTGTATCGATTTGAGTGTGTTTCTGTGTGTATGATATGTCTATGTATGTATTTGTGTGCGTGTGTTTATGTGTATGTGTGTGTGTGTTTCAGGCATAACTCCAAACAATTACACTTCACTTTGGATCCAATCTCCGCCATATCAACAATGTTACAGAGGAACAACATAGGAAGCAAAGCCATACACAAAGGATGTCAATGAACTGATGACCCACGTTGCCTGATTACCGGCTGCGGATTTCATAGTCTCTGGAGGGTTTATTGGATTCCCCCCTCTCCTCCACCCCTTCCATATTCAGTCCAAGGTAAATCTGGCCACCTAGGGAGAGCACTCTATTTCCACTCTGCACTGGATACTGGATGCACTGTTACTGCAGATGTAGCTGCTACTATGTTTGCAGCAGAGCAGGCTCCAGTATACAGACTCAGGAATTAGAAGCAATGGGCTAGCAGCTGCAACAGTAAAACATTAGACTTTCAGACCCGGAAGGGCTTGGAATTGAATCCCAATCTCAATTGGCCTTTGAACTCACATGTGTTCGTATTACTTCTGGGAGGACTCGAGTTACAGAGCTGGGAGGGATAGGTTAGGGACTCAGTCAATGGGATAATTACAGTGAGCTTGCCATCACCCCTGTGCTCATTGATTTATATTGGCTTCCGGTTAAACAACGCCGCGATTTCAAAATTCTCATCTTTATTTTCAAATCTTCATCCCTCCCTATCTTTGTAATTTCCTCCAGCCCCACAACACCACTCCCCCCTACCTCCCGAGATGTCTGCGCTCCTCTAATTCTGCCCTCTTGAGCATCGCTGATTATAAATCGCTCAACCATTGGGGGCCACTCTGGAACTCCCTTTCTAAACCTCTCCACCTCTCTTTCCTCCTTAAAACATATCTCTTTGATCAAGCTTTTGGTCACCTGTGCTAATTTCTACTTATGCGGCTCGGTGTCAACTTTGTTAGCTCATAATACTCCTGTGAAGCGCCTTGTGTTGTTTCACTACGTTAAAGGTGCTATATAAATGCAAGTTTTTGTTGTTGTTGTACTCACACCTGTGTTCAAGTTTGTTGGCTTCCAGCAATGGGATCAGATGAAGGCTCGCGGTTATAACAAAAAAAGAAAGACTTGCATTTATATAGCACCTTTCACTATCTCAGGATGTCCCAAAGTGCTTTACAGCCAATTAAGTACTTTTTGAAGTGTAGTCACTGTCTTTCTACACGTCCGGTTCCGTGGTAGAGATTTGCCCCCTGTCTCACCATACCACCCATCACTGCATTAGACAGGTCACGGAGGCCCTGTCCGCGCGAAGGATGGACTTTTATCAGCTTCCCCATGATTACGGAGACTCAGACTGACAGTCTGGAGCACTCTACCACATTGCTAAGTTGCCCAGGATGCAGGTAGCAATACAGTGCACTCACAGCGTCATGCAGCCACCTTCTCAAGACTCGGAGCTTTTTCATAACAGAAAAGAATTTCACTCTCTGAAGGTCCAACTCGTCGACCACAACCAGATCACCATGGCAGTGAATGCCAAATGTCCAGACACCTTCGATGAGGCTCACATCCTGCGTGAGAACGCTGTCTCTGACATCTTTATGAGTCAACCACAAGGACAATGCTGGATGCTTGGTGATAACCGATATGGCCTAGCCACCTGGCTGATGACCCCGCTGCGTGACACCCAAACCAAGGCCAAGAAGCGATACAACCGGAGCTACAGAGACACACGCAATGTGGTCCAGAAAACAATAACTGTGCTTAAGCAGCGCTTCAGATGTCTGCACCACTCAGGAGGGGAGCTACAATACAACCCTGAGCAAGTAGGTAAATTCGTGGCTGTGCGCTCCATGCTGCACAACCTGGCTATCAGGAGGGGCCAAGAATTGCCAGAAGGCACTGATGCTTCACCTCAGGAGAGAGAGGAAGAGGACGACGAGGGGCTGGACGCTGACCTAGGGCCAGACAATCAGGCTGGCTATGCAACCATGCCCACGACCTCCTCCAGACCACAGGAAAGGGCCCGTGGTGGCTACATAGCTGCAAGACTTATGTGAGGAGCTAATGTCTGAACGATTTGCCTGAAAAAACTTTGCTGTGAGTGACAACACTGACACACTGCTGTGTGTCTGCAGCTCAGACATCAATGGTACCCATCACCTTGGTGCCAGTTAAAGTTTATGTTGATTGAAGTTAAGTTTTATTTAACCCTTTTATGTTAAGGAATCACCAGTGTGTAACGGTCCAGCTATCTGAGACAATGCGCAACAAGGTTATGTTCAATAAAAAACATTATATACCAATATTAGTCTGAAATCATAAGTATCATGGGCAAAAACACCCAACCCCTGCCCACACCCCACTTTTCCCACCATTGACATCAATCAAATGTTCAATATATCCAGCAACACAGAATACAAAGGCAAAGCAGGAGGGTGGTCCCCAGCCCCCGTACATTACAACAAATTGCATACACCCAGATGGAGATATAACACAGCCATCACCTGCGGACATGCACCTCACTTTCCTTCCCCCCTCCCCTTCTTCTCCCCACCTCTACCCCTTCCCCTCCTCACTCCATGGCGCCTGGCCGAGGAGCTCCTCAGGCGGTGCCTCATTGGGGAGGATGAAGGCAGAGGCGGTGATTGCACGGGTACGGAAGCAGGGGGTGCCGAGGGGGCAACATTCTCTGATGCAGAAGCAGGATCTTGGTCCTTGCTCTCATCTGTTGCTCGCAGTGGTGGTGCGGAACCTAGGGGTGGAGTGCCGTGCTCTGGGATCACTGGGAGGCCTGTACCAGCAGTGTTCCTGACTATCGCATCCAGGGCCTCCACCATCCGCGGAACGTACTCCATCATGGTGGCCAGCTTTCGGGATATGCCCCCCAATGCTTCGATGAGCTGGTCACCCATGTCTACAGTCCTCCTGGACAAATGTACCATCTCTCCGCTTTCATGTGGCGCTTGTGGACCAGACATGCCGCGTCCCGAGGCCTCTGCGGGGACAAATGGGGTGCCCTGTGGCGAAGTGCTTGGGGCCGGTACCTCCAGAGCGGAGGCGGGAATGACCGGAGGACCACTAGATGGCCTTGGGGTGGAATGGCTTCTGGAGCGTGGCGATGCAGGTTTCTCGAAGTCCGTGCTCTCATCCATAGAGAACAGACCCAGTGGATTGACGGACGAGAATTGGAGCTCCTCAGCACCAGATGTAGGATCGTCCGGAGAGTCGGGCCCCGTCTGGCCTCTGTAGTCTTGCCTGGGGCCACGCTGCAAAACACAAATGAGGTTTATTAGAGGAGAAGGGGGTGCTAGGGTTACAAGGTGAGTCCAGCGCTACACACAGCATATGCACGACAAAAGCACCACCGCTCTCAAAATCATCACAGACATCACATTTCATGACCATCAACACATTTGCATTGCAATGATTTTCATTAGGCCAGCATTATTTCTGGGACAATTTTAGAAATCATCTATCATATATGATTGTTAGGATATGAGTGGGTGTGGCATCTAGTGACGTTACATTACGCAATGGTGTAAACTTCACTCACGTGGTATCACTTCAGGGTCTGCAGATGCTTCCGTGGCTGTCCAGGGGTGCTTCCCCATGACTGGTGGCCCCCCCACCCGTTCGCCTCTTCACGGACCTCATCGTCGATAGCTTCTTCTGTAAAAGGTGACAGGACGACATGGCATGAGATCATTGCTAGGTACTGTCACAGACACTGATACAACACATAGCCAACAGAGGTAATCATGATTATGATGATAATTATTATTCTTTACCTAAAGACGTACACTGTGACCGCAGGCTTTGAGTAAAACATTCCCAGTAAAAAAGTGAAAGACCTCACATCTGCTGATAGTCACTCATGACTGTTAAAAATCAAATTATATAAATACATAAGTACATGTAAATAAATGTAATACTTACTCGTGCGATTCCACAAGGTCGTTCCATCGTTTGCGTCATTGGTTGCCCTCGCGCACCTCGTTGGTCGCCAACGAGACCATCTCGGTCCATATCTTCTGGTAGACCTTTGGGGTGGGCTTCCCACGCCCTCCCTGGGTCAAATCACCCCAGTGTAACTCGACCTCCTGCAGGAGGGAGGCATTTGCCTCGTACGAGAACCTCCTGACTCTTTTGAGCCCTCCAATGTGCTCCTCTCCCACCTCACTGATCCCTCCAGCGTCAGCCTCCATAGTGTGCTGTGATGCCTCGTCCTCTCCCTCCATTATAGACCAAATTCTAGCAAATATGTGGCTGGTAACAGCTAATTTTTGTTTCCCTATTTGCTCTAAACTCTTCCTCCTTCCTCCCAAAGCAGCCACTCCACACCCACACACGCCTTCAGTCTCTCTCAGCTCTCTCTCTCTCTCTGTCTCCTCTTCTGCGCATGTCATGATGACCCTTGACCTCCTGAATCGCGGGAATCTAGCGTTGCCATACCTTTGCTCAGGACGGCGACACTTTATGGCAGAAGGTCAGAGAGATTTAACGCTACCGCCCATTTCATACTGCTCACTGTAATGCCCAATTTCAAAAATGGAGACTAGGTGCTTTGAGAATGGGCGAGAAGCCGGCGATCTGAAAACCCATTTTTACCGCCCAAGCCGTAAATAACACCATTTTTGGGCGATATGCGCAGAAGTGTAAAATCTAGCCCTGTATGTGCACAGGTGTGGTATAGAATGTACAGGTATACAGTAAATGTGTGTACAGGTATGATATATGGTGTATATGTGTACAGGTATGGTATAGAATGCATGCGGTACAGGTGTATGTATGTACAGCTGTGGTATCAAATGTATATGTGCACAGGTGTGGTATATAATATACATATGTGCAGATGTGGTATGGATTGTTTGTAAGTGCAACTGTGGTATGGAATGTATCTGCTCACAGGTGTGGCATGTAATGTATATGTTTACTGGTGTAGTGTGGAATGTATGCATGTACAGGTGCAGTAAAGAATGTATATATGTACAAGTATGGTATATAATGTATGTGTGTACAGGTGTGGTATGGAATGTGTGTGTGTACAGGTGTGGTATGGAATGTATATCTGTACAGGTGCGGTATGGAATGTATGTGCATACAGGTATGGTAAACTGTGTATATGTGTACAGTTGTGGTATATCATGTATATGTTGCAGGTGTTATATAGAAAGTATATCTGTACAACTGTGGTATACAGTGTATGCGTGTACGGGTGGTGTCAAATGTATGTGTGCACAGATGTGGTATACAATGTATATATGTGCAGGTGTGGTTTGAATGTATATGAGTACAGATGTGATATACAGTATATGCATGTACAGGCATGGTGTAGAATGTATATGTGTATATGGAGTTTTCTCATAGAAACATATAAGATTCTGACGGGATTGGACAGGTTAGATGCGGGAAGAATGTTCCTGATGTTGGGGAAGTCCAGAACCAGGGGACACAGTCTTAGGATAAGGGGTAGGCCATTTAGGACTGAGATGAGGAAAAACTTCTTCACTCAGAGAATTGTTAACCTATGGAATTCCTTACCGCAGAGAGTTGTTGATGCCAGTTCATTGGATATATTAAAGAGGGAGTTAGATATGGCCCTGACGGCTAAAGGGATCAAGGGGTACGGAGCAAAAGCAGGAAAGGGATACTGAGGGAATGATCAGCCATGATTTTATTGAATGGTGGTGCAGGTCAAAGGGCCAAATGGCCTACTCCTATATTTTCTATGTTTCTATGTATGGCATAGAATGTATATGTGTATAAGTGTTGTGTGGAATGTATGTGCATACAGGTGTGGTATAGAATGTACATGTGTGCATGTGTGGTATGGAATGTATATATGTACAGATGTGCTATACGGTGTATATGTGTACTGGTGTGGTATGGAATGCATATGTGTACATGTGTGGTATGGAATGCATATGTGTACATGTGTGGTATAGAATGTATATGTGTACATATGTGGTATAGAATGTATATGTGTACAGGTGAGGTATAGAACATCTATATATGCAGCTGTGGTATACAGTATATGCATGTACAGGTGTGGTATAGAATGTATATGTGCATGTGTGTTATAAAGTGTATGTGTGTACAGGTGTGCTATGAAATGTATGTGTGTACAGGTGTGGTATACCGTGTATGTGTGATGAGGTGCGGTATGGGATGTATGTGTGTGTGTGCAGGTGTGGTATGGAATGTATATGTGTACAGGTGTGGTATACAGTGTATGTGTATAGGTGTGGTAAAAAATGAATATGTGTTCAGGCCTGGTATTGAATGTATGTGTGCAGGTGTGGTATGGAATGCATGTGTGTACAGGTGTGGTATGGAAAGTATGTGTGTACAGGCATGGTATGGAATGCATGTGTACACAGGTGTGGCTTGGATTTTGTGTGTGTACAGGTGTGGTACAGAATGTAAATGTGTACAAGTATGGTGTGGAATATATATGTGTACACGTGTGGTATACAGTGTATGTGTGATGAGGTGCGGCATGGGATGTATATGTGTGTATGTACAGGTGTGATATGCAATGCATAGGTGTACAGGTATGGTATAGATTGCATATCTGCACAGGTGTGGTGCACAGTGTATGTGTGTACAGGTGTGGCGTAGAGTGCATAGGTGCACATGTATGGTATAGAATGTATATGTCTACAGATGTGGCATGGAATGTATATGTTTTCACGTGGTATATCATGTATATGTGTACAGGTGTGATAGAATATATATGTGTAAAAAGTGATGTGGAATGTATATGTGTACAGGCGTGGCATGGAAAGAATGTGTGTACAGGTGCGATATGGAATGCATGTATGTGCAGGTGTGGCTTGGCTTCTATGTGTGTACAGGTGCGGTGTGGAATGTGTGTGTGTACAGGTGTGGTATGAAATGTATATATGTGAACAGGTGTGGTATAGAATGCATAGCTTTACAGGTGTGGTAAACAGTATATGCATGTACAGTGTGGCGTTGAATGTATATGTGTACAAGTATTGTATAGAGTTTGTGTGTGTACAGGTGTGGTATAGAATGTACATATGTATAGGTATGATATAGAAAGTATAGGTGTACAGGTGTGACATAGAATGTTTGTGTGTACATGTGCGATATAGAATGTATGTTTGTACAGGTGTGGTATAAAATGAATATGTGTACAGGTGAGGTATATAGGGCTAGATTTTACACTTTTGTGCATATCACCCAAAAATGGGCATTATTTCCCGTGTGGGCGGTAAAAATGGGTTTTCAGATCACCGGCTTCTCTCGCATTCTCAAAACACCTAGTTTACATTTTTGAAAATGGGCATTACCGCGAGCGATATCAAATGGGCAGTAGCGTTAAAATTTTTTGACCATCTGCCATAAAGTGTGGCCATCCTTAGCAACGGCATGGCAACGCTCGATTCCCGCGATTCAGGAGGTCAAGGGTCACCATGACATGCGCAGATGGGGAGACAGAGAGAGAGGGAGCTCAGAGGGACTGAAGGCGTGTCTGGGTGTGGTGTGGCTGCATTGGGAGGAAGGAGGGAAACTTTAGAGCTTCACAGCAAGTAGGCAAACAAAAATTAGCTGTTACCAGCCACATATTTGATTGAATTTGGCCTATAATGGAGGGAGAGGAGGAGGCATCACAGCACGCTGTAGAGACAGACGCTGGAGAGAGCAGTGAGGTGGGAGAGGAGCACATTGGAGGTCGCAAAAGAGCCAGGATGTTCTCCGATGAGGCAAATGACTCCCTCCTGCAGGAGGTCGAGTTAAGCTGGGGTGATTTGATACAGGGAGGGCATGGGAAGCCCACCCCAAAGGCCTACCAGATAGCAGAGGTGGTCTCGTAGACGACGAACGAGGTGCGTGAGGGCAACCAATGTCACAAACGATGGAACAACCTTGTGGGATCCTCAAGAGTAAGTATTACAAAATTTGATTTGTAACAGACATGAGTGACCATCAACAGATCTTTCACTTTTACTGAGAATGAATTACTCAAAGCCTGCAGTCACGCTGCACGTCTTTAGGTAAAGAATGATAATAATCATAATAATCATGATTACATCTGTCGGTTATGTGTTGTATCAGTCTCTGTGACAGTACCTAACAATGATATCACACAATGATCTTATGCCATGTCGTCCTATCACCTTTTACAGAAGAAGCTATCGACGATGAGGTCCATGCAGAGGCGAATGGGTGGGGGGTCACCAGTCCCCAGCGACATCACTGAGATGGAGGAGCGGATGCTCGCATTCGTGGGGAAGCACCACTAGACAGCCATGAATGCATCTGAAGACCTTGAAGTGATGCCACGTGAGTAAAGCTTACACCATTGTGTGATGTAACATCAATAGATGCCACACCATATCTGAACAATAATATATGATTGATGATTTCTAAAAGTGTCATAAAAATAACGCTGGCCTAATGAAAATCATTGAAACGCAAATGTGTTGATAGTCTGAAATGAGATGTCTGCGATGATTTTGATAGCGGTGGTGCTTTTGTCGTGCATATGTTGTGTGTAATGCTGGACTCACCTTGTGACCCTAGCACCCCCTTCTCTAATAACCTCACTTGTGTCTTGCAGCTCAGCCAGCAGCGCGGCCCCAGGCAAGGCCACAGATGCCAGAAGGTGGGGGTGCCGGGCAGGAGTCGGCAGACTATCCTACGACATTTGGTACTGAGGAGCCCCGATTGTTGCCCGTCAATCCGCTGGGTCTGTTCTCGACGGATGAGGGCACGGACTTCGAATAACCTGCATCGCCACGCTCCATAAGCCATTCCGCCCCAAGCCATCTAGTGTCCTCCGGTCATTTCTGCCTCCACTCTGGAGGTACCGGCCCCAAGCACCTCTCCACAGGGCACCCCATTTGTCCCCAGGACGCCTCCGACCCCGCGGAGGCCTCGTGGAGGTGGCAGGTCTGTTCCACAAGCACGACATGACAGCGGAGATGGTACAGTTGTCCAGGAGTACTGTAGACGTTGGTAACCAGCCCATCGAAGCATTGTGGGGCATATCCCGACACCTGGCCACCATGACTGAGTACATTCCGCGCATGGCGGAGCCCCTGGATGCGATAGCAAGGAACACTGCTGCCACAGGCCTCCCAGAGCACGGCACTCTATCCCTCGGTTCCGCACCATCACTGCAAACGACAGATGAGAGCAAGGACCAAGATCCTGCTTCTGCATCAGAGAATGTTGCCCCCTCGGTATCCCCCACTCCCGTACTCGTGCAACCACCGCATCTGCCTTCATCCCCCCCAATGAGGCACCACTTGAGGAGCTCCTCGACCAGGTGCCGTGGAGCAAGGGGGGGAAGGGGTAGAGGTGGGGAGAAGACTGAGAGGGGGGAAGGAAAGTGAGGTGCATGTCCGCAGGTGATGGCTGTGTTATATCTCCATCTGGGTGTATGCAATTTGTTGCAATGTATGGGGGAGGGGACCATCCTCCTGCTTTGCCTTTGTATTCTGTGTTGCTGGACATGTTGAACATGTGATTTATGTCAATGGTGGGAAAAGTGGGGTGTGGGCAGGGGTTGGGTGTTATTAGCTGTGATACTTATGATTTCAGACCCATGTTGGTAGTAATCTTTTGTTATTGAACATAACCTTGTTGCGCATTGTCTCAGATAGCTGCAGTGTTAAACATTGGTGATTCCTTACCATGAAAGGGTTAAATACAACTTAACATCAATCAACGTAAACTTTAACTGGCACCAAGGTGATGGGCACCATTGATGCCTGAGCTGCACACACACAGCAGTGTGTCAGCGTTGTCACTCACATCAGTGCTCTTTTCGGCAAATCTTTACGGTATCAGCTCCTCACGTAAGAGTGGGATTTAGCAAATGCCAGCCACACTGTTGCCGTTCGTTCCGGTTAGTTCCACTTTTTGGGAGCGGTTTTTTGAGCGAGTGATATTGTGGTCAATATGTGTGCGAGGTGGTGAAATTGATGATGGCCGATCTCCATGGCTGCTAGTTTGATTAAATATGCTGTTTACGACAAAAAACAGTGAGCGGGCGTTCGTATTGAATCTCGACGTTAATTCCGTGTGGAAAGTAACGCTGGGCGATATTATGGGCGTTGATTTCGACCATTCTGCTGATTACGCCCCAAAAAAGTGGGCGGGCAGTAATATTTTTTCTCAGCATTAAGCCCATTGGGAAAATAACGCTCGCCGATATGGCTCCTAAAAAAGCCCGTCAGTTTCCATTTTGTGCCAAAATGGGCGATATATGGGCGTTATACGTCATTTCAGCGGTAAAATGGGCATTAAGCATGCAAATAAAGTGGAGGTTCCAGCCCCTAGGCTCCAGTTTTGAAATTGGGCATTACAACGAGCGATATGAAATGGGCGGTAATGTTAAATCTCGTTGACTTTCTGCTGTAAAGTGTCGCTGTCCTGAGCAACGACATGGCAACGCTCGATTCCCGCGATTCAGGAGGTCAAGGGTCACCATGACATGAACAGAAGAGAAGACAGAGAGAAAGGGAGCCGAGAAGGACTGAAGGCGAGTGTGGGTGTGGTGTGGCTGCTTTGGGAGGAAGGAGGGAGAGTTTAGAGCTTTAGAGCAAATAGGGAAACAAAAACTAGCTGTTAACAGCCACATATTTGCCCGAATTTGGTCTATAATGGAGGGAGAAGAGGAGGCATCACAGCATCCTGTGGAGACTGACGCTGGAGAGAGCAGTGAGGTGGGAGAGGAGCATATTGGAGGGCGTAAAAGAGCCAGGAGGTTCTCGGAGGAGGCAAATGTCTCCCTCCTGCAGGAGGTTGAGTTAAGCTGGGGTGATTTGACACAGGGAGGGCGTGGGAAGCCCACCCCAAAGGGCTACCCAGAGGATATGGACCGAGATAGCAAAAATGGTCTCGTCGGCGACCAACGAGGTGCGTGAGGGCAACCAATGCCGCAAACAATGGAACGACCTTGTGGGATCCGCGAGAGGAAGTATTACATTTATTTACATGTACTTGTGTATTTATATAATTTGATTTGTAACAGTCATGAGTGACTATCAGCAGATGTGAGATCTTTCACTTTTACCAGGAATGTTTTACTCAAAGCCTGCGGTCACATGGTCTTTAGGTGAAGAATGATCATTTTCATAATAATCATGATTACATCTATCAGTTTTGTGTTTTATCAATCTCTGTGACAGTACCTAGCAATGATATCACGCAATGATCTCATGTCGTCCTGTCACCTTTGTCATGTATTCTACTGTCATTGTAATCCATGTATAAACTGACCTAAGTTGTACACTGTGAGAACACTGACCACTAGGCGGTGAACTTGTGGGAGACACTCCTAACCTGGACTTTCAGGTATAAAAGGGGAAGCTCCACCCACCTTCTCCATTTCAGTGCTGGCAAATAAAGGTTACTGGTCACAGAGTGACCTTCTCTCTAGTATGGGCCTCGTGTGCATTTGTACTGTATAGCAAGGACATATTAACCTTATACAGAAGAAACTATCGACGATGAGGTCCATGCAGAGGCGAGCGGGTGGGGGGCCAATAGTCTCCAGCAACATCACTGAGATGGAGGAGCGGGTGCTCGCATTCATGGGGAAGCACACGCTGTCATGTTTGTAACCTTCACATAACTGTAACCTTTATGTAACAACACTGTACACTGTATACACCTGAGCAATGCACACCTTGACCACAGGGGGTGAACTTGTGGGAGACACTCCTCACCTGGTCATCCAGGTATATAAATGGAGGTCCCACGCAGGGTCAGCACTTCTTGGTCCTTGGAATAAAGGTTCAGGTCACGTAGTGACCTTGTCTGCAGTACATGCCTCGTGTGATTCTATAGTAAGGTGCAAGGACACTACACACCCGACAGCCACTAAAGCATCTGTAGACCCTGACCCTGCAGACACTTGAGTAAAGTTTACACCACTGCGTGATGTAACGTCAATAGATGCCACATCCACTCATATCCGAACAATCATATATGATAGACGATTTCTAAAATTGTCCTAGAAATAATGCTGGCCTAATGAAAATCATTGCAATGCAAATGTGTTGATGATCATGAAATGTGATGTCTGTGACGATTTTGATAGCAGTGGTGCTTTTGTTGTGCATATGCTGTGTGTAGCGCTGGACTCACCTTGTGACCCTAGCACCCGCTTCTCCTCCAATAACCTAATTTGTGTTTTGCAGCTCAGCCAGCAGTGCGGCTCCAGGCAAGAGACCAGAAGGTGGGGGCTTGGTGTCCGACTCTCCATCTGGTGCTGAGGAGCTCCGATTCTCGCCCGTCAATCCGCTGGGTCTGTTCTCTACGGATGACAGCATGGATTTTGAGGAACCTGGATTGCCACGCTCCAGAAGTCATTCCACCCCAAGGCCATCTAGTGGTCCTCCGATCATTTCCGCCTCCACTCTGGAGGTACCGGCCCCAAGCACCTCGCCACAGGGCATCCCATTTGTCCCTAGGACAGCGCTGACGCCGCAAAGGCCTCGTGGACGCGGCATGTCTGGTCCACGAGCGCCACATGAAAGCGGAGAGACGGTACAGTTGTCCAGGAGGACTGTAGACATTGGTGACCAGCTCATCGAAGCATTGGGGGGCATATCCTGACAGCTGGCCACCAAGACTGAGTACGTTCCGTGGATGGCAGAGTCCCTGGATGCGATAGCCAGGAACACTGCCGGCATAGGCCTCGCAGTGGTCCCAGAGCGCAGCACTCTACCCCTAGGTTCCATACCACTGCGAACGACAGATGAGAGCAAGGACCAAGATCGTGCTTCTGTATCAGAGAATGTTGCCCCCACGGCACCCCCCGCTCCATCACCGCCTCTGCCTTCATCCCCCCCCCCCCCCCCGAATGAGGTACCGCCTGAGGAGCTCTTCGGCCAGACGCCATGGAGCGAGGAGGGGAAGGGGTAGAGGCGGGCAGAAGACGAGGGGAAGGAAGGAATATGAGGTGCATGTCCGCAGGTGATGGCTGTGTTATATCTCCATCTGGGTGTATAACATAAGAACATAAGAATTAGGTACAGGAGTAGGCCATCTAGCCCCTCGAGCCTGCTCCGCCATTCAAAAAGATCATGGCTGATCTGGCCGTGGACTCAGCTCCACTTACCCGCCCGCTCCCCATAACCCTTAATTCCCTTATTGGTTAAAGATCTATCTATCTGTGATTTGAATACATTCAATGAGCTAGCCTCAACTGCTTCCTTGGGCTGAGAATTCCACAGATTCACAACCCTCTGGGAGAAGAAATTCCTTCTCAACTCGGTTTTAAATTGGCTCCCCCGTATTTTGAGGCTGTGCTCCCTAGTTCTAGTCTCCCCGACCAGTAGAAACAACTTCTCTGCCTCTATCTTGTCTATCCCTTTATTTTGAATGTTTCTATAAGATCAGCCCTCATCCTTCTGAACTCCAACGAGTAAAGACCCAGTCTACTCAATCTATCATCATAAGGTAACCCCCTCATCTCCGGAATCAGCCTAGTGAATCGTCTCTGTACCCCCTCCAAAGCTAGTATATCCTTCCTTAAGAAAAGTGACCAAAACTGCACTCAGTACTCCAGGAGCGGCCTCACCAATACCCTATACAGTTGCAGCAGGACCTCCCTGCTTTTATACTCCATCCTCTCGCAATGAAGGCCAACATTCCATTCGCCTTCCTGATTACCTGCTGCACCTGCAAACTAACTTTTTGGGATTCATGCACAAAGACTACTTGTCTGACATCCGGTCTTGGCGGAGTCATAATTTCCTCTAACTAGAAATTGGAAAGATCAAAGTCATCATCCTTGGCCCCACCGGAAACTCCACTCCTTCACCACTGACTCCATTGTCCTCACCAGTCAGACTGTTTGCAGTGTCAGGTTCTGATTTCCACTGAACTGAATTTCTAACCCCATAGTCTCTCCTCCACAAGAACTAGCTACTTTTACCTCGAACATTGTTCACCTCCACTTCTACTTCAGTACATCCATGACTGAAACCTTCATACATCCCTTCATCACCTCCAGTCTTTATTGTTCCAGTGCTGTCCTTGCAAGTCTCCTAATCTTCTTCATCCTTCATATAAACTAGCTCATCAAAACAGAATGACAGAGACATGGTTAAATCCAAAGGATGGAAATTACGGTATGGAAGGTGTTGCAGCCCTATATTATCAGGGATATTTGGAAGGTAAATTAACTCGATCTGTGGGAGAGTAAGTTTCAAAATGGATTATTTTAGCTACTCATCTCAAATATAAAACTAGGAAAATCCAAGTGCTATATTGTCAGAGTTAATCAATGTGATGCAAGACTTCACGACTAAGTCTGTCAAGAAAGCCACGAGAAACAGTGATGTCTTGACTTGGTATTCGTTAATGACAACATATATAAATTAGAAGTCTTAGCACTGGAATGAATATAAAATGCAGAAACATTAAAAGGGTGATCAGAGGGCAAAGAGGGACCTAGAAAAAACACAGCAGAGGATAAGTACATTAGTAAAACAGTTCTTTCTAGTACTACAATAGTAAGACAGCAATCAGAGAAGAGGTGCAAACACTAAAAGATGCAAAAGTATGTGAAACTAAAGATGAAATATTCTGAATGATTACTTCCTCTAAGTATTCAGAAAGGAAGAAATGAACAGCATGCCCTCCCCAATTGGCACTAAGCTAAGTAATATCAAGGACTTCAATATTAATTAATTGAATGTCCTCGGTAGGCTGACTACTTGGTTATGCACTTAAAGGACCCCCAGATCCCTCTGCACCACAGCATGTTGTAATTTCTCCCCATTCAAATAATATTCCCTTTTACTGTTTTTTTCCCCCAAGGTGGATGACCTCACATTTTCCGACATTGTATTCCATCTGCCAACCCTTAGCCCATTCGCTTAACCTATCTAAATCTCTTTGCAGCCTCTCTGTGTCCTCTACACAACCCGCTTTCCCACTAATCTGTGTGTCATCTGCAAATTTTGTTACACTATACTCTGTCCCCTCTTCCAGGTCATCTATGTATATTGTAAACAGTTGTGGTCCCAGCACCAATCCCTGTGGCACTCCACTAACCACCGATTTCCAACCCGAAAAGGACCCATTTATCCCGACTCTCTGCTTTCTGTTAGCATGGATAGAGAATTGGCTAGCTAATACATTTCCTCTGACTCTGCATACCTTTATCTTCTGCAGTAACCTTTTGTGTGGCACCTTATCGAATGCTTTTTGGAAATCTAAATACACCACATCCATCGGTACACCTCTATCCACCATGCTCGTTATATCCTCAAAGAATTCCAGTAAATTAGTTAAACATGATTTCCCCTTCATGAATCCATTGTCGTAATGTACGGGGGCTGGGAACCACCCTCCTGCTTCGCCTTTGTATTCTGTGTTGCTGGACACATTGAACATTTGATTGATGTCAATGGTGGAAAAAGTGGGGTGTGGGAGGGCTTGGGTGTTATTGCCCGTAATACTTATGATTCGAGACCAATGTTGGTATAAAAGTTTTTTATTGAACATAACCTTGTTGTGCATTGTCTCAGATAGTTGGACCATTACACACTGGGGATTCCTTAACATGAAAGGCTTAAATACAACTTAACTTCAATCAACTTAAACTTTAACTGGCACCAAGCTGATGGGCACCATTGATGTCTGAGCTGCACACACACAGCAGTGTGTCGGCGTTGTCACTCGCAGCAACGTTCTTTCAGGCAAATCGTTCAGATATCAGCTCCTCACGTAAGAGTCTTGCAGCTATATAGCCACCACGGGCCCTTTCCTGCGGTCTGGAGGGGGTAGTAGGCATGGTTGTATAGCCAGCCTGATTGTCTGGCCCTAGGTCAGCGTCCAGTCCCTCGTCCTCCTCTTCCTCTCTCTCCTGAGGTGGAGCATCAGTCCCTTCTGACAATTCTTGGCCCCTCCTGATAGCCAGGTTGTGCAGCATGGAGCACACGACAACAAATTTACCAACTTGCTCACGGGTGTATTGTAGCTCTCCTCCTGAGTGGTCCAGACATCTGGAGCGCTGCTCAAGCACAGTTATTGTTTTCTAGGCCACATTGCATATGTCTCTGTGGCTCCGGTTGTATCGCTTCTCGGCCTCGGTGTGGGTATCACGCAGGGGGGGTCATCAGCCAGATGGCTAGGCCATATCGGTTATCACCAAGCATCCAGCATTGTCCTTGTGGCTGATTCTTAAAGATGTCAGAGACAGCGCTCTCACGCAGGATGTGAGCCTCATCGCAGGTGCCTGGACATTTGGCATTCACTGCCATTATGATCTGGTTGTGGTCGACAACTAGTTGGACCTTCAGGAAGTGAAATCCTTTTCTGTTAAGAAAAAGCTCCGGGTCCTGAGAAGGTGGCCGCATAGCTCCCTGCACCCTGGGGAACTTAGGAATGCAGCAGAATGCTCCAACCCTGTCAGTCTGAGCCTCCGTGGTCATGGGGAAGCTGATAAAGTTCATCCTTCGCGCATACAGGGCCTCCGTGACCTGTCTAATGCAGCGATGGGTGGCATGGTGAGACAGAGGGCAAATCTCGACCACGGAGGCCCGAAAGCAACCGGATGCATAGAAAAACAGTGCCGCGGTGACCTTGACCGACATGGATGTCCTGATGGCAGGCTGCATATGTGGCCTGATGAGCTCACATATTTCATTGATCACCACCTTGTGGAAGTGCAGTCTCCGAAGGCAGGTGTGCTCGGACACATCGAGGTAAGACCTCTTTTCCCTGTACGTGCGGGGTGTGTATGGTCTGGCCCTCCTCCTCATTCTTGCACATCTTAAATTGGGGATATAATGATGTGCACCACACATTGAGCCATCTACACTCTGCAGCATCTGTGTATTAATCAATGCAGGCTGAGAAATGGCTGGCCCTATTGCAATGAAAGTATAATAGCGATTGATCAGAAGCAATAATTTCCTCACTAAAATACACCTAGAGTAAACCCCCAATAGTCCAGAGTCTGAAAAGATGTCTGTTGAGACGGTCACTTCACCTGAGAAGAACTCCAGAGTCAATCCAAACTCCCCCGAAGTTGAAGCAGCCTTTTGAATGAAGCATCATGTGATTTAAAAAATGACAGCCACACCGCTGGCTTTAGTTCAGAACAGTTCCACTTTTCCGGGCGTTTTTTGGGCGAGTGATATTGTGGGCGACATGTGTGCGAGGTGGTGAAAGTGACCGTGGGCGATCTCCTGGGTGTTAGTTTCGCCAAATGTGCTCTTTACGACAAAACAAAATGGGCGGATGGTATTATTGAATCTCGGCATTAATTCCCTGTGGAAACTAACGCTGGGTGATATTATGGCCGTTGATTTCGTCCTTTCTGATGATTCTGCCCCAAAAAAGTGGGCGGGTGGTATTATTTTTTCACAGCGTTACGCACATGGGGAAAGTAACGCTCGACGATAAGTTTCCAAAAAATGCCTGTCAGTTTCCATTTTGTGGCTAAATGGGCGATATATGGGCATTATATGTCATTTCAGCAGTAAAATGGACATGAAGTGGGCATTAAGCATGCAAAAAACTTGGAAAATCTAGCCCATAGTGTATGCTTATACAGCTCTGGTAAAAAGCGGGGGTGGGGGGGGGGGGGGGGGAGTGGGGTGGCGGGGTTGCAGTACTGATTAAAGAAACTATTACAGTGGTGAGGAGGGATGATATGTTAGAGGGATCATCAAATGAGGCCATATGGGTCGAATTGAAAAATAAAAAAGGGGCAATCACACTGCTGGACGTGTATTATAAACTCCCAATCAAACAGTGGGAGGGAGATAGAGGAGCAAATATGTCGGCAAATTGCTGTGAAGTCCAAAAAGCATTCGGTAGTAATAGTCGGGGATTTTAATTATCCAAATATTGATTGGGACAAATTTAGTGTGAAGGGTATAGGGGGTGCGGAATTCTTGAAATGCATTCAAGAGATCTTTTTTAGTCAGTATGTAGCAAGCCCAACACAAGAGGGGGTGGTCTTGGATTTAGTTTTGGGGAATGAAGCTGGGCAGGTTGTAGAGATATTAGTGGGAGAGCACTTGGGTGCCAGTGACCATAATTCAGTCAGATTTGAGTTGATTATGGATAAAGACAAGAGTAGGCCTGGAATAAAAGTTCAGAATTGGGGAAAAGTTAATTTTGCTAACTTAAGGAGTGATTTGGCCATGGTGGACTGGAAACAGCTACTTGTGGATAAATCAGTGAAGGAACAGTGGGAGGCATTTAAGGAGGAGATCCGGAAGGCTCAGGCCAAATATATGCCCTTAAAGAAAAAGCTGGGAAAAATAATTTTAGAGCCCCCTGGATGTCTAGGGACTTACAGGGGAGGATTAAGAAAAAAAGAGACACTTATGTCATATATCAACGGCTAAATACTAGAGAATCTTTAGAGGAATATAGAAAGTTAAGAGGCAAAATTTAAAAGGATATTAGGAATGCTGAGAGCACGAGAAATTCTTGGCCAGTAAAATTAAGGAAAATTCTAAGATGTTCCAAAAATATATTAAGAGTAAGAGAGTAACTAAAGAAAGGGTAGGGCCTATTAGAGACCATGAGGGTAATCTTTGTGTGGAGGCGGAAGATGTTGGTAAGGTTCTTAATGAATACTTTGCATCTGTTTTCACAAAGGAAAGGGGCAATGCAGATACTGCTATCGAAGAGGAGTGTGATATTCTGGATGAAATAAATATAGTGAGAGAGGAAGTATTAAGGGGTTTAGCAAATTTGAAACATAGAAACATAGAAAATGGGTGCAGGAGTAGGCCATTCGGCCCTTCGAGCCTGCACCACCATTCAATAAGATCATGGCTGATCAAAGTAGCTAAGTCCCCAGGCTGTTGAGCGAGTAAAAGAGGAAATAGCAGAGGCCTTGACCATCATTTTCCAGTCCTCTTTGGATCTGTGCATGGTGCCAGAGGATTGGAGGACTGCTAATGTATTGCCCTTGTTTAATAAGGGAGAAAGGGATAGGCCGAGTAATTACAGGCCTGTCAGCCTAACCTAACCTCAGTGGTGTTAAAATTATTGAAAAAAATCCTGAAAGACAGGATAAATCTGCATTTGGAAAGGTGAAAATTAATTAGGGACAGTCAGCACGGATTTGTTAAGGGAAGATCGTGTCTGACTAACCTGATTAAATTTTTTGAGGAGGTAACCAAGTGGGTCGATGAGGGTAGTACGTACGATGTAGTATATATGGACTTTAGCAAAGCTTTTGTTAAGGTCCCACATGGTAGATTGGTCATGAAGGTTAAAGCCCATGGGATACAGGGAAAAGCGTCAAGTTGGATCCAAAATTGGCTTGGAGGTAGGAAGCAAAGGGTAATGATTGATGGATGTGTTTGTGACTGGAAGGATGTTTCCTGTGGGGTTCCGCAGGGTGCAGTACTGGGACCCTTGCTTTTTGTGGTATATAATCAACGATTTAGATTTGAATATAGGGAATATGATTAAGAAGTTTGCAGACGACACTAAAATTGGCTGTGTTGTTGATAATGAAGAGGAAAGTCATGAGCTGCAGGAGGATATCAATCTACTGGTCAGGTGGGCAGAGCAGTGGCAAATGGAATTTAATTCAGAGAAGTGTGAGGTGATGCACTTTGGGAGGGCTAATAAGGAAAGGGTATACACATTAAGCGGTAGGACACTTAATAGTGTAGATGAACAAAAGGACCTTGGAGTGCTTGTCCACAGATCCCTGAAAGTAGCAGGCCAAGTGGCTAAGGTAGTTAAGAAGGCATACAGGTGTGATATAAAATGTATCTGTGTACAGGTGAGGTTTACAGTATATATGTGTACAGCTGTGGTATGGAATGCATATGAATACAGATGTGGTATTGAATGTGTGTGTGCAGGTGTGTTATAGAATGAATGTTTATAGGTGTGGTATAGAAATAGGTGCAGGAGCAGGTCATTCGGCTCTTCGAGTCTGCACCACCATTCAATATGATCATGCAACTTCAGTACCCTACTCCTGCCTTCTCTCCATACCCACTGATCCCTTTAGCTGTAAGGGCCACATCTACCTCCCTTTTGAATATATCCAATGAACTGGACTCAACAACTTTCTGTAGTAGAGAATTTCATAGGTTCACAATTCTCTGGGTGAAAAAGTTTCTCCTCAACTTGGTGGTAGATGGCTTACCCCTTATCCTTAGACTGTGACCCCTGGTTCTGGACTTCCCCTACATCGGGAACATTCTTCCTGGATCTAACCTGTCCAGTCCCGTCAGAATTTTATATGCTTCTATGAGATCCCCTCTCATTCTTCTAAATTCCAATGAATATAAGCCTAGTCGATCCAGTCTCTCTTCATACATCAGTCCTGCATCCCGGGAATCAGTCTGGTGAACCTTCGCTGCACTCTCTCAATAGCAAGAATGTCCTTCCAAAGATTAGGAAACCAAAACTGCACACAATACTCAAGGTGTGGTCTCACCAAGTCCCTTTACAACTGCAGTAAGACCTCCCTGCTCCTATACTCAAATCCTCTCGCTATGAAGGCCAACATGCCATTTGCTTTCTTTACTGCCTGCTGTACCTGCATGCCAACTTTCAATGACTGATGTACCATGACACCCAGGTCTTGTTGCACTTCTCCTTTTCCTAATGTTCCGCCATTCAGATAATATTCCGCCTTCCTGTTTTTGCCACCAAAGTGGATATCCACATTATACTGCATCTGCCATGCATTTGCCCACTCACCTAACCTGTCCAAGTCACCCTGCAGCCTCTTTGCATCCTCTTCACAGCTCACACCGCCACCCAACTAAGTGCCATCTGCAAACTTGCAGATATTACACTCAATTCCTTCATCTAAATCATTGATGTATATTGTAAATAGCTGGGGTCCCAGCACTGAGCCCTGCGGCACCCCACTAGTCACTGCCTGCCATTCTGAAAAAGACCTGTTTATCCCGACTCTCTGCTTCTTGTCTGCCAATCAGTTCTCTATCCACGTCAATACATTACCCCCAATACTATTTTCTTTAATTTTGCACACCAATCTCTTGTGTGGGACATTGTCAAAAGCCTTTTGAAAGTCCAAATACACCACATCCACTGGTTCTCCCTTGTCCACTCTACTAGTTATATCCTCAAAAAATTCTACAATATTTGTCAAGCGTGATTTCCCTTTCATAAATCCATGCTGACTTAGACCGATCCTGCCACTGCTTTCCAAATGCGCTGCTATTTCATTTTTAATAATTCATTCCAACATTTACCCCACTACCGATGTCAGGCTAACCGGCCTATAATTCCCCGTTTTCTCTCTCCCTCCTTTTTTAAAAAGTGGTGTTACATTAGCTATCCTCCAGTCCATAGGAACTGATTCAGAGTCGATAGAGTGTTGGAAAATGATCAGCAATGCATCCACTATTTCTCGGGCCACTTCCTTAAGTACTCTGGGATGCAGACTATCAGGCCCTGGGGATTTATCGGCCTTCAATCCCATCAATTTCCCTAACACCATTTCCTGACTAATAAGGATTTCCTTCAGTTCCTCCTTCTCGCTAGACCCTCAGTGCCCTAGTATTTCCGTAAGATTATTTGTGTCTTCCTTAGTGAAGACAGAACCAAAGTATTTGTTCAATTGGTCTGCCATTTCTTTGTTCCCCTTGAGAAATTCACCTGATTCTGACTGCAAGGGATCTACATTTGTCTTCACTAATCTTTTTCTCTTCACATATCTATAAAAGCTTTTGCAGTCAGTTTTTATGTTCCCAGCAAACTTCCTCTCATACTCTATTTTCCCCCTCCTAATTAAACCCTTTGTCTCCTCTGTTGAATTCTTAATTTTCCCAGTCCTCAGGTTTGCTGCTTTTTCGGGCCAACTTATATGCCTCTTCCTTGGACTTAACATTATCCTTAATTTCCCTTGTTAGCCACGGTTGAGCCACCTTCCCCGTTTTATTTTTACTCCAGACAGGGATGTACAATTGTTGAAGTTTATCCATGTGATCTTTAAATGTCTGCCATTGCCTATCCACCGTCAACCCTTTAAGTATCATTCGCCAGTCTATTCTAGCCAATTCACGTCTCATACAATCAAAGTTACCTTTCCTTAAGTTCAGGACCCTAGTCTCTGAATTAACTGTGTCACTCTCCATCTTAATAAAGAATTCTACCATATTATGGTCAATCTTCCCCAAGGGGCCTCGCACAACATGATTGCTAATTAGTCCTTTCTCATTACACATCACCCAGTCTAGGATGGCCAGCCCTCGAGTTGGTTCCTCGACATATTGGTCGAGAAAACCATCCCTAATACACTCCAGGAAATCCTCCTCCACCGTATTGCTACCAGTTTGGTTAGCCCAATCTATATGTAGATTAAAGTCGTCCATGATAACCGCTGTACCTTTATTGCACACATCCTTAATTTCTTGTTTGATGCTGTCCCCAACCTCCCTACTACTGTTTGGTGGTCTGTACACAACTCCCACTAGCGTTTTCTGCCCTTTGGTATTCCGCAGCTCTACCCATACAGATTCCACATCACCCAAGCGAATGTCCTTCCTTGCTATTGCATTAATTTCCTCTTTAACCAGCAACGCTACCCCACCTCCTTTTCCTTTCTGTCTATCCTTCCTGAATGTTGAATACCCCTAGATGTTGAGTTCCCAGTCTTGGTCACGCTGGAGCCTTGTCTCCGTGATCCCAATTGTATCATATTCATTAATAGCTGCCTGCGCAGTTAATTCGTCCACCTTATTACAAATAAAAGAACTCACACACAGGCATCTTCCACTTCGCTAATATGAACTTCGGGACCTGGAACGTCAGGATCCTCATGGACAATTCCAACAGCAACAGGCCGGAATGCCGCACTGCCATAGTTGCCCGGGAACTTAGACATTTTGACATTGACATCGCTGCCCGAAGCGAAACCCGGCGGGCAGGGGAAGGCCAGCTCAAGGAACATGGTGGAGGTTACACCTTTTTCTGGAAAGGAAAACCAGAGGAAGAACGCCGTCTTCATGGAGTCGGCTTCACTGTCAAAAATGAACTGGTCGACTGCCTCAAAGACTCCCCCTGCGGGGTTAACGAACGCCTCATGACTCTTCGCCTTACCCCATCCCGGAACCAATGCGCCACAGTCATCAGCGCCTACTCGATGCAATGGATGAGGCTAAAGAGGGTTTTTATTCCAACCTCAAGACATCCCTGTCCCGCATTCCCATGGGCGACAAATTGATCCTCCTAAGTGACTTTAATACCAGGGTCGACAAAGACACAGCCCTCTAGGGAGGCGTGATTGGCAGAGAGGGGGTAGGGAAAGCCAACTCCAGTGGTACCCTACTCCTGACAAAATGTCTAGAACACGAACTCATCACCAACACCCTGTTCCGCCAGAGGGACAAATACAAGGCATCGTGGCAACACCTTTGCTCCAAACACTGGCACCTGCTCGACTACGTCATCCTCCAAGCCAAGGATCGCAAGGATGTGCGCATCACCCGCGCCATGACAGGAGCTGACGACTGCTGGATGGACCATCGCCTAATCCGATCCATCATCGATATAAACATAGCCCCAAAGCAGAGGGGACAGTAGAAGCAGTGCTGCAAAAAAGTTAATGCCGGGGCACTTAAAGATCCAGCTAAGAGAGCCCTATACAGCCAGCACCTCACAGCTAATCTGGCGTGCCTTGATGACCCTGAGATGCTGAATGCCCACAGCGCTTGCCCATGGGTCTCCATAACCAGTGCCTGTGAAGAGGCACTTGGTTACTCAACCAGAAAACACCAGGACTGGTTTGATGAAAATGATCAGGAGATCTGAGAACTAATAGATCGTAAGCGCAGAACATTTCTGAGCCTCAAGCAACAACTCAACTTGGGAGCTGCAAAGCAACATTACAGACGGCTCAAGGCTGAGGTACAACAAAAAACCCGGGACCTAAAGAACAGGTGGTGCATGGAGAAAGCACAAGAGATACAACAACTGGCCGACGGCCACGATGTGAGGATTCTTCATTGCAGTCAAGGCCACCTACGGTCCAAACTCCCAAGGCCCCACCCCACTCCTGGCCAAGAACAGGGAAACATTCATCAAGGACACCGAGGCTTTCAGGGATAACTGGAAGGAGCACTTTGAAGATCTCCTCAAATCGAGACTCTGCCTTTGACTCGGGTTTTCTCAACTCCATCCCGCAGCATGCGACCCCCCACCATCTCAGTGAAACCCTAATGCTGCACGAGGTAGGCAAAGCCATAAAACAGCTCAAGAATAACAAGGTTGTGGGTGCGGATGGAATTCCTGCTGAGGCACTAAAGTATGGCAGAGAGGCGATGTTAGCGCAGATACATGACCTCCTCTCTCTCATTGGGAGGGAGGAGTGCATGCCGGGAGATCTCAGAGATGCAGTGATCGGGACCATCTTTAAAAAGATGGTCCGACTGCAGGGAAATCTCCCTGCTATCAGCCACTGGGAAGGTTGTCACTAGGGTTCTCCTCAATCGTCTTTTCCCTGTGGCCGAGGAGCTCCCCCCGGAATCACAGTGTGGATTTCGTCCCCTACGGGGCACAATGGACATGATCTTTGCAGCGCGCCAGCTGCAGGAAAAATGAAGGGAGCAGCACCAGCCCTTATACATGGCCTTTTTTGATCTTACAAAGGCCTTTGACACTGTTAACAGTCAGGGCTTATGGAGTGTCCTCCTCCATTTTGGATGCCCCCAAATGTTTGTCAACATCCTTCGCCTGCTCCACAACGACATGCAGGTTGTGATCCTTCCCAGCGGTTCCATTACAGACCCAATCTGATGCGTATGCTTATCACTATAATAAATCACACATGGCCCATGCTGGAGCTGATCACCTTGTGACCTTTAGGCTTAACGTAAACTCCAAAAGTGAGCACTGCAGGGGGAGCCTGATTTATATAAGGAGGCAGCACGAGGTGCAGTAATGTGTACCTCCCGGGCTTTCCCCACCTGTGGCTATTACATGTAATTACATGGTTCAATGCATGGTAAAGAGTGTGGCTGCAAATACATCACAACACTTCCCCCCACCCCCAAGTCTTAGATGCGGTTTAGAGGTCAAGCCTGACTGGGGGTCTGCGCTCTCTGGTTGAGCGTCTGAGTTGGATGCTGGGTGTGGGCGGCTTGCGGTACTACGACTGTCCGGTGCGACGGGTTCTGTCTCTTGGTGAATCGCTGGTTCTGTTGCTTGTGGTTGGAAGTCGATGTCACTGTAGTCATCCAGCGGTTCTGGATCATCGGTGAACCTCAATTTGGTTTGATCGATGTGCTTCTTGCAGGTTTGGCCATCAGTGAGTCTTATCACGAGTACCCTATTCCTCTCTTTAGCTACGACAGTGCCTGGGGGTCACTTGGGGCCCGTACCAAAGTTCAGCACGAAAACAGGGTCATCGACATTGATACAACGCGTTAGAGTTGCGATCATGATATGTACATTGCTCAAGACGCCGGTCTTCAGGAGGAGTTAGGTGGGCGGAACCCCTGTGAGTGAGTGGGGCCTCGTCCGATATGCAAGCAGCACATGAGACAGACGGGTCTGCAAGGGGCCTTCCGTCACTCGCTGCATGCCTTGCTTTATGATCTGTACTGCCTGTTCAGCTTGGCCATTGGAGGCTGGTTTGAAAGGGGCCGACCCGACATGCTTTATGCCATTACAGCACGTAAGTTCGTGAAATTCTGAACTCGTAAAGCATGCTCCATTGTCACTAACAAGGACGTCAGGCAGGCCATGGGTGGCGATCATTGTCCGAAGGCTCTCTATTGTGACGGTGGATGTGAACGACATTATAACACATTCGATCCATTTCGAATAAGCATCAATTACAACTAGGAACATTTTTCCTAGAAAGGGACCTGCGTAGTCTACGTGGATACGGGACCAGGGTTTGGAGGGCCAGGACCACAGGCTCAGGGAGGCTTCCCTGGGTGCGTTGCTGAGTTGTGCACACGTGTTGCATGGTGCAAGCATGACTCTAAGTCTGCGTCGATGCCGGGTCACCACACGTGCAATCTCGCAATGGCTTTCATCATTACAATGCCGGGGTGTGCTATGGAGATCCTTGACAAATAAATCTCTGCCCTTCTTGGGCAGGACTACATGATTTCCCCACAAAATGCAGTCGGCCTGGACGGATAGCTCGTCCTTGCGCCAGTGAAACAGCTTAAAATCACCATGCATCTCTCCATACGTGGTTGCCCAGTTTCCACTTAATATACAGTTTTTCACCTGGGACAGCAGTGGGTCTTGGCTGGCCCAGATTCTTATCTGGCACGCTGTGACGGGTGACCCTTCGCTCTCAAAGGCTTCCATGCCGCTGCCTGCTCCGCTTCACCCTCGGTGGTGGCGAGCGGGAGTCGGCTGAGCGCATCTGCGCAGTTATCGGTGCCTGGTCTGTGGCGGATCGTGTAGTCGTAAGCAGACAGCGTTAATGCCCACCTCTGAATGCGAGCTGAGGCGTTAGTATTAATGCCTTTGCTCTCAGAGAATAACGATGCGAGTGGCTTGTGGTCGGTTTCTAGTTCGAATCGCCGGCCAAATAGGTACTGGTGCATCTTTTTTACCGTACACACAAGCTAGGGCCTCCTTTTCGACCACGCTGTACCCCCTTTCAGCCTTGGAAAGGCTGCGGGACACATACGCTACAGGTTGGAGCTTACCCGACACATTCGCTTGCTGAAGCACACACCCGATCTTGTAGGATGACACATCGCACGCTAAAACAAGATGCCTACAGGGATCATACAGCGCCAGTAGTTTGTTTGAGCACAATAAGTTTCTGGCCTTCTCAAAGGCAGTTTCTTGAAATTTACCCCAGACCTAGTCATCACCCTTATGGAGCAGTACATGTAATGGTTCAAGCAAAGTGCTCAGCCCAGGCATAAAGTTACCAAAGTAGTTCAGTAGTCCTAGGAACGAGCGCAGCTCCGTCATGTTGCATGGCCTCGGGGCCTTCTAGATCGCCTCCGTCTTGGAGTCTGAGGGTCTGATGCCATCTACTGAGATTCTTCTTCCCAGGAATTCCACCTCTGGTGCCAAGAAGACGCATTTGGTTTGTTTCAACCTTAGACCTACTCGATTTAGTCAGCATAGCACCTCTTCCAGGTTATGGAGGTGTTCAACGGTGTCGTGTCTGGTGATCAAGATATCGTCTTGGAAGACGACCGTTCCCATGACAGATTTCAGCAGGTTCTCCATGTTTCGTTGGAAGATCACAGCCGCTGAACGGATCCCGAAGGGGCACCGGTTATATACAAACAGCCCCTTGTGTGTGTTTATGCACGTCAGCTTCTTGGACGATTCCGCCAACTCCTAGGTCATGTACACCGAGATGAGGTCCAATTTTGAAAACAGCTTTCCGCCCGACAGGGTCGCGAACAAATCCTCCGCCTTGGGTAGCGGGTATTGGTCCTGTAACGATACTTGGTTTATGGTTACTTTATCATCTCCACAGATTCTAATTGTCCCACCTCTTTTAAAAACGGGGACAATGGGACTGGCCCAGTCATTAAATTCCACTGGCGATATGATGCCTTTGCGCTGAAGCCGATCTAGCTCGACTTCTACTTTCTCCCGCATCATGTAAGGGACCGCTCTGGCCTTGTGGTGAATGGGTCTCGCGTCTGGGCTGAGGTGAATTGTCACCTTGACCCCTGTGAAGCTGCCGATGCCAGGCTGGAACAGCGACAGAAGCTTGTCTAAGGTCTGCACACACATGGCTTTCTCCACCGATGATAATGCTTTTACATCGCCCCATTTCCAGTTAAAATTCCGTAGCCAGCTTCTGCCAAGCAGCATGGGCTCATTACCAGGAACAATACATAGTGGCAATTTATGCACAGAACCATCATACAGCACCTGAACCATTGCACTTCCGAGGACCGGGATAATCTCTTTAGTGTAGGTGTGCAGCTTCGCATCGATCGGGCTCAGCTTGGGCCTATGTGCCTTGTTTGCCCATAACTTCTCGAAGGCCTTCTGGCTCATGATCGATTGGCTCGTACCCGTGTCCAGTTCTACCAGTATGCCGTTCAGTTTAACGTTCATCATAGTCGGGGGACTTTGTTGGTAAAGGTGTGCACTTCATGCATGTGCACCCCATGTACATGCACCCCATGTATCTCTTCCTCCTCGGTCATCTCAGCGCGATCCTCAGGATCTACACTTGACCTCCCATCTTCCACTACGTATTGAGTTGTAGCACGTTTACACATTCGTTGGAGGTGCCCCATCATTGAGCAACTCTTGCAGACATGTTGTTTGGACCTGTACCGGTTTGCGCGATGAGCCCCTCCACAACGCCAACAGCTTGCTGATGGACTTGCATTCACAGGTACTGATCTCTTCGCATTAGTCCATTGTTGTGTTGAGTGAGTCATCTCAGGTCGAGCAGAAGTCACATTCGCCCAGCTGGGAGCACTTCTAAATTCATCGGCAGACAGGAGCTTATTCACGGTGTTTGGCACCGGGTGATTCCGAAGTTGTGAGTAGAGTAGCTTTGCTTCTTCCTCTCTGGCCATGTATGCCTGAGCAATCTGGGTGGCTTTGGCTAGTTCCAAGTCTTCCTCCACTAGCAAATTGCGGAAAATCCCTTCGTGCCCGATTCCCAAAACAAAGAAGTCTCTTAACATTTCTTCAAGAACTGTCCCGAATTTACATGGCCCAGCAAGACGTCTTAGCTCAGCGATGAACGCTGCCACGTCCTGGCCTACTCCGTGCCGGTGGGTGTAGAAACGGTACCTCGCCATGAGCGCACTGCGTTTTGGCTTTAGGTGATTGTGAACTAGCTCGCACAGTTCTTCGTAACTTTTCTCAGCGGGTTTTGTCGGGGCCATTAGGTCCTTGATCAGTGCGTATGTCCTTGATCCACAGACCGTGAGGAGGATGGCCCTGCGTTTGCTGGCATTCGCGGCTCCCTCCAAGTCTTTCGTGACAAAGCATTGATCCAGCCGGTCAATGAAGTCATCCCAGTCTTCCCCGACGCAATATCAGTCGATGTAGTCAACGGTGGCCATAGCTGCGTGTTAGTATCCTATTCTCGTCGCTAGTTGATGCGTATGCTTATCATTATAATAAATCACATGTGGCCCATGCTGGAGCTGATCACCTTGTGACCTTTAGGTTTAATAAAAACTTCAAAAGTGAGCACTGCAGGGGGAGCCTGCTTTATATAAGGAGGCAGCACGAGGTTCAGTAATGTGTGCTTCCTGGGCTTTCCCCATCCGTTGGCTATTATATGTAATTACATGGTACAGAGTATGGCTGCAAATACATCACACAATCCACGTCCGGACCGGGGTCAAACAGGGCTGCATCATCGCTCCAACCCTCTTCTCAATCTGTCTCGCTGCCATGCTCCATCTCACAGTCGACAACGTGGACCACTTCCTATACCTCGGGAGCCTTTTATCAACAAAGGCAGACTTTGGCCACCTGAGGAAAAGAGTGTTCGAAGATCAGGCCCTCAAATCTACCACCAAGCTCATGGTCTACAGGGCTGTAGTAATACCCACCCTCCTGTATAGATCAGAGGCATGGAAAATGTACAGAAGACACCTCAAGTCGCTGGAGATATATCGCCAACGATGTCTCGGCAAGATCCTGCAAATCCCCTGGGAGGACAGACGCACCAACATCAGTGTCCTCGCCCAGGCTAACATCCTGAGCATTGAAGCACTGACCACACTCGATCAGCTTTGCTGGGAGGGTCACACAGTTCACATGTCAGACACGAGGCTCCCAAAGCAATTGCTCTATGCGGAGCTCCTTCACGGCAAACGAGCCAAAGGTGGGCAGCGGAAAGGTTCAAGGACACCCTAAAAACCTCCCTGGTAAAGTACGACATCACTACTGACATCTGGGAGTCCCTGGCCAAAGACCGCCCTAGGTGGAGAAAGTCCATCTGGGAGGGCGTTAAGCTCTTCGAATCTCAACGCTATGAGCGTGAAGAGGTCAGGTGCAGGCAGCGGAAGGAGCCTGCAGCAAATCATTCCCACCTCACCCCCCCCACTTCTTCCGACAAATGTCTGTCCCACCTGTGACAGGGTCTGTGGCTCTCGCATTGGACTGTTCAGCCACCAAAGGACTCACTTTAGGAGTGGAAGCAAGTCTTCCTTGATTCTGAGGGACTGCCTATGATGATGATGTACAGGCGTGATATGGAATGTATGTGTGTACAGATGTGGTGTGGAATATATGTGTACAGGTATGGCTTTCGGCACACAAGAATTTTACATTGCCAAGGTGATCGGCCACCACAACTTTCAGCACATCGCTCACATATCGCTGGGCTGATCGCTCGCCGAGAAGATTGCTGGAGATAAGCTGCTCCTGACTGGCACTGTTCAGCAAGACTCGGCATTATGGACACCTTTTTGAACATCGGAGGAAGTGAGAGGCTGCTTGAAGAAGGGGCTTATCAGGAGAAATAATTTGTGAGTTATTTTAAGGGCCTTGCTCACATTTCTATTTATTGAGGACAAAGTTTAAGGCATTTATAGCAATAGTGATGGGGTCTGTAACTTCTCTACCATTATTGGTGAATAATCGCATGCTGCAGACTGAAGATGGAAGAAGGTTTATTGAAGAGCATTATGTGCCCAAAGATATGGCAGACTGCTGCAGAGGAGGAGACCTTACACTTGACGAACTTACAGGAAAAAGCAATCATACCTGAACTTGTCCGATAACACGTGCTTCAGAAAGGAGGTCATCAAGAGAGATCTCCAGCCTACCAGCACCATCAGTACCACACTGCCCGTTGAGGTAAAGGTTACTGCGGCACTTTCCTTCTGCGCATCAGGCTCCTTTCAGGCTTCAACTGGCGACATCTCTGGTATCTCTCAGCTCACCACACATTGATCCATTCAACAGGTGACTAAAGCCTTTTATGCTCGCAGGATGGACTTTATAAGCTTCCCTATGACCACGGAGACTCCCCCCAACTAGAGGAAATAGTTGATCTCTATTTATCTTTTAATCATCTTAAACACCTGAACTATCTCACCCCTTATACTTCTATAATTCAAGGGAGCACATGCCTAGTCTATTCAACCTTGCCTTGTAATTTAACCCTTTTAGCCCCGGTATATTTCTGGCCAATCTGTGCTGCACCCCCTCCAAGGCCAATATATCCTTCCTGAGGCGCGGGCCCCAGAACTGAATGCAGTGCTCCAGATGGGGTCTAACCAGAGCTCTATACAACTAACATAACTTCCATTTAAAAATTCTCATTCTTATTTACAAATTCCTCCATGGCCTCATCCTTCCCTATCTCTGTAATCATTTCCAGCCCCATATTCCCCAGAGATATCTGCGCTCCTCAAATTCTGCCCTCTTGAGCATCCCAGATTATAATCGCTCAACCATTGGTGGACATGCTTTCAGCTGCCTGGGCCCCAAGCTCTGGAACTCACTCACTACATCTCTCCGCCTCTCTACCTCTCTTTCCTCCTTTAAGACACCCCTTAAAACCTACCTCTTTGACCAAGCTTTTGGTCATCTGCCATCATTTCTTCTTATGTGGCTCGGTGTCAAATTTATTTGCTTTGTATTAAAACACTCCTGTGAAGCGTCTTGGGACATTTTATTACGTTAAAGGCGCTATACAAATACAAGAAACTTCTTCACCCAGAGAGTGGTGAACCTGTGGAATTCTCTACCACAGGAAGTAGTTGAGGCCAATTCACTAAATATATTCAAAAGGGAGTTAGATGAAGTCCTTACTACTCGGGGGATCAAGGGGTATGGCGTGAAAGCAGGAAGTGGGTACTGAAGTTTCATGTTCAGCCATGAACTCATTGAATGGCGGTGCAGGCTAGAAGGGCTGAATGGCCTGCTCCTGCACCTATTTTCTATGTTTCTATGTTTCTATGTAAGTTGCTGTTGTTATCCCTTTGTATTAGGATGGCTCCTCCAGACATGGGAGCAACATTTACATCTTGGACGATCTTGGATTTTATAGAGCTCTCTCTTTCTCCTCTCAACAGCTTGTTTTCTCTCTCTCTCTCTCTTACCTTCTGCTCATGCCTGGATGACCCCTGACCTCCCGAATCGCGAGAAACCTTCTTTGCAAAAAAAAAACTCATGCGCAGAAAGGCCATTGCTAGGCACGCCTTGCCTTCCAAATTGCTGAGGCCCATTTCCCATCGCTAAGGCCCATTTGACATCGCTGGGCTATCGCTGAGCTATCGCCCAAAGAAAAAAGCCGAAAGTAGCGATCAGAAAAATGGGCAATCTTCCAGCGATTCTGAAACATCACTCAGGCTGGAACATCGCCCATTTTTTGCGCCCTAGCGATCTAAGTGGAATGTCCAGCCCAAGATGTGTACAGGTGTGATATAGAGTGTTTGTGTGTACAAGTATGGTACAGAAGGTTTATGTATACAGGCGTGGTATGGAATGTATATGTTTACAGATGTGGTATAGAATGTACATGTGTAAAGGTGTGGTGTAGAATGTATGTGTGTTCAGGTGTGGTATACATTGATTATGACTAGTGGGAAAATGGCAGAATGTTCTGTGCTGCAGCATCCCTCACCTTGATGAACAAAGATTCACAAAAAAAATCAAGCATTAGCACTCGTATAAGTTCAGAAAATATTGTACTAGACACATAGATGCATTTAAAGGGGAAGCCAATTAACACATAAGGGAGAAAGGAATAGAAGGTTATTCTGATAGGGTGAGAGGAAGAGGGGGGAGGAGGCTCGGGTGGAGCACAAAAACAAGTTGGGCCAAATGGCATGTTTCTATGCTGTAGACTCTTAATTCTATGTAATACAGATCCAAAGTACAAATTGTACTATGATGATAAGAACATAAGAATTAGGAACAGGAGTAAGCCATTCGACCCCTCGAGCCTGCTCCACCATTCAATAAGATCAAGGCCGATCTTCTACCTCAACTCCGCTGTCCAGCACTGTTCCCTTATCCCTTGATTTCCTTAATATTCAAAAATCCATCGATCTCGGTCTTGAATATACTCAAAGACTGAGCCTCCACAGCCCTCTGGGGTAGAGAATTCCAAAGATTCACCACCCTCCGAGTGAAGAAATTTCTCCTCATCTCAGTCATAGAAACATAGAAAATAGGAGCAGTAGTAGGCCATTCGGCCCTTCGAGTCTGCACCGCCATTCAATATGATCATGGCTGATCCTCTATCACAACACCATGGCCCCAAGTTTCGTCCCGCGGTGAAAACGGCGCACCTCCGAGCTGGGCGCCTGTTTCTCGCGCCGAAAACTGCGCCTAAAAAAAGTCCGATATTCTCGAGCTCCTTGGAGCTCGATGTCTGCTTGGCGCGGCGCGCTCTTCGCAGCAGGGGGCGGAGCCTAACACTCGCGCCGATTTTCTAAGTAGCAGGGGGCGGGTACAATTTAAATTAGCCTTCGTGGTGCCGGCAACCCTGCGCGTGCGCGTTGGAGCGTGCGTGCAGTCTCACACAAACATTGACACTCGGCCATTTTAAAAAATACTGCAGAAAAAGTAAAGATTTGTTTCTTGGACCCCTGCAAAGGCTTGTAATTTAATTTTTTTTTTATATTTCTGTGTGTGAGGGAGTGCTTTTAGCAGCACTGCTGAATAAAAATCACCTACTGAAATCAGTGAGTTCAGCTTTTCACTGCTAAACTTGCAGAACCGGTGCTGCATTGGTGCATGCAAATTAAGGACGGTGTGTTTGGAGAAATAAGAGTGCCAATTCAACTTTGCAATAATACGTGGTGTTGACAATGCAGCACCCATTCTGCAAATTTAAATATAAAACTGTCGATGTGGCTGCCTCTCCCTGTCCAAATGGCCTCAGTCCCCCTCACAGCTCGAAGGCTGCTGCTGTATTTTCGGCTGCCGGCCAGCCACTGACGCCGCTGATATCCTATGGCCGAATGGCTTCACGTCCGTCCGCTGCTGATTATTTGGCTGCCGGCCACCCCTAAAGCATGGCCGAATGGCCTCAAGAACCTTAATGAGCTGCGTGTTTCTTGCGTTGATTCTTCGGCTGCCGGCCAGCCACTGACGCCGCTGCTATCTCATGGCCGAATGGCCTCACATCGGTCCGCTGCTGATTCTTCGGCTGCCGGCCAGCCACTGATGCCGCTGATATCTCATGGCCAAATGGCCTCGAGTCCATCCGGTGCTGCTTCTTCGCGGCCAGCCACGAAGAGAATGAAGGCCTGCCTCAAGCACTGCAGCTCAGCTCGAAGCTTGCTGCCGCTGCCGTCGAGACACTGATGCCACACCCCTGCCTGTCTCCAACGTGAAAGGCCTGCCTGAAGCACAGCAGCTCGAAGGCTGATTCTATTTCACACAGGTAGGAACATGGTTTATTTCATCTTTTCTTTGCTTATAAATTTTTATTCAGGTTGGATTTATTTGTATAATATTTGTATAAGTATAACTAAGGATTGATTGTAGAATTTAATGGCGTCCCTTCCCCCCACCTCCCCCCCCCACCTCATTCTCTACGCCTAATTTGTAACCTCTGCCTGATTTTCTAAAGTGTAGACAAGGTTTTTTCGAGCGTACAAAAATCTTCACTTACTCCATTCTAAGTTAGTTTGGAGTAAGTTTTCACTGACGAAACTTTGAAAACAGGCGTAAGTGACCGGACACGCCCCCTTTTGAAAAGAAAATTATGTTCCAAAGTGAAACTGTTCTAACTGACTAGAACTGGAGCAAACTAAATGTCGAGAATTCCGATTTCTAAGATACTCCGTTCTACACCAGTTGCTCCTAAAAATCAGGAGCAAATCATGTGGAAACTTGGGGCCCATATTCCTGTTTTTCCCCATACCCCTTGATGTCTTTTGTTTCTAGAAATCTATCTATCTCCCTCTTAAATATATTCAGTGACTTGGCCTCCATAGCTTTCTGTGGTAGAGAATTCCAGAGGTTCACCACCCTCGGAGTGAAAAAATTTCTCCTCATCTCGGTCCTAAATTTCCTACCCCGTATCCTGAGACTGTGACCCCTTGTTCTAGACTTCCCAGCCAGGGGAACCATCCTCCCCGCATCCAGCCTATCCAACCCAGTTAGAATTTTATACGTTTCAATGAGACCCCCTCTCATTCTTCTAAACTCGAGTGAATACAGGCCTAGTCGACCCAATCTCTCCTCATACGACAGTACTGTCATCCCAGGAATCAGTCTAGTGAACCTTCGCTGCACTCCCTCTATGGCAAGTATATCCTTTCTTTGATAAGGAGACCAAAACTGCACACAATACTCCAGGTGTGGTCTCACCAAGCCCTGTATAACTGGAGTAAGACATCCTTGCTCCTGTACTCAAATCCTCTTGCAATGAAGGCCAACATACCATTTGCCTTCCTAACTGCTTGCTGCACCTGCATGTTTGCTTTCAATGACTGGTGTACAAGGACACCCAGGTCCCTTTGTACATCGACATTTCCCAAGCCATCATCATTTAAATAATATTTTGTCCTTATGTTTTTCCTACCAAAGTGGATAATTTCACATTTATCCACGTTATACTGCATCTGCCATGTGTTTGCCCACTCACTCAACCTATCTAAATCGCCTTGCAGCGTCTTTGCATCCTCCTCACAACTCACAATCCCACCTAGTTTTGTGTCATCAGCAAACTTGGAATTATTACATTTGGTTCCCTCATCCAAATCATTTATATATATTGTGAATAGCTGGGGCCCAAGCACTGATCCCTGTGGTACCCCACTAGTCACTGCCCGCCACCCCAAAAAAGACCGTTTATTCTAACTCTCTGTTTCCTATCAGTTAACCAATTTTCAATCCATGCCAATACATTACCCCCAATCCTATGTGCTTAATTTTTCACACTAACCTCTTATGTGGAACTTAACAAAGGCCTTCTGAAAATCCAAATACACTACATCCACTGGTTCTCCCTTATCTATTTTATCAGTTACATCCTCAAAAAACTTCAGTAGGTTTATCAAACACGATTTTCCTTTCATGTTGACTTTGTCTAATTCCGTTGATATTTTCTAAGTGTCCCCTTATCACCTCTTTTATAATAGACACTAGCATTTTCCCTACTACTGATGTTAGGCTAACCGGTCTGTAGTTCCCTGTTTTCTCTCTCCCTCCTTTTTTAAATAGTGGGGTTACATTTGCCACCCTCCAATCTGCAGGAACCATTCCATAATCTATAGAATTTTGGAAGATGACAACCAATGCATCTACTATTTCCATGGCTACCTCTTTTAGTACTCTGGGATGCAGATTATCAGGCCCTGGGATTTATCGGCCTTCAGTCCCATTAGTTTCTCCAGCACTATTTTCTTACTAATAATCATCTCCTTTAATTCCTCTTGCTCACTAGACGCTTGGTTCCCTAGCATTTCTAGAACATTATTTGTGTCCTCTTCCGTGAAGACTGAACCGAAGTATTTATTTAATTGTTCTGCCATTTCCTTGCTCCCCATTACAAATTTTCCCATATCTGTCTGTAAAGGACCTACATTTGTCTTCACTAATCTTTTTCTTTTTACGTACTTGTAGAAACTTTTGCAATCGTTTATGTTCCTTGCAAGTTTACTCTCGTACTCTATTTATTCCCTCTTAATCAATCTCTTGGTCCTTTTTTGCTGAATTCTAAACTGCTCCCAATCCTCAGGCTTGCTACTTTTTCTGGCAACTTTGTATAACTCCTCTTTGGATCTAATACTATCCTTAATTTCTTTTGTTAGCCATGGTTGGGCCACTTTTCCTTTTGTGTTTTTACGCCAGAAAGGAATGTATAACTGTTGCAATTCATGCATTTGTTCCTTAAATATTAGCCATTGCTTATCCACTGTCATGCCTTTTAATGAATCTTTCCAATCCATCAAAGCCAATTCATTCCTCATACTTTCGTAGTTTCCTTTATTTAGATTTAGGACCCTAGTTTCGGATTGGACTACTTCACTTTCCATCTTAATAAAGAATTCAATCATGTTATGGTCACTCTTCCCTAAAGGACCCAGCACAACAAGACTGTTAATTAACCCCTTCTCATTACACAATACCCAATCTAGGATAGCCTGTTCCCTAGTAGGCTCCTCAACATACTGATCTAAGAATTCATCTCGTACACACGCCAGGAATTCAACTGCCACAGTATTATTACTAATTTGGTTTGGCCAGTCTATACGTAGATTAAAGTCACCTACAATTACTGTAGTATCCTTGCTACATGCATCTCCTGTTTGATGCCATCCCCTACATTACCACTACTGTTTGGAGACCTATAGCCAACTCCCACCAAAGTTTTCTGCCCCTTGGTGCTCCTTAGCTCCATCCAGACTGATTCTACATCTTGATTTTCTGAGCCAATATCCTTTCTCACTATTGCTCTGATTTCATCCTTTACTAACAACACCACACCACCCCATTTTCCTTTTTGCCTGTCCTTCCTAAATATCGAATATCCTTGGATATTCAGTTTCCAACCCTGGTCACCCTGCAACCATGTCTCCGTAATTACAACTATATCATATCCGCTTACATCTACTTGCGCTGTTAATTCGTCTACTTTATTACAGATGCTTTGTGCAATCAGATACAATGCTTTTAAATTTGTCTTTTTCACATTATTAGACATCTTAACATTGTTTTGTACGATAGCCCTATTTGTCTTATCGCTACTTTTTCTTACCTGGATCCTATTTGTTAGTGCATTCTTTTGTTTGTATGCTCTGTCCCTTCCGACATAATCTGGTTATCCTTACCACAATCAGTTTCCTGCATTGCTTCCTTTTCTTTTCTCTTTAGCATTCTAGATTGCTCTCTACTGCGACTGTCCTTCTCCCCCCTCTCCTTCTCCCCCCTCCCCTCCCCCCTCTCCTTCTCCCCCTTCTCCCCCCCTCCTTCCTCCTTCCCACCCCCCCCCCTTATTTAGTTTAAAGCCCTGTCTACCTCCCTAGTTATTCGGTTCGCTAGAACTCTGGTCCCAGCATAGTTCAGGTGTAGTCCTTCCCCATGGAACAGCTCTCTCTTGAGTGTTGGTGCCAGTGTCCCACGAATCAAAACCCACTTCTTCCACACCAACCTCTGAGCCACGTATTCATCTCCCTGATTCTATTGACCCTATGCCAATTTGCTCGTGGCTCAGGTAATAATGCAGAGATTATTACCTTTGTGGTTCTGCTTTTCAATTTAGTCCCTAGCTGTTCAAACTCTCTCAGCAGAACCTCTTTCTTAGTCCTACCTATGACATTGGTACCTACGGGTACTGAAGACAACTGGATCCTCCCCTTCCCACTCCAAGTTCTTCTCCAGCCTGGAGATGTCATTTACTCTGGCACCGAGTTGGCAACACAGCCTTCGGGACGCATGCTCTCGGCTGCAGAGAACCCGATCTATCCCTCTAACTATACTATCCCCTACTACAACCACCTGCCTCTTTACTCCCCCCACTTGAATGGCTTTCTGTACCACGGTGCCTTGGTCAGTCTGCTCATCCACCCCGCAGTCTGCACACTTGTCCACAACGGTTTCAAGAACCTCAAATCTATTGGACAAGTGCAGGGACTGAGGCTCCTACAATACTACCTCCTGGATCCCCGTACCTGCTTCACTCACAGTCACACTCTCCTGTCCCTGACCACGTGTCAATTCTAAAATATTTAAACTAGAGGGTGTGGCTGCCCCCTGGAGCAAAAGGTCCAGGCAACATTCTCCCTCCCTGATGTCTCGCAATGCCTGCAGCTCGGACTCCAGCTCCTCAACTCGGAGCCGAAGTTCGTTGAGCCGCAGACACTTACCGCAGATGTAGTCGCCCTGGACCAAAACGTCCAGAAGCTCCCACATATTGCAGCAGCAACACATCTCCTGTTTTCCCATTATTTTATTTAATTAATTAGTTTAGCATTTACCCTATATAGTTTATTAAATTAGTTAAACAAATAAAGGTTAGTCATAATGGCCGACCCCTTATTCTGAGAATGTGACCCCTGGTTCTAGACTCCCCAGCCAGAGGAAACATCCTCCCTGCAGCTACCCTGTCTAGCCCTGTAAGAATTTTGTATGTTTCAATGAGATCACCTCTCTTTCTTCTAAACTCTCGAGAACATAGGCTTTGTCTGTTCAATCTCTCTTCATAGGACAATTCCCCCATCCCAGGAATCAGTCTGGTGAACCTTTGTTGCACTCCCTCTATGGCAAGTATAGAGAAACCACAGCCACGGGTCAGGGCCACAAAAGGAGAAGAGGTGCGGCAGTCCGGGAGCAGTGTGGAGGTGTGCCACTTCTGGGAGCATCGCGAGCTGGTGCAGGAGAACAATGACTTGGAGAAGGGTGACTGGATTGGACGTCACCAAAATCAAGGTCACTGATTGGAGCATGGGCAAGCACAGCAGGAGAGACAGCAAGCAGCGGAGGAGCGAAGGAACAGTGAAAAATTGTAGAGTGACATGATCGGGGCCCAGAAGAGGTGAGGGCCCAGGAGCAGCACAGACCAGCTCACACTGCAATATGTATGCGCACTAGGTTCGTGCAGCAGAGCTGGTCTCCAGTCGTCTTGGTTAATCCTTACCACTGGATCAAGACCTAGCTCTGTCCAGCCCATGTGGTGGCTGGTGCGCAACGGCCACCACACGTTAAAAAAATCCATGCACAGGCATCTTCCACCCTTCAATATGTAGTTCAGGACCTGGAATGTCAGGTCCTTCATTAAAACACCTGTGAACTCATCCCTTTTTGGTGCGGAAGCGAGTCATCCTCGATATGAGGGACTACCTAAGAAGAGCAGGTATATATTGTATATGTGTACAGGTGTGCTATCCAATATACATGTGTACAGGTGTGATTTAAAATGTATATGTGTACAGGCGTGGTATGAAATGTATGTGTACAGGTGTGGTATAGAATGAGTGGCCCCAAGTTTCCACATGATTTGCTCCTGATTTTTAGGAGCAACTGGTGTAGAACGGAGTATCTTAGAAATCGGAATTCTCCACATTTAGCTTTCTGCAGTTCTAGTCAGGTAGAACAGTTTCACTTTGGAACTGAATTTTTTTTTCCAAAAGGGGGCGTGTCCGGCCACTGACTCCTGATTTGAAAGTTTCCACAGTGAAAACGTACTCCAAACTAACTTAGAATGGGGGAAGTGAAGATTTTTGTAACTTGAAAAAACCTTGTCTACACATTAAAAAAATCAGGCGCAGGTTACTAATTAGGCGTCCGGAACGAGGTGGGGGGGGGGGGGGGGAGGGGGGGAAGGGAAGTCATTAAATTCTACAATAAATCCTTAGTTATACTTATACAACTATTATACAAATAAATCCAACCTGAATAAAAATTTCTAAGCAAAGAAAAGATTAAATAAACCATCTTCCTACCTGTGTGAAAGTGCTTCAGGCAGGCATTTCAGTCAGCGGTGTGGCGTCGGTCCCGACGACGGGAGGGGCAGCAGTCAGCCGTTCCTGACAGCGGGGGGGGGGGAGGCAGGGAGAAGGCTGCAGGAAGCCTCAGTACTTGAGGCAGCCGTTTGCCGTCGGGCCCGACGGACGGCAGGGGGAGAAAGCTGCAAGAAGCCTCAGTGCTGATCATGGAAGGGCAATGTGGTTTTATTAAAAAATTTTAAAAATTGAACAGCTACAAAGAATTTAAATAGTCTCAAACAAGTGCATGTGTCCTGTTTATCACAGTCTATCTTTAATTACAGAATGCACTCCCTCACCCTCACACACAGAAATATCAAGAAAATTAAAATGCAAGCCTTTGCAAGGGTTCAATAAACAAATTTTCACTTTTTCTGCAGCACTTTTAAAAATGGCCGAGTGCCAATGTTTACTTCAGACTGCGCGTGCGCGAACGCTCCAACACGCGTGCGCAGGGTTGCCGGCACGAAAAAAACTCATTTAAATTGTACCCGCCCCCTCCTACTTACAAAATCGGCGCGAGTGATAGGCTCCGCTTCCTGGGCGCCGTGCCAAGCAGACATCGAGCTGCAAAGCGCTGGAGAATAGCGCGTTTTTTTTCAGGCGCAGTTTTCGCCGCGAAAAACGGCACCCAGCTCAGAGGAGCGCCTGTTTTGCCGCGTGTGGAAACTTGGGGCCCATATGTGTACAGGCGTGGACTGGAATGTATGTGTGTACAGGTGTGGCTTGCAATATATGTGTGCAGACGTGGTATGGAATTCATGTGTGTGCAAGTGTGGTATGGAATGTATGTTTGTATAGATGTGGTATAGAATGTATATGCGTACAGGTGTGGTATAGAATGGTATAGGCATGGACTGGAATGTATGTGTACACAGATGTGACTTGCAATATATGTGTACAGGCGTGGTATGGAATTCGTGTGCGTGCAGGTGTGGTATGGAATGTATGGCCCCAAGTTTCCACATGATTTGCTCCTGATTTTTTTAGGAGCAACTGGTGTAGAACGGAGTATCTTAGAAATCGAATTCTCGTCATTTAGTTTGCTCCAGTTCTAGTCAGTTAGAACAGTTTCACTTTGGAACAGAATTTTTTTTTCAAATGGGGGCGTGTCCGGCCACTTATGCCTGTTTTCAAAGTTTCATCAGTGAAAACTTACTCCAAACTAACTTAGAATGGAGTAAGTGAAGATTTTTGTACGCTCGAAAAAACCTTGTCTACACTTTAGAAAATCAGGCGTAGATTACAAATCAGGTGTAGGGAATGGTGGGGGGGGGATAGGGGGGTGTTTCAAGGGAAGTTTACAAACATTAAACACTTCAGTTTTACAAATAAAGAGCCATCATCAATAATAAATGATAAATACATCAATAAATCAACCAATAAATCAATCAAAAAAAATTAATAAGAAATAATTTTTTTTTTAAATCAATAAATAAAACATTTTCTACTTACCGACTGCAGCACCAGGAGCCCTCCAACAGCGTGCTGGGATGCCCCACTCAGTGTGTCTCTGTCAGTGTGTCTCTCATTCTCTGTCTGTCAGTGTCTGTGTTTCTGACAGCGAGGGGAGGGGGGGGGGAGTAGAGGGAGAGAGGGGGGGAGTAGAGGGAGGGATGGGGGAGAAGGGGGAGGGATGGGGGAGAAGGGGGAGAAAAGATGGGGGAGGGAAAGGAGATGGGGGGGTGTTGGGGAAGGAGATTTGGGGGGGGATGTTGGGGAAGGAGATTTGGGGGGGGTGGGGTGTTGGGGAGTTGGGGAAGGAGATTGGGGGGGGGTGGGGAAGGAGAATGGGGAGGGAGGCTGAACGGGCTGGGCCCGAGACTTCGGGCAGGGCCCGTCCCCAGCACCAGATTTACAGGTAGGTGGCGTTGGGTCGGGTCGGGGGGGCGGTGGGAGGGAGGTCGGTTCGGTTCGGGTCGGGGGGAGGGAGGGAGGTCAGGTCGGATCCAGTCCGGGGGCAGGGGGGGAAGCGGGTGTCGGGTCCGGGGGCGGGGGGGGAGAAGCGGGTGTCGGGTCCGGTCCGGGGGCAGGGCGGTGGGGGAGCGGGTGTATATGTGTAATATTGAATGTGTATATATAATATAGAGCATGTATGAGTAATATTGGCTCAATTTTCCCCAATGCCATTTTTGCCGTATTTGAAGAGTTACGCCATTTTTTGGGGGGGGCCCGACTACGCCAAAAAAAAAGTTAAAAATGTCCCCGTTTTAACTTGTGAATGTGGCCCGGTGCACATTGTCCTTAAGCTCTGTGGGTGGAGCCTAAGATGTGCGCCAAAAAGATCGGGTTGCCAGGGTAACGAGGGACACGCTGTGGGCTGAGGCCGGAAAGTGAAACATACAAGACATTCTGCCCAGTTCACAGCAACCTGCAAAAACACCTTGCACATTGCAGCTACTTAAGGCAGCAGCTTACCAACATGAAAATATTAAAAAATCTTTGTGCCAAAAGTCTATCCCGTAAACTGTATGATTTGGAAAGGCCCTCCTCCCACCCCCTCCCTACCGGTGACTGGTGCTGCTTCTAGTCCAGGCCGAAAGGCCTCCCTCCCCACCAGAGCCGGTACTGTTCCTAGCCCTGACCAAATGCCCCCCTCTCCAGTCTCTCTCTCCCTCTCTGCCACTGCTGTCCCAACCATGGAACTGGATCTTCTGTGCTGATTCTCTTATCTGCGCTGATTTTGTTAACTGCCCAGAAGGTTTTTCAAAGCGGTCACATACAGCATCTTAAAAAAGATCGTAGTTGGCCAAACTTGGTCAAAAATGGCCAGAATTGGCGTGGGTGGCAGGTTATGTCCCCAGTAAGGTAAAAAAAAAATCGTAGCAAAATGAATTACACTGGTGCAGAAACTTTGGGGAAAGTTGGAGATTTTAATTTACTCCAAGAAAAATGGTGCACGCCAAAAAAACGGCGCAGATAATTGGGGAAAATTGCACCCAGCGAGTGTATATGTGTAATATAGAATGTGTATGTGTAATATGGAGTGTATATGTGTGAATTGAGTATAGGACTGGATTTTAGGCTTTTCTGTTTTCAGGGCGAAAACGGAGGTGGGGCGGGAAAGTTACCGGCCGGGAATAGTTTGTGCTTTAATAAGGAAGTTTCGGCATCTGAGCCCTGTGTCAGGGGGCGCAGCGCGAAGGGAGGCGTTGTACACTTTTCGTGGCGCAAGGGTAGGAAACTCGAGAACTAAACTGCCCCAGAGAGACTGCACTCTGAGAGAGGCCTGGAGGGGAGGGAATCTTAAAATAAAACCCACAAAAACATTCCCAAAACATTGCCTACACCACCACAACACAAATTGCTAAAAAAAATTCGAAGAACAAACACTCGCACTTACCTTCTGACGGGATTGGACAGATTAGATGCAGGAAGAATGTTCCCGATGTTGGGTAAGTCCAGAACCATGAGTCACAGTCTAAGGATAAGGGGTAAGCCATTTAGGACCGAGATGAGCAGAAACTTCTTCACTCAAAGTTGTGAGCCTGTGAAATTCTCTACCACAGAAAGTTGTTGAGTTCAGTTTGTTAGATATATTCAAAAGGGAGTTAGATGTGGCCCTTATGGCTAAAGGGATCAAGGGGTATGGAAAGAAAGCAGGAAAGGGGTACTGAAGTGCATGATCAGCCATGATCATATTGAATGGTGGCGCAGGCTTGAAGGGCCGAATGGCCTACTCCTGCACCTATTTTCTATGTTTCTATGTTTTCCTCTGCATCGCCAACAATGCTGGACCGCAGTGATTTCCCAGGTGGTCATTGCGGGCGCACTTCCGGGCGGATGGATCGGGCAAAGGCCAAAGTACTGCCGGTGCCGCAACAAGAGGTGTTGCACACCCGTGCAGCTCTTCCTGGCAGTATTGCTATGCGCTTCCGCAAAAACAGACCGGAGGATCGCGATGGGGCGTCGGAGACCTGAACGGCTTTCACGCCACTCCAGGGTGAAACCCGAAGCACAAAGGACTGGAAAATCCTGAGTTCAAACTGACAAAAAATTGTTTAACTTTATAGCTACTGATTTTCCACTCCGCTAGTGATCTGAAACAAGATGTCTCGAATAGCCTAGTTCTGATAAAAATGCTGTACCCACAGTGGCTCACACTCATGTATAATGTGCTGTTGGCTCGGTTTCTGAAATAGCAATTGTTGTGTATGGAGAAAGAGTCAGACTGAACACCGTGAGCTCAAAGTAAAGTGTGACCTTAGTCTTTTATTGCAGGTCTCCAGAGTGCCTCTCCAACTTGTGAAGGCTCCTTAAATACCTGTGCTCCCAAAGGATTATGGGATCCATTGGGACTCCAGGGGATGAGCCCTCTGATGGCTGTACAGAGTAAATACAAGTATACATATATAACAACACTCCCCCGACAAAGTCAATAGTGTGACTATAATGTGAGTCGATCTGGGGCCCTTCTTGCCCTGGTTGATCGTCTCGGTGTGAAAGCTGGTGTTGTTGAATCATTTGTTGGGCCCTCGCTGGGCTGCCTGGTGTGTTGGGCCCTGCTGGGCTGATGGGTTCTGCTTTGGGGTCAACCGTGGTGCCGGTTGCCACTGGTATGTATGTTGGGGGGATCAAAAAAGGTAAGGTCCAAGGTGGGTTGCTCCGTGAATCTGAGTTTGATTTGGTCCAAGTGTTTCCGGTGATTGAGTCCATTTGAAAGTTTGACCCGAAACACCCTGCTCCCCTCTTTGGCCACGACAGTGCTGGGAAGCCACTTGGGACCGTGTCCATAACTTAATACAGGATCATTGATTTCAATTTCGCGTGACACATTTGCGCTATCATGGTATGCACTTTGTTGAAACCGCCTGCTCTCTACTTGTTCATGTAGGTCAGGGTGAACCAACGAGAGCCTCGTCTTAAGTGCTCTTTCCATGAGCAGTTCAGCAGGTGAGATCCCAGTGAGTGAGTGAGGTTTTGTGCGGTAGCGAAGCAGGACTCGGGATAGGCAAGTCTGCAGTGAGCCTTCAGTTACCCTCTTCAAGCCTTGCTTGATGGTTTGCACTGCTCGTTCTGCCTAACAATTGGACGCTGGTTTAAACGGGGCAGATGTGACATGTTTGATCCCGTTACGGGCCATGAGTTCTTTGAACACAGCATTGGTAAAACATGGCCCGTTGTCGGTCACTAGGACATCAGGTAGGCCGTGTGTGGCAAACATGGCCCACAGGCTTTCAGTAGTGGCAGCGGACGTGCTAGCCGACATTCAATCCACTTGGAGTACGCGTCTACAACCACAAGGAACATTATACCCAAGACAGGCCTGCATAGTCGACGTGTACCCTAGACCACGGTTTGCAGGGCCAAGACCATAAACGTAGCGGCGCCTCCCTGGGTACATTGCTTAACTTACATCTGTGAACGCAGGACTCCAAGTCCACATCGATACTGGGCCACTACACGTGGGACCTGGCTATCGCTTTCATCATTACGATGCCTGGGTGGGTATTGTGGAGGTCATTGATGAAGGTGTCTCTGCCCTCCTTGGGGACCACCACTAGATTGCCCCACAGAAGGCAGTCTGCCTGTATAGACATTTCATCTTTGCGCCGCTGGAACGGCTTTATATCTTCCTGTATTTCCACTGGGACACTGGACCAGCTCCCGTGAAGCACACAGCTTTTGACTAGCAATAATAAGGGGTCCTGGCTTGTCCAGGTTTTGATCTGAGGGCAGTGACGGGTAATTGCTCACTCTCAAATGCTTCCATAACCATGGCTAGATCTGCGGACTGCGCCATTTTCACCCCCGCGGTGGGCAATGGCAGCCTATTGAGAGCATCAGCGCAGTTTTCTGTGCCTGGCCTGTGGCGGATGGCGTAGTTGTATGCAGACAACGTAAGCGCTCATCTCTGGATGCGGGCCGATGCATTGGTATTTAGCCCTTTACTCTCGGAGAACAGGGATATAAGCCACTTATGGTCAGTTTCCAATTCAAAAGCCCAAACAGGTATTGATGCATTTTTTTTTACCCCATAGACACACGCGAGCGCTTCTTTCTCAATCATGCTGTCGGCTCTCTCGGCCTTAGACAGACTCCTGGATGCATAAGCAATCGGTTGCAGTTTCCCAAAATCATTAGCTGGTTGCAATACACACCAGACGCCTTGACAACGTATCACATGCCAATACCAAATGCTTACATGGATCATACAACACAAGCAATTTGTTTGAGCATAACAATTTTCTCGCTTTTACAAGGGCATTTTCTTGGCTTTTGCCCCAAACCCATTCGTCCACTTTTCATAGTAAGACATGCAGTGGTTCTAACAGTGTGCTGAGACCCGGAGTAAGTTACCAAAGTAGTTCAGGAGTCCCAGAAACGACCGCAGCTCAGTCACATTCTGTGGCCTCGGTGCGTTCTCGATTACCTCAGTCTTCGCGTTGGTGGGCCTGATGCCGTCCGTCGCAATCCTCCTTCACAGAAACTCCACTTCAGGTGCCAGGAAAACGCACTTTGAGCGTTTTAACCTGAGACCCATGCGGTTGAGTCAACTAAGGACCTCCTCCAGGTTCTGCAGATGCTCAACTGTGTTCCGACCTGAGACCAAGATGTCGTCCTCGAAGACCACGGTGTGTGGGACCGACTTCAGTAAGCTTTCCATGTTTCTCCGGAATATCGCTGCCACTGATCGGATTCCAAACGGGCATATGTTATAAACAAAAAGGCCTTTGAGCGTGTTGATGCAGGTGAGGGCCTTCGATGATTCCTCCAGTTCCTGAAGTCAGATCCAGCTTCGCGAACGTCTTTCCTCCCGCCAGCGTTGCAAAGAGGTCTTTGGCCTTTGGTCATGGGTATTGGTCCTGCAGGTAGAAACGATTGATAGTTACTTTGTAATCGCCACAGATTCTGATGGTGCCGTCTCCCTTGAGGACTGGGACGATAGGACTGGCCCACTCGTTGAACTCGATCAGGGAAATGATGCCCTCTCTTTGCAGCCGGTCTAGCTCAATCTCTACCCTCTCATCATGTACTGTACTGCTCTCGCCTTGTGATGGATGGGTCGCGCCCCCGGAATTAGGTGGATCTACACTTTTGCTCCTTGAAATTTCGTGATGCCTGATTTGAACAGCGAAGGAAATTTGTTTAAGACCTGGGCGCACGAAGTGTCAGCGGGCGATAGCGCTCGGACATCGTCCCAGTTCCAGTGTATCTTTCCAAGCCAGCTCCTGCCAAGCAGCGTGGGACCATCGCCCTGTACCACCCAGAGTGGTAGCTTGCGCACCGCTCCATCGTGGGAGACCTTTACTGTAGCACTGCCGATTACAGGAATCAGATCTTTTGTATAAGTTCTTAGTTTTGTGCGAATTGGAGTTAAGACCGGCCTTGAAGCCTTGTTGCACCACAACCTTTCGAAAGTCTTTTTGCCCATGATGGATTGGCTCGCACCCGTGTCCATCTCCATTGATACCAGGAGTCCATGTAGTTCAACATTCAGCGTTACTGGGGGACAATTCGTGGTGAATGTGTGCACCCCATGTATCTCTGCCTCTTCGATCTGAGGCTCTGGTTCGTCGTGATCCTCCGTGGATTTGTCCTCCTCTGCAACCTGGTGGTTTGCAGGTTTAACAGGCTTTTCAGCTCGCCTGCACACTCGTTAGAGATGTCCTATTGTTCCACAGCCCTTGCAAACGTACTCTTTGAATCGGCGTGAATGTAAATGATGATCACCTCTGCAGTGCCAACAAGGTGTTAATGGCCTTGCATTCATCACCCTTGATAGTAGACTCCGAGACATCTGTGGACGTGTAGCTGCAGATATGTGTGACCTGCCCTGTATGTTACAATTCAAAAATAACATCACTTTGTTCACAGTACTTATAGCAGCACTTGTGTGCTGAGAGATTTGCTTTGTATTGTCACTAGTGGCACCTGGGCTATCGCTATGGCCTTACTCAAGGTTAGAGTCTCTACAGTCAAAAGTTTGCGAAGTATGGTTTCGTGGCCAATGCCAAGTACGAAAAAGTCTCTGAGCATGTGCTCCAAATGTCCTTCAAATTCGCAATGTCCTGCAAGGCGTCTTAGCTCGGCGACATAACTCGCCACTTCCTGGCCTTCAGACCTTTTGAAGGTGTAGAACCGGTACCTCGCCATCAGAACGCTTTCCTTTGAGTTCAAATGCTCTAGGACAAGTGTGCACAAATCGTCGTACGATTTCTCCGTGGGTTTCACTGGAGTGAGCAGATTCTTCATGAGGTCATACGTTGGTGCCCCGCAGACGGTGAGGAGGATCGCCCTTTGTTTGGCATGAAGTATTGGTCGAGTCGCTCCATAAAAGTTTCCGAATCATCTCCCTCCAAGAATTTCTCCAGGATGCCCACTGTTCTCTGTATCTTTGGGTTCGCTATCTGTTGTTGTTGTGAATGAAGAACGAACCAGACTGAAAACTGTGAGCTCAAAGTAAAGTGTGACCTTAGTCTTTTATTGCAGGTCTCCAAAGTGCCTCTCCAACCTGTGAAGCCTCCTTAAATACCTGTGCTCCCAAGGAATTATGGGATCCCTTGGAACTCCAGGGGATGAGCCCTCTGGTGGCTATACAGAGTAAATACAAGTATACATATATAACAGTGATGCTGGCAATCTTCTACCTTTACAAAAAATGCAATAAAACAGTCTACCATAATAACTAATATTCTTTGAAAGTGGCATTTGTAAAGTGTGACATTTAGAATCAGTAAAATGCAGATTTGGTTATAAGACAGCTCTTTGTTAAAATGCGATTTTGGTTGACTCAGCTAGTGAGATGTGAGATGGATAAGGAGTTCACCTACTAGCCATTAACCCACGTGAGCGAGATCCAACTCCAGCTCGGACTGATGGTATGAAAGTCTCCTCTCTCTACTGACTGTAAAGGGCCTAACATTGAATGCTCAATCCAGTCAGTCCCAATCGAGTTCAAAGTGGCAGAATTAAAGACAATTTTATGCTGTCGACACACACCCATTGACCCAGGTCCAAACTTATTTTACATAGGACGTTTCCAGCTAGCAGAGACAAAAGACTTAAGAATAGAATCATGGAAATTTACAGCACAGCAGGAGACCATTCGGCCCATCGTGTCTACGCCGGTCAAAAAAGAGCTATCCAGCCTAATCCTACTTTCAAGCTCTAGGTCCATAGCCTTGCAGTTTACGGCATCTCAAGCGCACATCCAAGTACTTTTTAAAATGTGATGAGGATTTCTGCCTCTACCACCCTTTCAGGCAGTGAGTTCCAGATACCCACCACCCTCTGGGTGAAAAAAGTTCTCCTCAACTCCTCTCTAATCCTTCTACCAATTACTTTAAATCTATGCCCCCTGGTTATTGATCTCTCGGCTAAGGGAAATAGCTGCTTCCTATCCACTCTATCTAAGCCACTCATAATTTTATGGACATAGTTATTTGCACTAGAAAAATGCTCTGATTGGGTCTCTGATCTAATGACCTTATTGCTGATTGGTCCCCTTGGAGTATAAGACATACCCAGCAGTTTCTCTGGAATGTGTAATTAGAACTGCCCAGCCCAAGTTCTCAGTGACTTTGCAAAGTGTAATTCGAGCCATTCTGACTGCCGACACCAAACAGGAGAGAGCTTTCCCCCTACCTGCCCAAGTTCCTGCCCCATCCCAGCCCAAGTTCCTGACAACCCAGACCAAGTTCCTAGTCCCCCCCAGCCGAAGTTCATGCCCCCCACTACAACCGAAGTTCCTGCCTCATCCCAATCCAAGTTCCTGACACCCCCAGCCCATGTTTTTGACTTCCCTAGCCCACGTTCATGCCCCCCAGCCGAAATTCCTGATGCCCCCAGCCCAAGTTCCTGACCTTACCCACCCACCCCCCCCTCCACCGCCCGCCACCCCCGCCCTCCTCCCACCGCACCATAGATGGGGCATTGTGTGTGGGTCATAAATTGTTAACAGGTTTATTGGATATGAAGTGAGTAGTGACAGTGTCGTGACTTCTGGATTTAATCCACTCCAATGATGTCCCTTGTCTCACCCTCTGCCGCATCCTCTCTCTCTCTCCCCAGTCTCGCTCTCCCTCCCCAGTCTCTCGCTCGCTCTCCTCCAGTCTCCCTCTCCCCCCAGTCTCTCACACTCTTCCCCCCAGTCTTTCTCACTCTCACCTCCAAGTCTCCCTCTCTCCCTTCCACTAGTCTCTCTCCCTCCCCCCCCCCACCAATTTCTCTCCCTCCCTCTCCCAGTCTCTCTCTCCCCAGTCCCTCTATCTCCCACCTCCGATATTTTCTATCCCATAGAAGGCTGCAAAAATGTTCATGTAGATAATCACAGCAATACTCTAGGCGAAGGTCCTGAAGATAATCCAAAAGCTAGAAGCAGCTCCACATGGTTCATTGTTCAGCTGCAGCTCTGGCTTCCTCGTATGTTGCCCTACGCATGCATGACCAATCTACTTGTCATGCTACTTCAGGGATCTGTGGACATGCACTCCAAGCTCCCTCTGTTCCTCTACATTTCTCAGTGTCCTACCATTTATTGTGTATTCCCTTGTCTTGTTAGCCCTCCCCAAATCCATTATCTCAAAGTCCGGATTGAATTCTATTTGCCACTTTTCTGCCCAAGGGCCGTGCGGTGCTTTGTTGGCTGGCGTGGACACGATGAGCCAAAATGGCTACCTTCTGTGCTGTAAATTTCTATGTTTCTATATACCTATCTGACCAGTCCATTGATATCTTCCTGCAGTCTTTCTTCCTCACTATCAACCATGTTATGTCTTCTGTAGTGACCTTAGTCCTTTATTGATAACTCCAGAGTGAGGATCACACATGGTGGCCTGCCTTTTATACTAGGCCAGGGACACGTACAGGTAACCGACAAGTCTCCCACTGCTGTGCCCTCTGGTGGCACACCTTGTAATAGTACAAGCAGTAACCATGTAGGATACACAAAATGGAAGGTGCCTATGCGTGAGTTCTTTTAACATGGGGTGGCCACTGCACACCGGCTTAGCTGAAAAAGGTCTTGGTCCAGTGGCAAGGGGGTCCAAGACAACTGGAGACCAGGCACAGCTCTATAAGCCTAACTGTCTACAGCGAAGTGTTGGCCGCAAGCTCGGCGCCGAGTAGCGCCACTGAAGCTTGGCTGGGGGGCATGCATTAGGAAGATGACTTCCAAAGAGTTAAAAGTTGATAAAAATTCCCAATTTATTTCAAAAGTTTCTAAGAGTTGTTAAAAAGTCTAAGATGTAAATCAATAATAGATGTTTAAAAGTCTAAAATGTAAGTTTTAAAAGTTATCCCAACTTATTTAAAAAGTTTAAAGGTTGATTAAAAGTTTAAAAAATTAATTAAAAGTTAGTCAGGAGTTTAAGACGTTGGGTTGAATGCCGCCGCTGTGGTCCCTTCGGCCGGTTCCATGTCCCCGGAGTCACTTCGGCCGGTTTCACGTTCCCCCAATCTGTCAGCACAATGAATATCTGGTGTGCGACCACAGGAACAGGCATGGGCAGGTGTGGTGTCCTTTTGGCTGGGATGGCCCGGGACTGATGTGATGTCCTTTCGGCCGGTGCTGGATCCCTTCGGCCTGGGACAGAAGCGGCCGGCGCGGGGTCCCTTCGGCAACTGCAAGGCAACGTTTATTTGTTGTCCTGCTGGGGCTGCTCAGGGCCCGCTTTATGTTGTCCCGCTGGGGTTGTTCAGCCATCAAAGAACTCACTTTGGGAGTGGAAGAAAGTCCTCCTCGATTCCAAGGGACTGCCTATGAATGAATGAAGGATACATGACATCACTCTCTCCCAAGCCTTTAGTGCAAATCACCTCTGCATTGACTGTGCTCTGGGCTTAGCTGTATCTGGTTGACCTTTGGCGGGTCATTTCTATCTTGGGTGAGTGATTACTGCCAACGAAACACCAGAGTGCAGGTTCACGTCCAGCCACTAAAAGGCGCCACTCTGTGCACAGTACTTGCTGAGTTTGAGTCCTGAGGATGAATCATCTGCCTAGAGCCGCAGGTCGAGGTAATGAATGCCTGGCTCACAGAGATGGCCTTCTGCAGTGTGACTGTGGTATCCACAGACAGTAGCTTATGGAAGAAGGCCCTCATGGCCAATTCCAATGACAAAGATGTCCCGCAGCATTTCGGTGAGGTGGTCGCCGAAATCCACACGGTGCCGCCAGCCTCCTGAGGTCTGCAGCATATTTCGCGATTTCCTGGCCTTCGGGCCGTCGGTGAGTGTAAAACCGGTGTCTGGCTGCGAGGATGCTCTCTTTGGGCTGGAGTTGTTCTTAGATCAGCTTTACAAGCTCCTCATACGTCTTGGTTGTTGTCTTCGCTGGTGCCAGCAAGTCCCTGACGAGGCCATAGACAGTGGGCCCACAACTGGTTAGCAGGATAGCTCGGCGCTTATCAGCCAGTGTGGCCGGATTGTCGCCTGTCAGGACGTTTGCTGTGAAGAAATAGTCGAGCCTCTCGACAAAGGCGTCCCAATCATCACCATCGGATATCTGCTGCAATGTACCAAGAGTAGCCATTTTCGCGTGAAGGTCCGTAATCTCGTCGCCAATTGTTATGTCTTTAGATGCTCTGATAATGACTCCACGAGGCAATGTGTTGTACTTGAACTGTAGTGACCTTAGTCTTTTATTGATAACTCCAGAGTGTGGATCACACATGGTGGCCTGCCTTTTATACTCGGCCAAGCACACCTGTACAGGTAACCTGCAAGTCTCCCACTGTGGTGCCTTCTGGTGGCACACCTTGTAATAGTACAAGCAGTAACCATGTAGGATACATGACATCCCACATGGTCAATTATTGTATCATCTGTAAACTTTTTAATTATATCCCCTATTTTGAAGTCTAAACCATTGATATATACGACAAAAAGCAAGGGAGTCTGGGAAGGATTCCAACTCAGATCCCAAACAAGAAAGGGTCAATGTGCTAACGCTCTCAAAGGAGTGAAATTCAACTTAACGTTTGCTTGTTTTACACTAGGAAAATGATTATCAGGTGCAGTGTAAAATGAGCTGCCAATTCCCTATTGCCAGTTTTGCTCGACTGCCGAAAATTAATTTCAATCTCAATGTCTCAACTGTGAAAAGAGAGAGAAAGGTGAGGGAATGAGAAATAGTGAGAGAGAATAAGAGATAGAAGAGGGTAAGAGAGTGTGGGAGGAAAGGAGAGAATGAGAATGAAATGTAGAGAAGTTGGCAAGGAGAGAAAGGGTGAAGGTAAAAGGGCAAAGGTTCGAGATAGAGGGGTGGAGAGAGGAGAAGCAGAGAGACGGAAGAGGGTAAGAGAAAGGGATATGCAAAGTACGGTAGTGCAGTGGTTGTTACTGGAATATAATAGAGGCTTGGACTAATCATCCAGAGGACATGAGTTCAAATCCCAGCATTGCTGTTTGAGAATTTGAATTCTGTTTAAAAAATATGGAAATAAAATAACTGGTAAAAGTGACCATGAAATTGTTGGACTGTTGCAAAAGTTCAGCTGGCTCACACATGTCTTTTAGGGAAGGAAATCTGCTGTCCTTACCCTTCTGGTCTATATGTGACTCCAGTCCCACACCAACGCTGTTGACTCTTAACTGTTCTCTGAAGTGGCCTAGGAAGCCCCTCAGTTGTATCAAAGCAACAGTTCAAGAATAAGGCTCACTACGAACCTTCTCAGGATGAGAGATGGGCAATAACGAGTGATGTCCACATCCTGACAATGAATTTTTAAAATGAGATTGGAAGTGAAAAAGAGGGTAGCTGAGCTATCGAGAAAGGTAAGAGAAAAGGAGGAAAAGATAGAGGAGTGAAAGAAAGAGGGTGGAGGGACCAGGTGGGAGTGAGTTGGGAGGGTAAGTGAAAAGAAGAGAGGGGAAAGAGAGGGTGGCAAGTGATGCGATTAGCAAAAGGAAGAGGGAAAAATGAATATTGAATATTACTATCACCTGTATATATAATAGAAGTGTTTTTCTACCCCATTTCCCATCCCACCATTTTTGTCCCTGCACCAAGCACAGCTCCATTCTGTGTCAAGAACTTGATCTCCATTCAGCGTGGCTCCAAGTTTGAGATCGAAGAATCGAGACTGCATCGTAGGAGTGTTCAATCTAGATTTTTGGGTGCCACATGTCATGGGGTCTCGGAGACCAAATATAAAGTTCCAATCCATATTCCATTAATTGGCTTAGATCGCAAGTTTCTGGTGCTAACAGACCTTTCGAGTTATGATTTAGGATTTATCCACCAATGAGGCAACAGCCAGAAGAACAGTCCCTTTTCAAACCTCCAGACCTCTGCAGTCAAACAGGGCAAACTGGTGAATAAGAAGTAACTGAGATGCCTGTGCTTCAATAGCCAGCTGGTCAGGGTTCTGGGTCACCTTCCATCCATTAGAACCACAGAATGGACAGCACTGTTCTATAACTCAGTGCACCAGAACTCCCAATCACTACCATGCTAGCCATATAAGTGATGCCCCACACGCTCCAGGTGAGCCACACTTCTAGCTTTTCCCTCTCTTTCACATTTGTACGCACACAGGGGCTGACACTGAGATATGAATAAGTAACGGATATGTTCTGCATGTGCAGGAATCAACAGTGAAAAATTAGGAGAAAGGGGAGGAGAGAGGAACAGAAAGGGAAAGAAGAAAGTGGGATTAGGCTGGATATCTCTTTTTCAGCTGGCACAGACACAATGGGCCAAATGGCCTCCTTCTATGCCATAAATTCCTATGATTCTATGAAGGGGAGGGGCAGTAAATCAATTTGTTTCAACTCCAAGTTCTGTACACTCAAAGTAAAAGGCCCACTATTGATCATTAATGATGCTGATCAATCATAGCACCTTCAGCTTAAAATGTAATTGTTATTGGAGTGTCAAATAGTGGGGGAACTCCACCATCAGAGGAAATAATTTTCTATCAAATCCGTTAGTCATCTTAAACACCTCAATCAGTTCACTTTAATCTTCTACGCTCAAGGGAATACAAGACTTGTCTATGCAATCTGTCCTCATAATTTAACCCTCTGAGCCCCGGTATCATTCTGGTGAATCTGCATTGCACCCCCTCCAAAATATCTTTCCTGCTGCAACATAACTTTCACCCCTTTGTATTCCAGCCTTCTTGAGAAAAAGGTCAACATTCCATTAGACTTTTAAATATTGTTTTGCAATTATCCACAAGGGGGAGATTATCAACCATCTTGGCTGAAAGCTATGGACCCAACCTCCTGACTGCCAATAGATGAGGAAAAAAGATAGAAATTACTGGAGAAGGGAGAACTTCACCCTACCTCCAATCATTCCCCATAGAAAATACCACAAAAAATAATGGGGTGAAAATTGTAGTCAGAGATTTCCTTCGTACGAACACCACCGATCCCCCAAAATATCTACGAAAGTACCTGGTGGTCCCGGAGGAACGTAGGATCCCGGTCGGAGGCCTAGATTCGCTGCACAGAGCACGGGAAGATGTCTTTCAGATACGTACATACAAGTTGGAGTCACGTGGGCCTGGACCACCAATCACTATGCAGTATTCTCATTGATAAAAATGGGAACTCCGTTTGTATGAGTCCCCATTACTATCAATGAGAATAACCCCCTAAAACACCGAAACACAGCATAATAAATAAATAAACCACATATTTAAAATTAATTGAAATTAAATGTAATTAAATGTTTTAGAACAAAAAAACATTTTTGGAAATTTTTTTTAATGTGTTATAATAATGTTAAAAATAAACTTACCTTAATGGACAAGATTTTTAATATAAAAATGAATGTTTAAATTACATTTTTATATGTTGATGTGGAGGATCTGTCTACAGAAATCTTGACAAAATCGGAAAAGCCGGTTTTTAGCATATGCGCATCGCGCCCCGAAAACCAGCTTTTGCAAGGCCTCGCCGGGTCCCTGTGTACTTTGGATGGACCCAGTGAGGCCGGAATTTTCAGCCCAATGATTTAATAGAGGTGTTCAAAATTATGAAGGGTTTTGATAGAGTAAGTAGAGAGAAACTGTTTCCACTGGCAGGGGTCGATAACCAGAAAACACAGATTTAGGATAATTGGCAAAAAAAGCGAGAGGGGAGATGAGGAGAATTTTTTTTTTAAACACGAGTTGTTATGATCTGGAATGTACTTCCTGAAAGGATGATGGAAGCAGATTCAATAGTAACTTTCAAAAGGGAATTGGATATATACTTGAAAAGCAAACATTTGCAGGGCTTTAGGGAAAAGAGCAGGGCAGTGGGACTAATTAGACAGCTCTTTCAAAGAGCCAGCACAGGCATGATGGGCCAAATGGCCTCCTTCTGTGCTGTTTGATTCTATGAAGAAAGAAAGTCAAGAAAAGCTTAAGCTTAGAAATAACTGCTGGTGCTATTAGCTGATGAAAGTTTAACATGTCTGTATGAGATTTCTCTGCCTGCTTCTTTCACAGAAATGCTATATAGGTTAATAGTTGCATTGAAATGATGGCCAAAGAAATGTCAAAGGCTTGCCCACTAATAAGCATTTCCAAGTTTTAATTGCTATTAAACAGAAAGCAGCATTACTCCAGGTGTTAAATTATGCTGAACGAATGTCCCAGACTGACCGACTACTTATCGGAAGGGGAGGGGGCGATAACATCTAATTATCCTCATTAATCGAATCATGTGTTCGACAACCATATCCATTAATGTCAGAAGGAGTGCTGCTGGTGACAATCACTCACTGATGTCACGGCGCGGGAGTGCCTGATGCCCCGCATCACCCACCCCAGGCCAACGTTAGAGATTAAAGAACAGAAAGGTAGGAGTGTCAGAAACAATAGAGTAAGTTCGTGGAGCACTGCTGAAAGCAGGAGCTGAAATGGAGGACATGCAACTGCCAGTATGGTAACCCTGTCACTGTGGGACTCGCCCTCCCTCGCCCATATTCCTGAGCGACAGGACCAGCTGTTAACATCTGTAATGATATGTAATATCAGTCGAATCCCCATCGGCAGCCCCTAAGGGACTATTTGTACATATTAAAAAGCGATGCCTGCTTCTTGCTGGTGCTGAGCATTTCCAGGATACAGGAACAGCGACAAGAGCTCCGGTATAAGCAGGCAGATTTCATTCTCCCTTCCACCAAGTCAATGTTCATTCTGGCATCAGAGACCAAATCAATCCCCCAAACCCCAACAATTCCATTTCATTTTAATTTATTTTTTGCTGTAAATAAAACCTTCAATCCCAGTTGCGCAAAGTAAAAATTTGTTCGACAAAGCAGCACTAAATATCAGACTGCGTTAATTTAAAATATAAACGAGTAAACTGAACTGCCTGCAATTCGCAGTGCAGAAAACCTTGCTAACATCCACTGTGAACTTGTTCAAATTAACAGCACGAAACCAGATTGTTTATGCAGTAATATCCAACATGAAGATTTCTATCTGCTAACATGAGCTGCACATTATGTTACAGTACCTGTGCTCTTTAGATTCCAGTTGCTTTTACTGATCTTCAGTCCTACTTGTTGCCAGCTGTTCATGTTATTTCAAATCCTTCTATCTCTTTTCCCCACTCTCTCCTCCATTCTCACACTCCCTCAGTCAAAGACCTTCACCTGACTGTCCCACCCCTCTACCCCCAGCATTGGCCAACCCCTTCTAAGGCCTTGCTCTTGATTGGCATCTCTTTGTACCACTGAGAGTTGGGAAGGGATCTGGCAGCTTGCATTGCATTAATAAATGCATTTAATTTGCAGACTGTCGCATAGGTCTCTGTCAGATGTCTCTGCTTTCTCCCTCTCTACACCCTGCAATTTTTTTTTTTTTTTTTTGGTGACACTAGAGGTTATCCGTTTCATCAAGACCTGCCAAGAAAGCCGCATTATTGTTAACTTGTTGGCAAGGCTGCAAGGATTATAATCGCATTCATTTATCCCCTTTCCCAAACTCAGAGCTTGTTGCCAAGTTAGGAACCCGCAATTTAAAAATGTAACAAAGTAGTAACAAAATGAATCATCTAGAATCATACAATACAAAAGGAGGCCATTCGGCCCAGTGCCAGCTCTTTGAAAGCACTATCCAATCAGTCTCACAATCCCTATTCTTTCTCCATAGCCCTGAAAATTTCTGACAGCTGACAGATTTTATTCTCATTCCCACCAAGTCAACACTCACACTTTCATCAGAGACCAAAACAAAACTCCCAACAGCCCAACAATTCCATTTAAATTTTTGTGGGAAATAAAACCCGCAATCCCAATTGCACTAAATAAATGTTTGTTCTCTACGACCTTACAAAGGCAACCGCGAGGGTCTATGGAGTGTCCTCCTCTGTTTCGGATGCCCCCAAAAGTACGTCACCATCCTTTGCCTGCTCCACGACGACATGCAGGCCGTGATCCTTACCAACGGATCCATCACAGACCCAATTCACGTCCGGACCGGGGTCAAGCAGGGCAGCGACATTGCCCCAAACCTCTTCTCCGTCTTCCCCGCTGCCATGCTCCACCTCACAGTTGACAAGCTCCCCGCTGGACTGGAACTAAACTACAGAACAATGGGAAGCTGTTCAACCTTCGCCGTCTCCAGGCCAGGTCCAAGACCACTCCAACCTCTTGTCGTCGAGCTGCAGTACGCGGACAATGCCTGCATCTGCGCACATACAGAGGCTGAACTCCAGGACATAGTCGATGTATTTACCGAGGCATATAAAAGCATAGGCCTTACGCTAAACATTAGTAAGACAAAGGTCCTCCACCAGCCTGTCCTCGCCACACAGCACTGCCCCCCTCCCCAGACAGCAAGATCCACGGCGTGTCCCTGTACAACGTGGACCACTTCCCGTACCTCGGGAGCCTCCTATCAACAAGAGCAGGCATTGACGACGAGATCCAACACTGCCTCCAGTGCACCAGTGCAGCCTTCAGTCGCCTGAGCAAAAGAGTGTTTGAAGACCAGTCCCTCAAGACTGTCACCAAGCTCATGGTCTACAGGGCTGTAGTAATACCCGCCCTCCTGTATGGCTGAGACATGGACCATGTACAGTAGACATCTCAAGTCACTGGAGAAATATCACCAGCAATGTCTCCGCAAGATCCTGCAAATCCCCTGGGAGGACAGATGCACAAACATTAGCGTCCACGTCCAGGCCAACATCCCCAGCATTGAAGCACTGACTATATTTGATCAGCTCCGCTGGGCAAGCCACATAGTTCGCATGCCAGACACGAGACTCCCAAAGCAAGCGCTCTACTCGGCAAATGAGCCAAAGTCGGCCAGAGGAAACGTCACAAGGACACCCTCAAAGCCTCCCTGATAAAGTGCGACATCCCCACTGACACCAGGGAGTTCCTGGCCATAGACCGCCCTAAGTGGAGGAAGTGCATTCGGGAGGGCACTGAGCTCCTCGAGTATCGTCGCCGCGAGCATGCAGAAATCAAGCGCAGGCAGCGGAAGGAGCGTGTGGCAAACCAGGCTCCGTGCCCACCCTTTCCCTCAATGACTATCTGCCCCACCTGTGACAGAGACTGTGGTTCTCGTATTGGACTGTACAGCCACCTAAGAACTCGTACTAAGAGTGGAAGCAAGTCTTCCTCGATTCCGAGGGACTGCCTATAATGAAGGTGATGACCAGTGCATCCTGGAATGGGGCTATCACTTCCTTACACTGCCACTCTCTAGCTCTTCAGTAACAGTGTGGATGTGTATTGGACTGTACATCCACCGAAGAACTCATGCTAAGAGTGGAAGGAAGTCTTCCTCGCTTCCGAGGGACTTCCTATGATGATAATGATTCAAGCCGGGACCTGAATCATGCAAGATCAGCAGCAGGCCGGAGCTATTAGAGGGAGCAGCGTGCGGCGACATACTACTGCAGGGAACAGTGCGTGCTGCTGCAGGAGGGCGACGGTTGACAACAGTGCGGGCAGGTATAGCAGGAGTGGCGAGGTCGGGCGAAGGAGCGGCAAGAGTTCGGAGAGGGAGGTGATCGGGGCCCAGGAGAGGCAAGAGTTTTGGGTCTAGAAGAGGCGAGGGCCCAGGGGCAGCACGGGCCAGCCCACACTGCGATATGTGTGTGCACTAGGTACATGCAGCAGAGCTGGTCTCCAGTCGTCTTGGTGAATCCTTGCCACTGGACCAAGACCTAGCTCTGTCAAGCCCGTGTGGTGGCTGGGGTGCAACGGCCACCACACGTTAAAAAAAATCCACACACAGGCATCTTCCACCCTTCAACATGTAGTTCGGGACCTGGAATATTAGGTCTTTCATTGAAACACCTGTGAACTCATCCCTTTTCGGCGTGGAAGTGGGTCATCCTCGATACGAGGGACCACCTATGATGATGACTGAGCATTGTTAGATGTGCTGTCTTTCAGATGAGACCTTGAACCAATGCCTTGCTTGCCCTTTCAAGTGAATGTAAAAGATACCATGGCACTATTCAAAGAAGAGCAATAAATATAGCGCCTTTCATGACCTCAGGACATCCCAAAGTGCTTCACAGACAATGAAGTACTTCTGAAGTTTAGCCAACGTAGGAAATGCCAATCTGCGCACAGCAAGATTCCACAAACAGCAAAATGATCATGACCAGATTAACTGTTTTTTAGTGATGTTGGTTGATAGATAAATATTGACCAGAACATTGAGGAGAACTCCCCTGCTCTTTGTTGAATAGTGCTGTGGGTTCTTTAAGTCCACCAGAGAGGGCACATAGGGCCTCGGTTTAATGACTAATCTGAAAGATGGCACCACACTGGAGTGTCAGCCTATATTTTGTGCTTAAGTCTCCGAAGTGGGACTATGAACACACAACCTTCTGACTCAGAGGCAACAGTGCCAACACTGAACCACAGCTCCAACTTAGATTTCACTTCATTAACAGTATAGTTTAGCACCCCTTTTTTTTCTCCTTGTCTCCAACGGCAGCTGGTCATTATTCCGCCATTCACACCCTATCTAGACTAAACTTTTTCTAATTCCGGCCATTATCATCATCCCTTTTGTCTCTCTAATTTCTCCTGCCTTCCACCCTATCACAAACCTTCCCTTTTGTTCTTTCATCCCCTCCGCCTTTCAGTGCTTCTTTAGAATGTGATCTTTCCAAGCACTAGCCAGTTCTGACGAAGGGTCATCGACCCAAAATGTTAACTCTGCTTTTCCCTCCACAGATGCTGCCTGACCCACTGAGATTTCCAGCATTTTCAGATTCCATTATCCGAGTATTTTGCTTTTGTGTAGTTCAGCACCCCATTTGCTTAGTTGACTGCTCCTCCATACCGCCTATAATACACTCTTCTCTACGAGTCTTGAGAAACGATCTTTTGTTGTAGATGATTTATTTTTCAGTGTCGATTAATGATCCGGAAATGGATATTGCATGACTTCATACTATTGCACTCTCCAAGATTACTAAAATTATGTATAGACTAATTGAGCTGGAAGCAGTAATCAGCAAGTACATATCCCACTGGTCCTGTTATTTTCCATATTCCCACCGCAGGTTATTGACAAATTTATTTTAGAAATTTGATATTGACAAACACACTCTCTTAGAGCTTGACAGTCAATAATAAAATTTAATGGAGGTGTTCAAAATTATTAAGGGTTTTGATAGAGTAGATAACAAGAAATTGTTTCCACTGGCAGGAGGATCGGTAACTACAGGACACAGATTTAAGATAATTGGCAAAAGAACCAGAGGGAGGTGAGAAGATTTTTTTTTTTTGTACAGCAAGTTGTTACAATCTGGAATGCACTGCCTGAAAGAGGAATGCAAGCAGATTTAATAGTAACCTTCAAAAGGGAATTGGATCTATACTTGAACAGAGAAATTTGAAGGGCTTTGGAGAAAGAGCAGAAGAATGGGACTAATTGGATAGATCTGTCACAGACATAATGGGCCAAATGGCTAGGATAGCCTCCTCTGGTTGAATATATTCTTTGAGGTTTCATCACATGACATCCTGCCTCCAATTACCCCTCCCACATGCTCCCGCCATTAGTCGATCAACACATCCATTCCTCACATTGCACCGCCTTCCCACGCCAACTGGAAAGTGAAAAATCTCTTCATTACCCATTTGGATGATTCTTGACTATCAGTCAAACAGTATTTTTTCCTAGCTCCAATATTTTAAACAGAATTATTCACAAAAAATAAAAAAACACACAATTTTGTGTAATGCCCCTATGAATTTTCTCCTGGGTTACTCACAGCAGTGTTGTGGAGATTAATCTTCAAAGCCTGGAGACGACAGGCCAATCCTGGAAGGTTATCATCTCTATGAATGGCCTCCTTCTGTGCTGTATGATTTTAAGATTCTAAATTGAAGCAGCCTCAATTTTGTGCTCATGTCTTTCGAATGGGACTTAAACCCATGGCCTTCAAATTCAGAGGCAAGAGTGCTACCCACTGTGCTACGGCCAACACCAAAGGCTGGCCTAACTCCATAGTGAAGCGGAGTGAGACTCCCTCCTCAAAAGAGAGAGTCTCAATCCTTTTCCATGCAGTGTCAGGCCGGGCCCTGACTCTAGAGTCAGGGTCCATTTACACAGTAACTGCAGTGTGAGTGAAAAGCAAATCTGCTTCACCCCAATGGTATGGTTATGCTGTGAATAGATCCTGAAACAGTCCCTCACACAGCTCCACACAATGTGATTCTGATCAATCAGTCAGAGATCTTGGTCGTTATTTCCAAACGCTACTCTGGCCTTAATCACAGGTACTGTAGTCTAGTGGTTATGATACTGGACTAATAATCCAGAAAGTGTGAGTTTAAATCCCACCCTGCCAGATTGAGAATTTAAATTCAGTTTTTAAAAATCTGGAAATAAAAAGCTGGTATGAGTAAAAATGACCATGAAGCTGTCTGATTGTAGAGCAATCCAACTCATATAATCATTAATAGGGAATTAATTTAGGAAAGCAAACTGTTGGGGAGGGAGGCTTGTGATGTCACAATTCAACGGATGCACTGTGATGTCACAATTTAAAGGGAGGGTGGCATTGATGTCACAATTTAAATGGAGGTATTGATGTCACAATTTAAATGAAAGTATTGATGTCACAATTTAAAGGGAGGGTGGCATTGATGTCACAATTTAAATGAAGCCATTGATGTCACAATTTAAATGAAAGTATTGATGTCATCATTTAAAGAGAGGGTAGCATTGATGTCACAATTTAAATGAAGGTATTGATGTCACAATTTAAATGAAGGTATTGATGTCACAATTTAAAGGGAGGGTGGCATTGATGTCACAATTTAAATGAAGCCATTGATGTCACAATTTAAATGAAAGTATTGATGTCATCATTTAAAGAGAGGGTAGCATTGATGTCACAATTTAAATGAAGGTATTGATGTCACAATTTAAATGAAGGTATTGATGTCACAATTTAAAGGGAGGGTGGCATTGATGTCACAATGTAAATGAAGCCATTGATGTCACAATGTAAATGAAGGCATTGTGATGTCACAATTTAAATCCCCCCCCCCCCCTCCCTCCCCCATTTATGGTGGGAAAACCTTGACCTATAGCCTCGATTTTCTCAAATGACACTATTTTTATCACTGGTGGTAACGCGTGGGTTAAAAAAAATGCCTGCTCCTGTTTGTTCAAAACTGTTCCAACCTTTTGTAAGGTATTCATTGAGACGGCGTTAATTGTATTATCTGGAGTCTTTTCACAAGTTCACAGGTTGGAAATGCATTCAGTCTCCCTTTATCTTTGACAATCACTTGAGGCTCAATAGTCCTGAACCTCTGCCACCCAGATCTGTTTTGTGGAGTCTATAGGATGCAGCAAAGATGTTAAGCTGCTGCTTAATGTAAACGCAGCAGCAGAAGGACACGTGTAATCCACGGAGCTGCGTAAATAACAGGCAGCAAGGCACTTTGGAGGCACGTAACCACTTTAGCTGAGCACGGCGCAGCTTGAAGCAATCGGGCCGCTGTGTGTCCAAGCGTCCACCGAGCCCGAGCAAAGGTCTCCTTTTAAATGAGTCCTGGTTAAGAAATTACTGATCTGCCGACAGTGCTATTCTGACAGCTCTCGTGCTCTGCTCAACTGCAGTGTGCAGCTGGTTGCCATGGCAATAGCCTCATCAGCGGCGTCTGAAGTCGATGCTCCCGCAGTAATGAGAGGCCACTGCCGATCCCCTCAGTTTCGGTGACCTGGTGACTGTGCAGGAGGCCTTCATTAAAACCAAGGGCCCTCAGTGAAGGTTAGCTCTGTTGACAGTGAGATGCCAATTGTCAATAAAGGGACCTTTGTTTTACATTTTTCTATTCAATTTTCGCAAATTGTAAAGATAGACATTCGGCAAAGAAGTGTGATTAATTCCTACGTAAGCACAGTTAGTTAATCTGAGAGCGCAGACAGGGCCTCATTTTAACGTCTCACCCGATAGATGGCACCTCTGAGTGCAGCACTCAATCAGTACTGCACTGGAGCCTAGATTTTTGTGCTCAAGTATCTGGGGTAAAACTTGAATCCACAATCTTCTGACTCAGAGGCGAGAGTGCTACCACTGAACCACGGCTGACACAGGTAACCTTGAATAAAAACAGAAAATGCTGGAAATACTCAGCATGTTAGACAGCATCTGTGGAAAGAGAAACATTTCAGGTCAATTGATATTAAGGAGGGACTTGATGCATACAAGAGGTAGAAAGGAACTGAGGGCAAAGAGGTAAATAGAGTGGGCCTCACGCACTGTGGCCAGTTTACATGAAAGAAAGACTTCATTTATATAGCACCTTTCACAACTTTAGGACTCCCAAATCGCTTTACAGCCAATGAAGTACTTTTGAAGTGTAGTCATTGTTGTAATGTAGGAAACGAATCAGCCAATTTGCACTAAGCATGGTCTCACAACAGTAATATGATAATGACTAGATTATCTGTTTTTGGCAATGTTGGGTGAGGGATAAATATTGGCCAGGACACCAGGGAGAACTCCCCTGTTCTTCTTCAAATAGTATCATGTGATCTTTTTTCTTCCACCTGAGAGGGCAGACGGGGCCTCGGTTTAATGTTTCAGGTGAAAGACGGAACTTCCGACCGTGCAGCGCTCCCTCAGTACCACGCTAGGAGTGTCGGCCTAGATTTTAGAAACAGAGAAACATAGAAATCTACAGCGCAGAAGGAGGCCATTCGACAAAGAACCACACGGCCCTTGGGCAGCAGTCCTGAAGGTTATATATAAACCTATCAACAATGGCAGAAAGGTAAAGAGCACCCAGCCCAATACAACTGCAACACCCCTTGTACCAAAACATTCTACACTCCACCCCAACCGGAGTCATGTGATCTCTTGGGAGAGGCAAAAACCAGATAAAAACTTGGCCAATTGGGGAAAAAAAATCTGGGAAAATTCCTCGCCAACCCATCCAGGCGATCGAAACTAATCCAGGAGATCACCTTGAACGTATTTGATTCCATGCAGTACTTACCATCGTATCTGCACCAGGCAATAAGAGGTTATCCAGTCTAATCCCACTTACCAGCTCCAGGTCCGTAAGCCTGCAGGTTACTTTAAGCGCCCATCCAAGCACCTTTTAAATGTGGTGAGGGTTTCTGCATCCACCACCTTTCCAGGCAGTAAGTTCCAGACCCTGACAAACCTCTGCATGAAGAAGCCTCCCCTCAAATCCCCATGAACTTTCCACCAACCACCTTAAAACTATGCCCCCTCATAATAGAAACATAGAAAATAGGTGCAGGAGTAGGCCATTCGGCCCTTCGAGCCTGCACCACCTTTCAATATGATCATGGCTGATTATTTTTGCAACTTTAGTACCCCATTCTTGCTTTCTCTCCATACCCCTTGATCCCTTTAGCCGTAAGGGCCACATCTAACTCCCTTTTGAATATATCTAACAAACTGGCCTCAACAACTTTCTGTGGTAGAGAATTCCACAGGTTCACAATTCTCTGAGTGAAGAAGTTTCTCCTCATCTTGGTCCTAAATGACTTACTCCTTACCATTAGACTGTGCCCCCTGGTTCTGGACTTCCCCAACATCGGGAACATTCTTCCTACGTCTAACCTGTCCAATCCCGTCAGAATTTTATATATTTCTATGAGGTTCCCTCTCATCCTTCTAAATTCCAGTGAATATAAGTCTAATCGATCCAGTCTTTCTTCACATGTCAGTCCTGCCATCCCGGGAATCAGTCTGGTGAACCTTCGCTGCACTCCCTCAATAGCAAGAACATCCTTCCTCAGATTAGGAGACTTAAACTGCACATAATATTCAAGGTGTGGCCTCACCAAGGCCCTGTACAACTGCAGTAAGACTTCCCTGCTCCTATACTCAAATCCTCTCGATATGAAGACCAGCATGCCATTTGCCTTTTTCACCGCCTGCTGTACCTGCATGCCAACTTTCAATGACTGATGTACCATGACACCCAGATCTCGTTGCACCTCCTCTTTTACTAATCTGTCACCATTCAGATAATATTCTGCCGCCTTGTTTTTGCCACCAAAGTGGATAACCTCACATTTAGCTACATTATACTGCATCTGCCATGCATTTGCCCACTCACCTAACTTGTCCAAGACACTCTGCAGCTTCTTAGCATCCTCCTCACAGCTCACACTGCCATCCAGCTTAGTGTCATCTGCAAACTTGGAGATATTACATTCAATTCCTTCGTCTAAATCATTAATGTATATTGTAAATAGCTGCAGTCTCAGCACTGAACCCTGCGGTACCTGCCATTCTGAAAAGGACCCGTTTATTCCTACTCATTACTTCCTGTCTGCCAACCAGTTCTCTATCCACGTCAATACATTACCCCCAATACCATGTGCTTTAATTTTGCACACTGATCTCTTGTGTGGGACCTTGTCAAAAGCCTTTTGAAAGTCCAAATACACCAGATCCACTGGTTCTCCCGTGTCCACTCTACTAGTTACATCTTCAAAAAATTCCAGAAGATTTGTCAAGCATGATTTCCCTTTCATAAATCCATGCTGACTTGGACCGATCCTGTCACTGCTTTCTAAATGCACTGCTATTACATCTTTAATAATTGATTCCAACATTTTCCCCACTACTGATGTCAGGCTAACCGGTCTATCATTCCCTGTTTTCTCTCTCCTTTTTTAAAAAGTGGGGTTACATTAGCTACCCTCCAATCCATAGGAACTGATCCAGAGTCTATAGAATGTTGGAAAATGATCAGCAATGCATCCACTATTTCTAGGGCCACTTCCTTAACTACTCTGGGATGCAGACTATCAGGCTCTGGGGATTTATCGGCCTTCAGTCCCATCAATTTCCCTAACACAATTTCTTGACTAATAAGGATTTCCTTCAGTTCCTCCTTCTCACCAGACCCTCAGTCCCCTAGTATTTCCGGAACGTTATTTATGTCTTCCTTAGTGAAGACAGAACCAAAGTATTTGTTCAAGTGGTCTGCCATTTATTTGTTTCCCATTATAAATTCACCTGATTCTGACTGCAAAGGACCTACATTTGTCTTCACTAATCTTTTTCTCTTCACATATCTATAAAAGCTTTTGCAGTCAGTTTTTATGTTCCCAGCAAGCTTTCTCTCATACTCTATTTTCCCCCTCCTAATTAAACCCTTTGTCCTCCCCTGCTGAATTCTAAATTTCTCCCAGTCCTCAGGTTTGCTGCTTTTTCTGGCCAATTTATATGCCTCTTCCTTGGATTTAACACTATCCCTAATTTCCTTTGTTAGCCACGGTTGAGCCACCTTCCCCGTTTTATTTTTACGCCAGACAGGTGTCACATTGTGGTTACATACATAACACCACTGTATTACTGTATACACTCAACCTAGATGCACACCTTGACCACAAGGGGTGAACTTGTGGGAGACACTTCTTACCTGATACTCGGGTATAAAAAGGGAGGTCCCACGCAGGGTCACGGGCTTTGGAGTCCTGTGAATAAAGAGTTCAGGTCACAGAGTGACCTTATCAGGTAAGAAGTGTCTCCCACAAGTTCACCCCTTGTGTCTCGTGTGGTTTCATACTTTAGAATAAGGACTTTACAACAGGGATGTACAATTGTTGAAGTTCATCCATGTGACCTTTAAATGTCTGCCATTGCCTATCCACCGTCAACCCTTACGTATCATTCGCCAGTCTATCCTAGCCAATTCACATCTCATACCATCAAAGTTACCTTTCTTTAAGTTCAGGACTCTAGTCTCTAAATTAACTGTGTCACTCTCCATCTTAATGAAGAATTCTACCATATTATGGTCACTCTTCTCCAAGGGGCCTCGCACAACAAGATTGCTAATTAATCCCCTCTCATTATGTAACACCCAGTCTAGGATGGCCAGTTCTCTAGTTGGTTCCTCGACGTATTGGTCTAGAAAACGATCCCTTATACAGTCCAGGAAATCCTCCACCGTATTGCTACCAGTTTGGTTAGCCCAATCTATATGCAGATTAAAGTCACTCATGATAACTGCTGTACCTTTATTGCACGCATCCCTAATTTCTTGTTCGATTCCATCCCCAACCTCACTACTACTGTTTGGTGGTCTGTACACAACTCCCACTGGCGTTTTCTGCCTTTTGGTGTTCCGCAGCTCTAACCATACAGATTCCACATCATCCAAGCTAATGTCCTTCTTTACTGTTGCGTTAATCTCCTCTTTAACCAGCAACACTACCCCCACCTCCTTTTCCTTTCTGTCTATCCTTCCTGAATATTGAATACCCCTGGATGTTGAGTTCCCAGCCTTGGTCACCCTGGAGCCATGTCTCTGTAATCCCAATTACATCATATCCGTTAACAGCTATCTGCGCAGTTAATTCATCCACCTTATTACTAATGCTCCTTGCATTGAGACACGGAGCCTTCAGGCTTGTTTTTTTAACACTCTCTGTCCTTTTAAAATTATGTTGTAATGTGGCCCTTTTTAATTTTTGTCTTTGATTTCTCTGTTCTCCGCTTTTCCTTATCTTCTTTCTACCTTTTGCTTCTGCCCCCATTTTACTTTCCTCTGTCTCCCTGCATAGATTCCCATCCCCCTGCCATATTAGTTTAAACCCTCCCCAACAACACTAACAAACACTTGCCCTAGGACATTGGTTCCGGTCCTGCCCAGGTGCAGACCGTCCGGTTTGTACTGGTCCCACCTCCCCCAGAACCGGTTCCAATGTCCCAGGAATTTGAATCCCTCCCCCTTGCACCATTCCTCAAGCCATGTATTCATCTTAACTATCCTGCTATTTCTACTCTGACTAGCACATGGCACTGGTAGCAATCCTGAGATTACTACCTTTGAGGTCCTACTTTTTAATTTAATTCCTAGCTCCCTAAGTTCAGCTTGTAGGACCTCATCCCGTTTTTTACCTATATCTTGGTACCTACACGCACCACGGCAACTGGCTGTTCACCCTCCCCCTCCAGAATGTCCTGCAGCCGTTCTGAGACATCCTTGACCCTTGCAACAGGGAGGCAACATACCAGCCTGGACTCTCGATTGCGGCCGCAGAAACGCCTTACAATAGAATCCCCTACCACTATAGCTCTCCCACTCTTTTTCCTGCCCTCTTGTGCAGCAGAGCCACCCATGGTGCCATGAACTTGGCTGCTGCTGCCTTCCCCTAATGCGTCATCTCCCCCAACGTACCCAAAACAGTATATCTGTTTTAGAGAGAGATGACTGCAGGGGACCCCTGCACTACCTTCCTTCCACTGCTCTGCCTGATGGTCACACATTCCCTATCTGCCTGTGTAACCTTTACCTGCGGTGTGACCAACTCACTAAGTGTGCTATTCACGACATCCTCAGCATCGTGGATGCTCCAGAGTGAGTTCATGCGCAGTTCCAGTGCCGCAATGCAGCCTGCCAGGAGCTGCAGCTGCACACACATCCATAGTAGTCAGGGACACTGGAAGCGTCCCTGACTTCCCAGATAGCACAGGAGGAGCATGACACAGGTCTGGGCTTTCCTGCCATGACTTAACCCTTAAATTGACTTAACCCTTAAATTAACTTAATTTGGCAACAATGCCAAAAGGTTACCTACTGATAAGGAAAGAAAAAGAACACGAAAAAGATTAAATACTCACCAATCCTCCAGCCAATCACTTATCCGCTTGGCTGTGACGTCACACTTCGATTTCTTATTACTTCTTTGTTTACTCTCGTCCCTGCACCAGCTAGCTGCTCCGACTGCTGCTCCGACTGCCCGAACTCCTGGCCTTTTATAATTGACCCCTCCACTATGGGAAATAGGTCCTTGCTATCCACTATATCCAGGCCCCTCAAAATGAGCCTATCCAATCTGTCCTCATAGCTAAGATTCTCCATTCCAGGCAGCATCCTAGTAAATCTCCTCTGCACCCTCTCTAGTGCAATCACGTCCTTCCTATAATACGGCGACCAGAACTGCATGTAGTATTCCAGCTGTGGGCTAACCAGGGTATTAAACAATTTAAGCATAACCTCCCTGCTCTTATATTCTATGCCTTGGCCATTAAAGGCAAGTATTCCTTATGCCTTCTTAACCACCTTATCCACTTGGCCTGTTACTTTCAGGGATCTGTGGACAAGCACTCTGAGGTCCCTTTGTTCATCTACACTTTTAAGTGGCCTACCGCTTAATGTGTATACCCTTTCCTTATTAGCCCTCCCAAAGTGCATTACTTCAGACTTCTCTGAATTAAATTCCATTTGCCACTGCTCTGCCCACCTGACTAGTAGATTGATAGCCTCCTGCAGTCCATGACTTACCTCCTCATTATCAACCACACAGCAATTTTGAGTGTCATCTGCAAACTTCTTAATCATACTCCCTATATTCAAATATAGTTCATTGATATATACGACAAAAAGCAAGGGACCCAGTACTGAGCCCTATGGAACCCCACTGGAAACATCCTTCCAGTCATAAAAACATCCATCAACCATTACTCTTTGCTTCCTACCTCTAAGCCAATTTTGGATCAAACTGGCCACTTTGCCCTGGATCCCATAGACTTTAACCTTCGTGACCAGTCTACCATGTGGGACCTTATCAAAAGGTTTGCTAAAGTCCATATACATTACATTATACACACTACCCTCATCGACCCTCCTAGTTAACTCCTCAAGTTCCTGGCATGGGATTTAAATCCACAACCTTTGGACTCAGACTAGTAATACCAACTGAGCCTTGGCTCAATGTTTATTCACATATAGTTTCCACCAGGAGTCAATGGATAGCGATCAGGAGCATTTACCCATTGGGCTATCTGGGAGCGGTATACCACACATTTTAAAATCTAATTGATATTATAATTATTTGAAGAACATTTGCATTTTAGATCACATTGTAAACATGGAAATATTAAGGCCATCTCCATGGTTCCCTCAACTACATGTGCGATATAAAAATAGAGATCACAATGCTGTTTTAACAATAAAGGGTTCTATTTCCTCATTGAAAGTTCCCCAAGGCTTCACACTTCAAAAACAAACAAGAATGAATTTGTTCTGCCTGTGAATTGTGATTGAATCACAGGGGATTTCATTTAAAATCATATTGTTCCACTTCCACATGCTGTTTTTCAAAGTCTTTGACAGACCTTTGGAGAGGATGCAAAGGAGATTTACCAGAATGGCAATAGTTATAAGAGACTAGAGAAACTGGGCTTGTTCTTCTGAGAGCAGAGAAGGTTTAGGGGAGATTTAATAAAGGTGTTCAAAATTATGACAGTTCAGATCAAGTAAATAAGAAGTAAATGTATCCACTGGCAGGAGGGTCGGTAACCAGAGGACACAGATTTAAGATGATTGGCAAAAGAACCAGGGGCGATTGAGGGGAATTTGTTTTTTACATGACGAGTTGTTATGATCTGGAATGCATTGCCTGATTCAATAGTAACTTTCAAAAGGGAATTGGATATATACTTGAAGGGAAAAATTGAAGTGCTATGGGAAAAGAGCAGAGGGTTGGGACTAATTGGATAGTTCTTCAACAAGCTGACACAGGCACGATGGGCCGAATGGCCTCCTTCTGTGCTTTATAATTCGATAATATCCATTTCCTCCATGACCGGCGTACCTTGGCTGCCGTGTATACTATCAATAGTACACACTGCAGCCATCTACCAAGGCTTCTTCAACAGCTCCTCCCAAACCCACGACCTCCACCATCCAGAAGGACAAGGGCAGCAGGCACATGGATACACAAACACCTGCAAGTTCCCCTCCAAGTCACCCACCATCCAACTTGGACATATATCACCACTCCTTCATTGTCACTGAGTCAAAATCCTGGAACTCCCTACGTAACAGCACTGTGGGAGCACCTTCATCACACAGACTGCAGCAGTTCAAGAAGGCGGCCCAGCACCACCTTCTCAAGGGCAACTAGGGATGGACAATAAATGCTGGCTTTGCCAGTGATGCCCATATCCCAAGAATGAATTTTTTTTTAAAGCAGCCAGGAAGACATCTCAACAAACACAGTTTACATATTAAGGCTGATTTTTGCCCCCACATGTCTGATGCGAATAGGGTGTGCAGGGGTTAAAATAGGGGCAGCGTCTGCCCTCCAGCTTGGCACTATGCTTTTGCCGGCCATGATTTTAATTCCTGGGTTTCGGAGGAAGGCATGCAAGGCCCTCGCTGCAGGCAGGCCAGAGCCTTGTAAATAAAAGAGCTAGGACTCTACACTGTGGAGAAGTGTAGACATAAGGGGATCTGATTGAGGTTTATAAGATGATGAAGGGAATAGATTGTGTTCCAGTTGACAGTTTGTTCTAACAAAATAGCTTAGTGAGGACCAGGGATCACAAATTTAAGTTGTATAAGGCTAAATCTAGGTTAGATGTCAGGAGGTGTTTTTTTCCCAGAGAATAGTGGACCTCAGGAATAGGCTGCCGACTTGTGTGGTGGATGCTGATTCACCGAATTCCTTCAAGGTGGCAGATGGAATATAATGTGGGGAAATGTGAGGTTATTTACTTTGGTAGGAAGAATAGAAAAACAGATTTATTTTTAAATGGTGAGAAACTGTTAAATGTTGGTGTTCAGAGGGACTTGAATGTTGTTGTACACGAAACATAGAAAGTTAGTCTGTAGGTACAGCAAGCAATTAGGAAGGCAAATGGTATGTTGGCCTTTATTGCAAGGGGGATGCAGTACAGGAGTTAAGGAAGTCTTGCTGCAATTGTACAGGGCTTTGGTGAGACCACGCGTGAGTATTGTGTACAGTTTTAGTCTCAGTACCTAAGGAAGGATATACTTGCTTCAGACAGGGTGCAAGAAATATTATCTCGATTGATTCTATGAGGAAAGATTGAGTGGAATGGGCCTATACTTTCTGGAGTTTAGAAGAATGAGAGGTGACCTCATTGAAACATGTAAGATTCTGAGACTACGGCCTACTCATGCGCCTATTTCTCCTGTTTCTTATGTTTCAAGTGAGAGCTGGACCTGTTTCTGTCTTGGGCGGAGATCACCTTGTAAAAAGGTAGGTAACTGCATGGAATTATCAGGACCAGAGTGATCTCCTGGACTAGTTTTGATTGCCTAAGGGTATTGGTGAGGAATTTCTTATCTAGGGGATCCAGGAAATCACATGATTTTGAATGGGCTGGGGAGTGTATATATTGTGATGCATAAGGCATCACAATTGTGTGGGACAGGCTGAATGGAACAAAGGGTCTTTTCCTGTCTGTTGTTGTTTGTATGTTCATATTCAACAGCCAGGGTCCGATGACGTCAATGGAACCCTGCAGTCGCATGTTCGGTGCCTGATTCCGGCCTTGCCTGGGAAACCTGGCACTACATAGAAGCAGACACAGAGGAGGGCTGTGTAGGTAAGTTGCTTTCAATTAAGTTACTGCTTTTTCACCTCCTTTGCAGATGGTACAATGCAGCGTCAGCCGTGGCTCAGTTGGTAGCACTCTTAACTGTGAGCCAGAAAGTTGTGGGTTCAAGTCCCACTCCAGAGACTTGAGCACAAAAAATCTAGGCTGACACTCCAGTCAAGTACAAAGGGAGTGCTGCACTGTCGGAGCTGCCACCTTGAGATGTTAAACCGAAGCCCTGTCTGCCCTCTCAGGTGGATGTAAAAGATCCCTTGACACTCTTTTGAAGAGGAGCTGGGGAGTTCTTCCGGTGTCCTGGCCAATATTTATCCCCCGATCAACATCACTAAAACAGATTGTCTGGTCATTACTACATTGCTGTTTGTGGGACCTTGCTGTGAGCAAATTGGCTGCTGTGTTTCCTACATTACAACAGAGACTACACTTCAAAAAGTACTTCATTGGTTGTAAAGTTTTTTGGGCCATCCTGAGGTGGTGAAAGGCACTTTAGAAATGTAACATCTGTCTATCTATCTCCACAGAAGAAAAATGCTGGGAGGTCAGTGGGTAGGACAGTTTTAATGCAGTGATGATCACACTGGTTGACACCCATTGCCTCCACTGCACTCCCTGCGAATCAGGGGAAGATTGCTTGAATGTTTATATGAAGCTGAACTCGTCAGGTCACATCTCCTGTGCTAATTGCACCTGAAGAACAGTGTCACATTGTCATGACGATGGAAGCCAGAGAATCGACCCTAGTGTGTTTTCGGCTTCCATGAATTATTGAGTAAAGCCCCATGAGCATTCATTATGAACATGTCGAAAACCAAAGTTTAAAGCGTGGATAGAGCAGCTGTGCAAAAGCCTGTGAGACTACTCATCCTGAACTGGCTGGTGGATTATTCATGCAAACCCTCATTATAGAGCCCTGAGGCCATAGGCAGGGGACCCAATTAAACTTTGATGATCTGATAGCTTCCCTGAGATTCTGCCTGCATCCACCATTTCACACTGTAAGGCCAAATTGTCATCTGTTAATAAGCTTCACATAATCCGATTCCCAGCCGAGCAGTGAAAGGGTGGCTTTATTGTCTTATTTTGCGCTCTTTATTCATGTAAAAAGTTGAGACAACAGTAACAACAACTTCTATTTATATAGTGCCTTTAACATAATAAAACGTCCTAAGGCGTTTCACAGGAGTATTATAAGACAAAAAATTTGACACCAAGTCACACAAGAAGAAATTAGGGCAGATGACGAAAAGCTTGGTCAGATGTAGGTTTAAGGAGCGTCGTAAAGGAAGAGAGGGGTAGAAAGGCTTAGGGAGGGAGTTCCAGAGATTAGAGCTTAGGCAGTTGAAGGCACACCACCAATGGTTGAGCGATTATAATCAGGGATGCTCAAGAGGGCAGAATTAGAGGAGCGCGACATCTCGGGGGGGGGGGGCTGGAGGAAATTACAGAGATAGCATGGGGCAAGGCCATGGAGGGATTTTAAAATAAGGATGAGAATTTTGAAATCTAGCTGTTGCTTAACCGGGAGCCAATGTAGGTCAGCGATCACAGGGGTGATGGGTGAACGGGACTTAGTGCGAATTAGGACATGTGCAGCCGAGTTTTGGATAACCTCTGGTTTACGTAGGGTAGAATATAGGAGGCCAGGTAGAATATAGGAGGCCAGCCAGAAGTGTGTTGGAATAGTCACGTGCAGAGGTAACAAAGGCATGGATAAAGGTTTCAGCAGCTGATGAGCTGAGGCAGCGGCGGAGATGGGCGATGTTAAAAAGAAACAAAGGGGGTTTCATTTGCTCTGCGTGCTACATTCGTTAAATTCCTGTTTGGGGTATTTTAACCCTGTCATTAACTCATTTAAAATAAACTAGTTATTTTTAACATGAGAATAGGCCTCCCTCTGTGCTGTATGATTCTATAGGGGAGTCATCATCATAGGCAGTCCCTCGAAATCGAGGAAGACTTGCTTCCACTCTAAAAGTGAGTTCTTAGGTGATTGTATAGTCCAATACAGGAATTACAATCTGTCACAGGTGGGACAGAAAATTGTTGAAGGAAAGGGTGGGTGGGGAGTCTGGTTTGCCACATGCTCCTTCTGCTGCCTGCGCTTGTTTTCTGCATGCTCTCGGCGACGAGACTTGAGGTGCTCAGCGCCCTCCCGGATGCTATTCCTCCACTTAGGGCGGTCCTGGGCCAGGGATTCCCAGGTGCTGGTGGTGATGTTGTACTTTATCAAGGAGGCTTTCAGGGTGTCCTTGAAACATTTCCTCTACCCACCTGGGGCTCGCTTGCCGTATAAGAATTCCGAACAGAACACTTGCTTTGGGAGTCTCGTGTCGGGCATGCAGACGATGTGGTCCGCCCAATGGAGCTGGTCGAGTGTGGTCAGTGCTTCGATGCTGGGGATGTTGGCCTGATCGAGAACACTGACGTCTGTGTGTCTATCCTTCCAGGGGATTTGCAGGATCTTGCAGAGGCAGCGTTGGTGGCATTTCTCCAACGATTTGAGGTGTCTGCTGAATATGATCTAAGTCTCTGAGCCATATAGGGGAGTAGGCCTAACTTAATAGCTCTTTTAAAGAGTCGGCACAGACACTGCAGCCCATCATGCATCATTCTATGAACCAAATAGTTAAAGGCACAGGCAGATTTTTTAAATCAAACATGTTTAATCAGTGATCTGAAAGCAGCACATAGAGTCCATTAAATCTCAGTGATTAGTTTAATACTAATCCAAATTTAAGGTACATAACTAAAAAGGGATTAAAAGTCATGTATATGGATGCAAGATTTACTATGAGCAATTCAGTGCACTCCTCTCTACAGGATGTCAATGACAGCAATCACATCAAAAGCTCATCAGTATGGAAAATTCTACACTAGATTCAGGATACTTCTGCCTTGCTTAGTTTCACTTGTCATTCAGTGTAAGGCAAAAATGCATCTGTCTTTTCTTTCTTTCCCATGGACTATGTTAATCTCCAACTTGATTTATTTTTACATTTGCTCTACATTTGCACCCTTTTAGCTTTTCTCAGTACAAACATCTACCATGGCGAAGAGTGTGGATCCTGGCACCTGATCCAAGGCTACCAACTCTTACAAGAACAATGTGCATTTATATAGCACCTTTAGCATAGTAAAATGTCACAAGGTGTTTCACAGGAGCATGATCAGACAAAATTTGACAAAAAGCCATATGAGGAGATATCAGAACAGGTGACAAAAAGCTTGGTTAAAGAGGAAGCTTTTAAGGAGCGTCTTCAAGGAGGAGAGAGAGAGGTAGAGAGACGGAGAAGTATAGGGAGAGAATTCCAGAGCTTAGGGCCTAGGCAGTGTAAGACGCACAGAAATCATCCCTCGCCTCGTCTAACAGTTTACAGAGTTCGGAGATGTGGAACAGAACAACTCAAAACCAATGAATCTGTGAAAAACTTCTTTTTTTACTTAAGATCAACAAGAAATTACAAGAAAGTTCACACAAAACTGTTGCGTATAATACCTCCTTGATTACACTTCAGCATATACAGGATTATTCCCTTACTTTAAAATCAAGTGATGATAAGGAAGCACTACATACACAGAAACATAGAAACATAGAAAATAGGTGCAGGAGTAGGCCATTCGGCCCTTCAAGCCTGCACCGCCATTCAATGAGTTCATGGCTGAACATGCAACTTCAGTACCCCATTCCTGCTTTCTCGCCATACCCCTTGATCCCCCGAGTAGTAAGGATTACATCGAACTCCTTTTTGAATATATTTAGTGAATTGGCCTCAACAACTTTATGTGGTAGAGAATTCCACAGGTTCACCACTCTGGGTGAAGAAGTTTCTCCTCATCTCGGTCCTAAATGTCTTACCCCTTATCCTTAGACTGTGACCCCTGGACTTCCCCAACATTGGGAACATTCTTCCTGCATCTAACCGGTCTATACCCATAAGAATTTTAAACGTTTCTATGAGGTCCCCTCTCATTCTTCTGAACTCCAGTGAATACAAGCCCAGTTGATCCAGTCTTTCTTGATAGGTCAGTCCCACCATCCCGGGAATCAGTCTGGTGAACCTTCGCTGCACTCCCTGAATAGCAAGAATGCCCTTCCTCAAGTTAGGAGACCATAACTGTACACAATACTCCAGGTGTGGCCTCACCAAGGCCCTGTACAACTGTAGTAACACCTCCCTGCCCCTGTACTCAAATCCCCTTGCTATGAAGGCCAACATGCCATTTGCTTTCTTAACCACCTGCTGTACCTGCATGCCAACCTTCAATGACTGATGTACCATGACACCCAGATCGCGTTGCACCTCCACTTTTCCTAATCTGTCACCATTCAGATAATAGTCTGTCTCTCTGTTTTTACAACCAAAGTGGATAACCTCACATTTATCCACATTATACTTCATCTGCCATGCATTTGCCCACTCACCTAACCTATCCAAGTCACTCTGCAGCCTCATAGCATCCTCCTCGCAGCTTGCACTGCCACCCAACTTCGTGTCATCCGCAAATTTGGAGATACTACATTTAATCCCCTTGTTTAAATCATTAATGTACAATGTAAACAGCTGGGGCCCCAGCACAGAACCTTGCGGTACCCCCCCACTAGTCACTGTCTGCCATTCTGAAAAGTACCCATTTACCCCTACTCTTTGCTTCCTGTCTGCCAACCAGTTCTCAATCCACGTCAGCACACTACCCCCAATCCCATGTGCTTTAACTTTGCACATTAATCTCTTGTGTGCGACCTTGTCGAAAGCCTTCTGGAAGTCCAAATACACCACGTCAACTGGTTCTCCCTTGTCCACTCCACTGGAAACATCCTCAAAAAATTCCAGAAGATTTGTCAAGCATGATTTCCCTTTCACAAATCCATGCTGACTTGGACCTATCATGTCACTTCTTTCCAAATGCGCTGCTATGACATCCTTAATAATTGATTCCATCATTTTACCCACTACCGATGTCAGGCTGACTGGTCTATAATTCCCTGTTTTCTCTCTCCTTCCTTTTTTAAAAAGCGGGGTTACATTGGCTACCCTCCACTCCATAGGAACTGATCCATAGTCTATGGAATGTTGGAAAATGACTGTCAATGCATCCGCTATTTCCAAGGCCACCTCCTTAAGTACTCTGGGATGGGCCCTGGGGATTTATCGGCCTTCAATCCCATCAATTTCCCCAACACAATTTCCCGACTAATAAGGACTTCCCTCAGTTCCTCTTTCTTACTCGACCCTCTGACCCCTTTTATATCCGGAAGGTTGTTTGTGTTCTCCTTAGTGAATACCGAGCCAAAGTACTTGTTCAATTGGTCTGCTATTTCTTTGTTCCCAATTATGACTTCCCCTGATTCTGACTGCAGGGGACCTTCGTTTGTCTTTACTAATCTTTTTCTCTTTACATATCTATAGAAGCTTTTGCAGTCCATTTTAATGTTCCCTGCAAGCTTCCTCTCGTTCTCTATTTTCCCTGCCCTAATCAAACCCTTTGTACTCCTCTGCTGAGTTCTAAATTTATCCCAGTCCCCGGGTTCGCTACTATTTCTGGCCAATTTGTATGCCTCTTCCTTGGCTTCTTTACTATCCCTAATTTCCCTTGATAGCCACGGTTGAGCCACCTTCCCTTTTTTATATTTACGCCAGACAGGAATGTACAATTGTTGTAGTTCATCCACGCGGTCTCTAAATGTCTGCCATTGCCCATCCACAGTCAACCCCTTAAATATCATTCGCCAATCTATCCTAGCCAATTCATGCCTCATACCTTCAAAGTTACCCTTCTTTAAGTTCTGAACCATGGTCTCTGAATTAACTGTTTCCTTCTCCATCCTAATGTAGAATTCCACCATATTATGGTCACTCTTCCCCAAGGGGCCTCGCACAACGAGATTGCTAATTAATCCTCTTTCATTACACAACACCCAGTCTAAGATGGCCTCCCCCCTAGTTGGTTCCTCAACATATTGGTCGACAAAACCATCCCTTATGCACTCCAGGAAATCCTCCTCCACCGTATTGTTTCCAGTTTGGTTAGCCCAATCTATATGCATATTAAAGTCACCCATGATAACTGCTGCACCTTTATTGCATGCACCCCTAATTTCCTCTCTGATGCCCTCCCCAACATCACTACTATTTTTTGGAGGTCTGTACACAACTCCCACTCGCGCTTTCTGCCCTTTGGTATTCCGTAGCTCCACCCATACCGATTCCACATCATCCAAGCTAATGTCTTTCCTTACAATTGCTTTAATTTCCTCTTTAACCAGCAACGCCACCCCACCTTCTTTTCCTTTCTGTCTATCTTTCCTAAATGTTGAATACCCTTGGATGTTGAGTTCCCAGCCTTGGTCACCCTGGAGTCATGTCTCCGTGATGCCAACCACATCGTATCCGTTCACTGCTATCTGCACAGTTAATTCGTCCACCTTATTCCGAATATTCCTCGCATTGAGGCACAGAGCCTTCAGGCTTGCCTTTTTAACACACTTTGACCCTTCGTAATTTTGCTGTAAAGTGGCCCTTTTTTTTTGCCTTGGGTTTCTCTGCCCTCTCCTTTTACTCATCTCCTTTCTGTCTTTTGTTTCTGTCTCCATTTTGCTTCCCTCTGTCTCCCTGCATTAGTTCCCATCCCCCTGCCATATTAGTTTAACTCCTCCCCAACAGCATTAGCAAACACTCCCCCGAGGACATTGGTTCCAATCCTGCCTAGGTGCAGACCATCCAGTTTGTACTGGTCCCACCTCCCCCAGAACTGGTTCCAATGCCCCAGGAATTTGAATCCCTCCCTGATGCACCACTGCTCAAGCCACGTATTCATCTGAGCTATCCTGCGATTCCTACTCTGACTAGCATGTGGCACTGGTAGCAATCCCGAGATTACAACATTTGAGGTCCTACTTTTTAATTTAGCTCCTAGCTCCTTAAATTCGTCTCTTCGGACCTCATCCCGTTTTTTACCTATATTGTTGGTACCAATGTGCACCACGACAACTGGCTGTTCACCCTCCCTTTTCAGAATGTCCTGCACCCGCTCCGAGACATCCTTGACCCTTGCACCAGGGAGGCAACATACCATCCTGGAGTCTCGGTTGCGGCCGCAGAAACGCCTATCTATTCCCCTTACAATTGAATCCCCATATCACTATCGCTCTCCCACTCTTTTTCCTGCCCTCCTGTGCAGCAGAGCCAGCCACGTTGCCTTGAATTTGGCTGCTGCTGCCCTCCCCTGGTGTATCCGTTTTGCAGGGGGATGACCCCAGGGGATCCCTGCACTACCTTCCTTGCACTGCTCTTCCTGTTGGTCTTCCATTCCCTATCTGACTGTGGACCCTTTACCTGCGGTAAGACCAACTCGCCACACGTGCTAATCACGTCATTCTCAGCATCGTGGATGCTCCAGAGTAAATCCACCCTCAGCTCCAATTCCGCAACGCGATCCATCAGAGCTGGAGGCGGATACACTTCCCGCACATGTAGTCGTCAGGTAGTGTCCCTGAGTTCCCACATGGTACAGGAGGAGCATATCACGTGTCCGAGCTCTCCTGCCATGACTTAACCCTTAGATTAACACTTAATTTGGCGACAACAATGTTAACAGGTTACTTACTGATATAAAAAAGATAAAGAAAAGCTACTCACCAATCACCAACCAGTCACTTACCCCTTTGGCTGTGACGTCACCTTTTGATTTCTTTCTACTTTTTTGCTTTTTCTCCTGGCTGGAGCTGCACAAGATGGCCTTTTGTAGGCCTCACCAATGCCACAAACTCCCGCCTCTGACTGCTGTCGCCTCTCGCTGCCGCCTGGCCTTTTGTAGGCCTCACCAATGCCACAAACTCCCGCCTCTGACTGCCGTCGCCTCTCGCTGCCGCCTGGCCTTTTGTAGGCCTCACCAATGCCACAAACTCCAGCCTCTGACGTACTAACACCAGCAAGTGGTCGGTTCGGTGATGACTTGACGTACGACTTTAACTGGCAACAGATCAGGTTGTCTTCAACTGCAGTCTCGAGTGTCTTTTCGCAGCACTGTTTATACACCAATAGCCCTCCCACTGCATGCATGTCTCTGCTTTTATCAGTTAGTCAGTGGGCCTTCAAGGTCGGTTACACCATGGTCTAAAGAATTTCCTTGTCCGGTAACGGCGCAAGAGGTTTGTTTTTCAGAACTCTCAAGGTCCATTTTCTTATCTGTGCACAGTTTGCAACCACAGCATTTCTACAAAGTTCTCACAGGAACCAGTCTCTTGGCCTCCCGCAGCATGCTGGTTCATTAATTTTGATCAATTTTTAAGTTTGGTCAAGTTACAGCAAATTTATACAGCAAAAAAGGTGCATTCTTACAGCAGCTGAAGGAACAGCCACCAGTGGTGGAGCGATGAAAATTAGTGATGCACAGGTGGCTAGAATTGGAGGACTGCAGTTATCTCGGAGGGTTGTAGGGCTGCAGGAGGTTACAGAGATAGAGAGGGGAGGGGCCGTGGAGGGATTTGAAAACAAGGCTGAGAAAGATCGTAACCAATAGCCAAGCAGCATACAACATGTAAAAGCAACCTTCTAATTTTCCCCACCCCACATTGGGCTCATCTGACCGTCGCTTGGCACCTATCTGTAGCTGAGACTGGGGACACAACAGACTGGGACCTGGTCTACTGTCCTTAGGTGTCAACCTTGTCTCTGTGTTTGTAAAGTCCTGTCCCCTCAGGACAGATTCACACGAGGCATGTAGTGAAGTCAAGGTCACTCTGGACCTGCACCTTTATTTCACAGCTCTGGAATGCTGCACTTGCCTGAGACCTGTCCTTGTATACCTGTCTCTTGAAAGTGCACTCCTGGTGGTAAGGTCTGCTGGTGGTTACAGGTCATATCTTATTACATATATAGCATGTTAGGATACAGTTATATATAATAATGTAAGATACATGACATCACCCTCCCCCAAGGTCTTATTGTCTTTATAGGTTCAGTCTCTCAGGTGGTCTACGCTCTCGCGTGGAGCATCTGAGTTGTGGTTCAGTTGTTTGCCTTGGTGTCTGTTTTTCTTTGGGTGTGGTTGCTGGTATCTCGCCTGGGCTGCCTGTTTCGATTGGTGTGATTGTTGATGACGCGCCTGGGCTGCCTGTTTCGATTGGTGTGATTGTTGATGACTCGCCTGGGCTGTCTGTTGGGATTGCTCTTTCCTCAGGTTGTTCCCTCTGTCTGTCCACCAGGTGTGGTGCGAGTTCCACATTGTAGTCTGCCTCTGGTTCCGCAGTGTTGTTGGTAAATCTGCTTTTGACTTGGTCTACATGCCTCCGGCAGGTTTTGCCATTGTCCATTTGTACTACCAGTAACCTGTTTCCTTCCTTGCCCGTTACTGTCCCTGCAAGCCATTTGGGACCCCTGCCATAGTTTAGTACAAACACTTTGTCCCCTATCTTATTCCATTGCCCCCTCGAATTTCTGTCATGGTACTCAGTCAGCTTACGTCGCTTTGCCTCAACGATTTCATGCATGTCTGGGAGGATTAATGAGAGCCTTGTTTTTAAAGTGCTTTTCATCAACAGTTGCGCGGGGGGATCCCAGTCAGTGAGTGCGGACGAGATCTGTATGCCAGCAGCAGTCGCGACAGGCGACCCTGCAGCGTGGGACCTTGGATTTTAAGCATGCCTTGTTTAATGATTTGCACTGCTCTCTCCGCCTGGCCGTTGGAGGCCGGCTTGAACGGTGTCGGCTTGAACGGTGTCGTCTTGACGTGATTTATGCCGTGGTCAATAATGAAGTCTTGGAATTCTGCGCTGATGAAGCATGGACCATTGTCACTGACCAATGTGTCAGGGATTCCGTGCGTTGCAAATATGGTTGCGAGGCTCTCCACAGTGGTGGAGGTTGTGCTCGAGTTTAAAATGGTGCATTCGATCCACTTTGAAAATGCATCTACAACTACAAGGAACATTTTGCCCATGAAAGGGCCCGCATAGTCTACGTGTACCCGCGACCATAGTTTGGTCGGCCAGGGCCAGGGGCTCAGTGGAGCCTCCCTGGGGGCATTGTTGAGTTGGGCACAAATGGTGCACCTTCAGACACAGAGCTCCAAGTCCGCGTCAATCCTAGGCCACCGGACGTGGGATCTGCCTATGGCCTTCATGAGAACGATCCCCGGGTGCTCGCGGTTGAGCTCCCGAACAAATGCCTCTCTGCCTCGCAGAGGCATGACTACTCGGCTGCCCCACATCAGGCAGTCTGCTTGTAGTGATAGCTCATGCATACGCCTGTGAAAGGGTTTTAATTCCTCGGGGCAGGCATCGCGAGCCTCTGCCCAGTCACCGGTTAGGACAAATCTTTTTACTAAGGATAACGTGGGGTCGCTGGCCGTCCAAGCTCTGATTTGGCGAGCCGTCATGGGCGAACCTGTGGACTCAAAGGCATTGATTGCCATGACTATCTCACAGTCCTGTTCATCAGACCCTTCCGTGGTCGCCAGGGGTAGCCTGCTGAGCGCGTCGGCATAGTTGTCTGTGCCTGGTGTGTGCCTTATTGTGTAGTCGTAGGACGCTAGCATGAGTGCCCACCGTTGAATTCGCGTCGAGGCGTTGGCATTTATTGCCTTGCTCTCGGATAGGAGGGACGTGAGGGGCTTGTGATCGGTTTCTAATGCGAACTTGGCCCCGAAAAGGTATTGGTGCATCTTTTTGACACCGTACACGCACGCGAGCACCTCCTTCTCTACCATTCCGTACCCGCGCTCCGCCCGCGAAAGTGACCTGGAGGCATAAGCTATGGGTTGTAATTTGCCCGCACTATTGACATGTTGCAAAACGCACCCGACCCCATACGCTGACTCATCGCATGTGAGAACTAGTTTTTTACCTGGATCAAAGAAAGTCAAAACACTGTTGGAACACAGATGGTTGCGTGCCTTATTGAAGGCGCATTCCTGGGTTTCCCCCCAAAACCAATCGGAACCCTTCCTGAGTAGCATGTGGAGAGGCTCCAGCAGCGTGCTTAAGTTCTGCATAACGTTCCCAAAGTAATTGAGTAGCCCGAGAAAGGTGCGCAGTTCTGAGACATTCCGGGGCCTGGGTGCCAGGTGAATTGCTTCTGTTTTAGACTCTGTTGGGCAGATTCCATCAGCGGCAATCCTTCTGCCCAAAAATTCAACCTCGGGTGTGAGAAACAGGGACTTGGATTTCTTGACTCGTGGGCCTACCCGATCCAACCGCTTTAGTACTTCCTCCAAATTACGGAGATGGGAGTCGGTGTCCCTGCCCGTGATAAGTATGTCGTCTTGAAATACAACCGTCCCCGGGATGGACTTGAGCAGACTCTCCGTGTTGCGCTGGAATATGGTAGCTGCCGACCTGATGCCGAATGGGCATCGATTGTACATGAAAAGGCCTCGATGTGTGTTGATGGTGGTGAGTAGCTTGGATTCCTCAGTCAATTCTTGCATCATATACGCAGATGTGAGGTCTAATTTTGAGAAAAGTTTACTTCCAGCCAATGTGGCAAATAAGTCCTCCGCTCTGGGCAGCGGGTACTGGTCCTGTAGGGAGACTCTGTTTATGGTAGATTTGTAGTCCCCACAGATTCGTACGGATCCCTCAGGCTTCATGACTGGGACGATGGGACTTGCCCAGTCACTAAATTCCACAGGTGATATAATGCCTTCCCGCAGAAGCCTGTCTAGTTCGTGTTCAATCTTTTCCCTCATTCACATAGGGTACAGCTCTGGCCTTGTGATGGACCGGTCTAGCATCCTGTGCGATGTAGATTTTGACTTTGGCCCCTTTGAAAGTGCCCACACCTGGCTGAAAAAGATGTTCAAATCGCTTTATAACTGTTGAGCAGGAGGTCCGTTCCTCTAATGACATGGCATGGACATCATCCCATTTCCAGTTTAGTTTTGCCAGCCAGCTTCTCCCCAGCAGTGCTGGGGGGACTCCGGGGACAATCCACAGGGGAAGTCGGTTCACTGTCCCTTTATGTGTGACAGAGAGCATGGTGCTTCCGAGGATTGGTACGATTTCTTTGGTATAGGTCCTTAGTGTGGTGTCGACCCTTGTGAGTTTTGGTCTGTCTCTTTTATGCGGCCACAGTTGTTCAAATTGTTGAGCGCCCATGAGAGATTGACTCGCTCCCGTATCCAGCTCCATGTTGACAGATATCCCGTTGAGTAGGACCCTCATCATTATAGGAGGCGTCCTGTTGTAGAAGCAGCAGCCGTTGATCGTGTTGACCCACTGTACACTGGTGTCCCGGGTACTGTCCCCACCATCTTCTGGTCCGCTTTCCGACCCATCCGATTCGTATACCAGCCGAGCTGCCGTTTATTTGCTTATGCGGGCCAAATGCCCTGTATATTCACAATTTCTGCAAACAGCCTGCTGAAATCGACATCCCCTTGATGAGTGCCCACCTCCACACCTCCAGCACAGACCTGTTCCATTGTTCAAAGAGTTCCCAAAGAATGAGCTGCGTCTGGCTGATCTCTCTTGAGCTTCTCTCAGCTTCTAGTTGATTGCTCGCATTGTGGGTTGATGAGGTGTGAACGGCCGTTCCTGTGGCCCTTGATGGCTTCTGCCTGCTGTCGAGAGCCTGTTCTCCCGGTTTTGTCTGTGTGTTGGGGTAGCAGCTTGTTTAGTGCTGTGAACTTCTTCTTCCCCTACCAAGAATGTCTGTGCAACCAGTGCTGCTGCCTCTAAGGTCAGGTTCTTGATCTCTATGAGCTTTCGGAATATGCCTCCGTGGCCTATTCCTTCAATGAAAATGTCTCTCAGCATTTCTCTTCTCAGTTCATCGGAGAACTCACATAAACTAGCTAACCTCCGAAGTTCCGCCACGAAGCCGGGTATGCTCTGGCCATCACAGCGTCTGTAGTTGTAGAACCTGTGTCTGGCCATGTGTAGGCTGCTCGCTGGCTTCAGGTGGTCTCTTACCAGTGTGCTCAATTCTTCAAACGACTTGCTTGCTGGTTTCTCGGGTGCCAACAGATCCTTCATTAAAGCGTATGTTTTCGAGCCACAGCTGGTCAAGAGATGGGTTCTTCTCTTGTCTGCCTTATCATCGCCTAACCAGTCTTTGGTTACAAAGCTTTGCTGGAGCCTTTCTATAAAGTCCTCCCAATTGTCTCCCGCATTGTACTTTTCATCTGATCCGTTGTTCGCCATTCTGTGGATTCTGTAATCCCGTAACCCGTCGCCACTGTAAAGTCCTGTCCTCTCAGTACAGATTCACACGAGGCATGTCGTGAAGTCAAGGTCACTCTGGACCTGCACCTTTATTTTACAGCTCTGGAATGCTGCACTTGCCTGAGACCTGTCCTTATATACCTGGTGGTAAGGTATGCTGGTGGTTACAGGTCATTTCTTATTACAGTCATGTATAGCATGTTAGGATACAGTTATGTATAATAATGTAAGATACATGACAGTGTTAGCACTCTCGCCTCTAAGTCAGAAGGTTGTGAGTTCAAGTCCCATTCCAGAGACCTGTGCACATAATCAAGTGTAGCACTTCAATGCAGTACTGAGGCAGTGCTGCATTAACAGAGATGCCGGGGCTGAAATTCAGTGTCCCTCGAGGGACTGTTACCGCAGGTTTTCAGCGGCCGATCGGAAAAATACCCCGAGTCAAATCGGGGGGGGGGGGGGGGGGGGGTGGTGGGTTTCAGTGGTGCACACTTCCACCGGAATCAGCAGGTTGAATCAGTGGGCCGCCGTTATGTTATCGGGGTGCACACACGTTGGGCGGAGGGCGCCACTACATCACCCCGAGATTTTTATGAACCGCAAGGCGTTCCCACTTATGAATGTGCAGGTCGTCTGAGACCACCAGCATCGGATCATGGCTGTTGACGCGACGTACCCAGGAAGCAGCCATGATTCCTTCATTCTGTGCCAGACCAGTGTGCCCGTCCTCTTCACAGGCCCAAATCAGGATTGTGGTTGGCTGCTTGGGGACAAGGGATATCCCCTCTCCACTTAGCTGCTCACTCCACTGCGGAACCCCAGGACAGCGTCAGAGCATGCATACAATGACGTTCATTGTGGCACCAGGTGCATCACCGAGCAGTGCATAGGCATCCTTAAGCAGAGGTTCCGTTGCCTGGACTGGTCTGGTGGCGCTTTGCAGTAATCTCCTCAATGGGTCTCCATATTCGTCGTGGTCTGCTGCATGCTGCAAAACCTGGCCCTCATGAGGAGACAGCCGCTGGAGGTCGAGCCAGCAGCACCACCTGATGAGGAGGAGGAGGAGGAGGAGGAGGAGGAGGAGGATCCCCGTTGCCCCAGAGCTAGGAGGTGTCGACCCAGCACAACCCTATAAGAGAGGTGCAGCAACGTCTCTTGCCCCTGTGCATGTCCTTATAACACCTCTTACGCGTGCCTTCCCTTATACTACACCCAAGTGTCTCCCCTGTGGCTGCATCAAGGGTCAGGGAAGGCTGCTGTAGTTGTTGTGTGGGAGCTACAGCTGTCCTTCTAGGATGCCCTCGAACACCTTTGGACCTGGAAGGGCCAGGTGCAGACTGGCCAGCACCATCCTGGGAGGGTGCAGTCTGGCTTGGCTCGGATGGAACCATGCGTGGAGGCACTGGCGGAGTGGGAGATCTGGGGCCAGGAATGCTGTGATCCTGAGAGCACATCATTAGGATCCTGGTCCGAGGAGCCTGCGGGGGCAGCACCTTAACACCACCACCAAGCTGAGGGAGGTCGGGTTGGTGGGATGGCGCAAGACTGGAAGGTCCCCAGTGGCCAGTGTTGGACCCAGCCGCGAATACAACACTGAGGTGTCTGGTGGCATCGAACTGAAGCTGCACGAGAGAAGCCAGAGTCTCAAATCCACCAGAGATGGCAGCAGTTTGACGCTCCATGGCAGCACCAAGACGCTCGGTGGCCTGTTGCCCAGAGAGCATAAGAGCATTCTGAGCTTCCAGGGCCGCGGCCATCCTCTCCAATCCAGCACCGATGCGATTGTTCGCTCGCGCCTGTGCCGATATGGCAGCTGCCACATCACCTGCAGGCTATGGCACTACAGGTGGATCCACACGGATACTCTGGGAGTCCACCATCGCCTGCACACTGGCAATGATGGGTTCCATGGTGTGAGCAGCGCTGTCGACTATGCGGAAGGCGGACTGATTCCATCACACTCCTGACCACTTCCGACAGGCTCTCTGGTATCCTAGTCAGTGTCCAACATCTGGGAATGCATGGCCTCCACCCTTCCCTCATAAGCCACTACATCGATGGCTCATCCGAGTCCTCAGCGGCAGAACTCTGGTGCGGACTCTCTCCCGCTGGAGAGGTGGCACCTGAGGTTGCCTAGCCCCGTCACCATGCTGCAGCCCACAAGCTCCCGGTGAAGTGTCGACCCACCTACCACGTCAACTACTTCAGACCAGGCATTCCCACCAGTATCTGAGCTGGCGAAGTGTGCCTGGAAGCCTTGACGCGCTTGTGCCATCTGCGTCCTCCTCCTCATCAGTTGCCTGAACGAGCTGGGGAGTGCTGAGAATGGTCTCTTGATCACTTGAGGCCTCAATGTCATCATCCATGCTTAGGGATATTGGAGGGTTTCTGTCCACAAGCCTGTGCTTCAGGCCTGCATGTGGTGTGTCCCTTTGTGGTGTGCTGCCACTCGGTGTTTCATCTGCAAGCATAAATGGGGGAAGGGCTGCTGTGAGGGGGAGGTGGGGGATTGATGCATGGAGCGTTGAAACTAGCACACTTTTGCACAGAAAAGCACTGTAGGCGCTGGCGCATTCAAGTAGCGCCCATATTCAACGACAGCCTCACTTACCAATGCTGCCCACATCGTCGTCTGCAGTTCCGCTGCCCACAGGGGGCATGTCATTTTCAAGCATAAATAGGAGAAGGGCTGCCGTGAGTGGGAGGTGGGGGATTAAGACATAGAAGATGCAACCAGCAGACTTCCATGAAGGAAAGGAACAGTAGGCGTTGGTGCATTGAAGGAGAGAGTGTATGAAAGGAGGGCCTTCACTTACCCACATTGGCATCAGCACGACCGTCGGTGTAGAGTTCTCAACTCTAGAACATATTCACACGAGGCATATACTGCAGACAAGGTCACTCATGACCTGCACCTTTATTCCCTGGACCAAGGAGTGCTGAGCCTGCGTGGAACCTCCCTTTAAGTACCTGGCTGACCAGGTAAGGAGTGTCTCCCACAAGTTCACCCCCTGTGGCCAAGGTGTGTATTTCACAGTTGTATACAGTGTACAGTATTGTTACATATTGGTTACAGTTATGTGAAGGTTACAAACATGACATCACCTCCCCCCTAATGTCTTTGGGTCAAAGACTGAGTCTTTCAGGCGGTCGACGCTCTCTCGTGGAGCGCCGCAGTTGTGGTTCTGGTGGTTGAGCCGTGGCATGTGTCTCTGTTGCCTGAGTTGGTTCCGGGCTGGCCGCAGGGACTGTGCATGTCCTTGTTGCTCGTTCACTGGCAGTGGTGTGGTTGGCATCTCATGGTCTATTTCAGGTTCCTCAGTGTTCATGCTGAACCTTTTCTTTACCTGGTCCAGATGTTTGCGGCATATCTGCCCATTGTTCAGTCTGACCACTATGACCCTATTCCCCTCTTTACCAATTCTGGTGCCCTCAAGCCACTTGGGTCCTGGTGCATGATTAAGCACAAATTCCGGGTCATCCATTTCTATACACCTCCCCCTTGAGTTGCGATCATGACACTCGGTTTGGGACTGCCGCTTGCCCTCAACAATGCCTGCCAGGCTTGGGTGAATGAGGGACAGCTGTGTTTTGAACGTGCGTTTCATGAGTTCTGCTGGCGGGTCTCCCGTGAGCGAGTACGGGCGGGACCTATAGGCCAGCAGGAGGCGCGATAGGCGGTACTGAAGAGAGGGTCCCTGGATATGGAGCATGCCTTGTTTTATGACTTGGACCGCACGTTCTGCCTGGCCATTGGAAGCTGGCTTGAACGGTGCCGTCCGGATTTGTTTAATGCCATTACCCAACTCCTGGAATTCATGGCTGGTGAAACATGGGCCCTTGTCGCTGACCAGAATGTCCGGCAAGCCGTGGGTCGCGAAAACCGTGCGCAGACTCCACGGTGATGGATGTCGTGCTCGAATTTAATATAATGCACTCGATCCATTTCGAATATGCATCAACTACAATCAAGAACATTTTTCCCATGAACGGCCCCGCATAGTCCACGTGGATGCGTGACCATGGCCTGGTGGGCCAGGGCCATGGGCTGAGCAGGCCTCCCTGGGGGCATTGCCCAGCTGGGCACACGTCATGCACCTGCGAACCCAGTGTTTCAGGTCTGAGTCAATCCCCGGCCACCATACATGTGACCGGGCAATGGCCTTCATTAGCACAATGCCTGGGTGCTCGCTGTGGAGTTCCCTGATGAATGCTTCCCTTCCTTTCTGGGGCATGCCCACCCAGCTGCCCCATAGTAGACAGTCGGCTTGGATGGAGAGCTCATCCATCCGTCTCTGAAACGGTCTGACCTCCTCGGGGCACGCCCCGTGTGCGGGCACCCAATCCCCAGTCAGGACACATTTCTTTATCATGGATAGGAGGGGGTCCCTGTTGGTCCAGAGTTTGATCTGGTGGGCTGTGATGGGGGAGCCTGCGGTGTCAAAAACCTCAACGGCCATGACCATCTCAATGCTTTGCTCCGCTGCCCCCTCAGTGGTGGCCAGCGGAAGCCTGCTGAGCGCGTCAGCGCAATTTTCAGTGCCTGGCCAGTGCCGTATGGTGTAGTCATGTGCAGCCAGCATGAGAGCCCATTGCTATATGCGAGCTGACGCATTGGCATTGACAGCCTTGCTGTCGGACAACAGGGATGTTAACGGCTTGTGATCCGTTTCTAACTCGAACGGTCTGCCGAAAAGATACTGGTGCATCTTTTTCACCCCGTAAACGCAAGCAAGTGCTTCCTTTTCGACCATGCCGTACCCACGCTCTGCCTGGGAGAGCGACCTGGAGGCATAAACCACCGGTTGTAGTCGGCCGTCATCAATTCCCTGCTGCAACACACACCCAACCCCGTATGATGATGCATCGCATGTTAAAACTAGTTTTTTTTACAGGGGGCATACAAAGTCAACAGTTTGTTAGAACAAAGCAGGTTCCGCGCCCTGTTGAAAGCCCGTTCCTGACAGTCCCCCCAGAACCAGTCACAACCCTTACGCACGAGCACATGTAATAGCTCCAACAATGTGCTTAAGTTAGGCAGGAAGTTCCCGAAATAGTTCAAAAGTCTCAGGAACGATCGCAACTCCGATGTGTTGCCGGGCCGGGGCGCGCGACGGATCGCCTCCGTTTTGGATTCGGTAGGCCGGATCCCGTCTGCGGCAACCCTCCTGCCCAAAAACTCAACCTCTGGGGCCAAAAACACACACTTGGCCTTTTTCAGCCACAGGCATACCTGGTCCAGTTGGCGTAGTACCTCCTCCAGGTTGTGGAGGTGTTCCTCGGTGTCTCGACCCGTTATTAGGATGTCGTCTTGGAATACGATTGTGCCGGAAATGGATTTGAGCAAGCTTTCCATGTTCCTCTGGAAGATTGCGGTCGCTGAACGAATGCCAAACGGACACCTGTTGTAGATGTGCATCGTGATGGTGATCAGAAGCTTGGATTCTTCAGCCAGTTCCTGAGTCATGTAGGCCGAAGTGAGGTCCAACTTAGTGAACAGCTTGCCACCTGCCAACGTGGCAAAAAGGTCCTCCGCTCTCGGGAGCGGGTATTGGTCCTTCAGCGACACTCGGTTGATGGTGGCTTTGTAGTCGCCGCAGATCCTGACCGAGCTATCTGCTTTAAGGACAGGAACAATGGGACTTGCCCAGTCACTGAATTCAACGGGCGAAATTATGCCCTCTCTGAGCAGCCTGTCCAATTCACTCTCAATTTTCTCACGCATCACATATGGCACCGCTCTGGCTTTGTGGTGCACTGATCTGGCATCCGGGGTGATGTGTATCACTACTTTGGTGCCCTTGAGCATTCCGACACCGGGTTGAATCAGTGACCCGAATTTTTGTAGGACCTGCAAGCATGAACTTCGTTCCACAGACGAAATGGCGTGCACATCTCCCCATTTCCAGTTCATCTCGGCTAGCCAGCTCCTTCCCAAAAGCACGGGGCCATTTCCCGCAACAATCCAGAGTGGCAGGCGGTTCTGTGATCCATTGTGTGTTACCACCAGGTTTGCACTGCCCAGCACTGGGATGATTTCTTTGGTGTACGTGCGTAGCTGCGTGTCAATGCGTTCCAGTTGGGCCTGCTATCTCTGTGTGGCCATAGTCTCTCAAATTGTTGGACGCTCATAAGGGACTGGCTGGCTCCCGTATCCAGCTCCATGTGCACCGGGATGCCATTCAATAAAACTTTCATCATCATGGGTGGCGTTTTGGTGTATGAGCTGCGGACGTCAGCTACATGAACCCTCTGAACCTCAGCATCCATGGCTTGGCCCCAGGCATCATCCTGCATTGCAGACCCCTCGTCTGATTCCTCTGTTTCATAGATTAGCCTCGCTGCAGCCTTTCTGCACATTCTAGCCAAATGTCCTCTGGCATTACAATTCCTGCAGTTGAACTGCTGGAACTTGCATCTTTTAGCAGTATGTCTACCCCCGCATCTCCAGCATTGACTGAGATTGTTGTTCACAAAGGGGCTGTTACCAGGCATTCCTTTGATTGTCCCCTTGGTTGTTTCTAAGCACTCTGGTGGTGGGTGTCAATTGTCCCATCACGGGATGCATTGTTCCTCTTGATCGCGTGAACTGCCGATCCTCCTGCCATTGTCTCTGTTGCTGTCCCACCCTCGAGCCTGTTGCTGTCTGGGCGGTGTCGAATTGCCCTTGCCTGCCTGCCTGGGCGGTGTCTAATTGCCCTTGCCTGCCTGTGGGGTTCTGTATCACTTTTACAACATTAACTCTCTGGTTCATCGCAACGTTAAAACCAGGGCTGCTTGTGTAAATTATCTTGGTCTCCTCTTCCCCCGCCAAGAAGGTCTGAGCTATCAAAGCTGCTCTTTCCAAAGTCAAGTCCTTGTCCTCAATAAGCTTCCTGAAAATACCGGTATGATTAATGCCCTCAATGAAAAAAATCCCTGAACATATTTCCCCCCTGCAGGCGTCTGTGAACTTACAGACCAAGCACCTCAGGTCTGCAACAAAGTCCAAGATGTTTTGCCCTTCCCGACGCCGGTGTGTGTAGAATCGGTGCCGGGCCATGTGTACGCTGCACGCCGGTTTCAGATGTTCACTGATCAGCTGGCTGAGCTCTTCGAAGGACTTGTCGGCCGGTTTGAGAGGTGCAAGCAGGTCTTTCATCAGCGCGTACGTTTTTGTCCCGCAGCTTGTCAGTAGATGCGCCCTCTGCTTGTCAGCCGCTTCCACTCCCAGCCAGTCCTTTGTGAAAAGGTCTGCTGGAGTCGCTCCACAAAATCGTCCCAGTCCTCACCCACAAAGTAACGTTCCTCTGTGCTACCGGTGGCCATTCTTGTGGTTCAATGATTCCCATTTCTCGTCGCCAGATGAAATAGGTGCAGGAGTAGGCCATTCGGCCCTTCGAGCCTACACCGCCTACACCGCCATTCAATGAGTTCATGGCTGAACATGCAACTTCAGTACCCCTCACCATACCCCTTGATCCCCCTAGTAGTAAGGACTAAATCTAACTCCTTTTTGAATATATTTAGTGAATTGGTCTCAACAACTTTCTGTGGTAGAGAATTCCACAGGTTCACCACTCTCTGGGTGAAGAGGTTTCTCCTCATCTAGGTCCTAAATGGCTTACCCCTTATCCTTAGACTGTGACCCCTGGTTCTGGACTTCCCCAACATTGGGAATATTCTTCCTGCATCTAACCTGTCTAAACCCATCAGAATTTTAAACGTTTCTATGAGATGCCCTCTCATTCTTCTGAACTCCAGTGAATACAAGCCCAGTTGATCCAGTCTTTCTTGATAGGTCAGTCCCGCCATCCCGGGAATCAGTCTGGTGAACCTTCGCTGCACTCCCTGAATAGCAAGAATGTCCTTCCTCAAGTTAGGAGACCAAAACTGTACACAATACTCCAGGTGTGGCCTCACCAAGGCCCTGTACAACTGTAGTAACACCTCCCTGTCCCTGTACTCAAATCCCCTCGCTATGAAGGCCAACATGCTATTTGCTTTCTTAACCGCCTGCTGTACCTGCATGCCGATCTTCAATGACTGATGTACCATGACACCCACGTCTCGTTGCATCTCCACTTTTCCTAATCTGTCACCATTCAGATAATAGTCTGTCTGTTTTTACAACCAAAGTGGATAACCTCACATTTATCCACATTATACTTCATCTGCCATGTATTTGCCCACTCACCTAACTTATCCAAGTCACTCTGCAGCCTCATAGCATCCTCCTCACAGCTCACACTGCCACCCAACTTAGTGTCATCCACAAATTTGGAGATACTACATTTAATCCCCTCGTCTAAATCATTAATGTACAATGTAAACAGCTGGGGCCCCAGCACAGAACCTTGCGGTACCCCACTAGTCACTGCCTGTCATTCTGAAAAGTACCCATTTACTCCTACTCTTTGCTTCCTGTCTGCCAACCAGTTCTTAATCCACATCAGCACACTATCTCCAATCCCATGTGCTTTAACTTTGCACATTAATCTCTTGTGTGGGATCTTGTCGAAAGCCTTCTGAAAGTCCAAATACACCACATCAACTGGTTCTCCCTTGTCCACTCTACTTGAAACATCCTCAAAAAGTTCCAGAAGATTTGTCAAGCATGATTTCCCTTTCACAAATCTATGCTGACTTGGCCCTATCATGTCACCTCTTTCCAAATGCGCTGCTATGACATCCTTAATAATTGATTCCATCATTTTACCCACTACCGATGTCAGGCTGACCGGTCTATAATTCCCTGTTTTCTCTCTCCCTCCTTTTTTAAAAAGTGGGGTTACATTGGCTACCCTCCACTCCATAGGAACTGATCCAGAGTCTATGGAATGTTGGAAAATGACTGTCAATGCATCCGCTATTTCCAAGGCCACCTCCTTAAGTACTCTGGGATGCAGACCATCAGGTCCTGGGGATTTATCGGCCTTCAATCCCATCAATTTCCCCAACACAATTTTCCGACTAATAAGGACTTCCCTCAGTTCCTCCTTCTTACTCGACCCTCTGACCCCTTTTATATCCGGAAGGTTGTTTGTGTCCTCCTTCGTGAATACCGAACCAAAGTATTTGTTCAATTGGTCTGCTATTTCTTTGTTCCCAGTTATGACTTCCTCTGATTCTGACTGCAGGGGACCTACGTTTGTCTTTACTAACCTTTTTCTCTTTACATATCTATAGAAGCTTTTGCAGTCCATTTTAATGTTCTCTGCAAGCTTCCTCTCGTACTCTATTTTCCCTGCCCTAATCAAACCCTTTGTCCTCCTCTGCTGAGTTCTAAATTTCTCCCAGTCCCCAGGTTCATTGCTATTTCTGGCCAATTTGTATGCCACTTCCTTGGCTTTAATACTATCCCTGATTTCCCTTGATAGCCACGGTCGAGCCACCTTCCCTTTTTTATATTTACGCCAGACAAGGATGTACAATTGTTGTAGTTCATCCATGCGGTCTCTAAATGTCTGTCTTTGCCCATCCACTGTCAACCCCTTAAGTATCATTCGCCAATCTATCCTAGCCAATTCACGCCTCATACCTTCAAAGTTACCCTTCTTTAAGTTCTGAACCATGGTCTCTGAATTAACTGTTTCCTTCTCCATCCTAATGTAGAATTCCACGATATTATGGTCACTCTTCCCCAAGGGGCCTCGCACAACGAGATTGCTAATTAATCCCCTCTCATTACACAACACCCAGTCTAAGATGGCCACCTCCCTAGTTGGTTCCTCAATATATTGGTCTAGAAAACCATCCCTTATGCACTCCAGGAAATCCTCCTCCACCGTATTGTTTCCAGTTTGGATAGCCCAATCTATATACATATTAAAGTCACCCATGATAACTGCTGCACCTTTTTTGCATGCGCCCCTAATTTCCTGTTTGATGCCCTCCCCAACATCACTACTACTGTTTGGAGGTCTGTACACAACTTCCACTAACGTTTTTTGCCCTTTGGTATTCCGTAGCTCCACCCATACCGATTCCACATCATCCAAGCTAATGTCTTTCCTTACAATTGCATTAATTTCCTCTTTAACCAGCAACGCCACACCGCCTCCTTTCTTTCTGTCTATCCTTCCTAAATGTTGAATACCCTTGGATGTTGAGTTCCCAGTCTTGGTCACCCTGGAGTCATGTCTCTGTGATGCCAATCACATCGTATCTGTTAACTGCTATCTGCGCAGTTAATTCGTCCACCTTATTCCGAATACTCCTCGCATTGAGGCACAGAGCCTTCAGGCTTGCCTTTTTAACACACTTTGACCCTTCATAATTTTGCTGTAAAGTGGCCCTTTTTGTTTTTTGCCTTGGGTTTCTCTGCCCTCCACTTTTACTCATCTCCTTTCTGTCTTTTACTTCTGTCTCCATTTTGCTCCCCTCTGTCTCCCTGCATTGGTTCCCATCCCTCTGCCATATTAGTTTAACTCCTCCCCAACAACACTTGGAAACACACCCCCTCAGACATTGGTTCCGGTCCTGCCTAGGTGCAGACCATCCGGTTTATACTGGTCCCACCTCCCCCAGAACCAGTTCCAATGCCCCAGGGATTTGAATCCCTCCCTGATGCACCACTGCTGAAGCCACGTATTCATCTGAGCTATCCTGCGATTACTACTCTGACTAGCACGTGGCACTGGTAGCAATCCCGAGATTACTACTTTTGAGGTCCTACTTTTTAATTTAGCTCCTAGCTCCTTAAATTCAACACGTAAGACCTCATCCCGTTTTTTACCTATATCGTTGGTACCAATGTGCACCATGACAACTGACTGTTCACCCTCCCTTTTCAGAATGTCCTGCACCCGCTCCGAGACATCCTTGACCCTTGCACCAGGGAGGCAACATACCATCCTGGAGTCTCGGTTGCGGCCGCAGAAACGCCTATCTATTCCCCTTACAATTGAATCCCCTATCACTATCACTCTCCCACTCTTTTTCCTGCCCTCCTGTGCAGCTGAGCCAGCCATGGTGCCATGAACTTGTCTGCAGTATATGCCATGAGGCATATACTGCAGACAAGGTCACTCATGACCTGCACCTTTGTTCCCCGGACCAAGGAGTGCTGAGCCTTTGTGGAACCTCCCTTTAATTACCTGGCTGACCAGGTAAGGAGTGTCTCCCACAAGTTCACCCCCTGTGGTCAAGGTGTGTATTTCACAGTTGTATACAGTGTACAGTGTTGTTACATATTGGTTACAGTTATGTGAAGGTTACAAACATGACAGTCGGCCACTGGGAATGCAGCATGGCCGCCGACTAACGCCTGAGCCCTCTGCTCCAGAGGTGTGAGCACCTGTGTGTCTGCGTCACCAACTCCAGTCATCTGTTGCTCGCCTCTATTATGTGCCAGTTTGGCCTGCAAAAGAAAGCATGGTCGGTGAGTATGACTGTGATGACGCATCAGAAATGAGTGCACAAATGTTTGTCCGTGATATGTAGCTGAAAGTGTGAGACGAAAGGGAGCCTCCATTGCGAGAACACACACATATATGTATAGAGGCATGAACAATGAAATACTGCTTGAGTGATTAAACAGTAAGGAAGATAAGAGCATGTTGAAGGAAAGTGTCGCAGGTGCAAGGTCAGCAGTTGGTGGAAGAAATACTCACTTTCATAAGCTGGATGATGTCGTGGATTCTCTTCCTGCACTGCACTGGCATCCTCTGATATATGGAGGTGCCTGACACCTCCTCTGCTATCTCATTCCAGCAATTATTTATGACCTGTCTGCTTTGTCTCCCCAAATCTGGAAACATCACTGGCCGTCTACCCTCCACACCTTGCATCAGGGTCTCGAGCTCCAGATCAGTGAACCTATTCGCCCTCCTTCCTACTCATGCCAGCCATCCTTCATTGCAACTCCTTCCAGCCTCAGGGCCCAACTGCAAACCCTGGCCTTTAGCAGCTGGCTCATTAGAAACATTTACCTGCATGCTGAATTTCTCCATGGGAATTCCACTCCAATTAGAACAGCCACACTGCTGAAAAATGGACGTTAGAAGGGTTCCTTAGCGCTGGAACCCATTTTTTGACTTTTGGAGCTGAATATGGATTGGGCCACAGCTGAAAAAATTTTGGCGGAAATGGCCCCAAAAAGTCAGGAGGAGTGCCAGGTTTCCAGCAGTGCTGAATTTCGACCCCACCGTCTCATCCGAGGTGCAGCCTTTACCTGACTGCTGGGAACAGTTTGTTCGAGTCCCCAAGTGGTATCTTGCTGCCCAAAATCTTGTTTGTCATATATGTATGCTTGGGGTTACTAGCCACCAGATGGCACCACTGTCGGAGGTCATTGGGCTTACGTACGTGTGTGCAGCCCAGGTATAAAAGGCAAGCCATCATGTAATGTAATCACTTTGGGCCCGAATAAAGCAGAGCCACGTTTGTACCTGTGTTAGTTTACAGTATTCAGCCTATCGAGTTATTACATACATAACATTTGGCGACGAGGTAACTTAAGAACCTTTACATGCAAAAATGAGCACAATTGGAATTCTGGAGAGATTCGTGGAGGGAGAGGACTGGGCAGATTTTGTAGCTCGCCTGAACCAGTACTTTGTGGTCAACAAAATGGAGGAACCCACTGACGCAGTTGGGCCCAGGGCGGTCTTCCTCACAGGTTGAGGTTCGAAAATCTATGGACTCAAAGAATCTTCTCTCACCTGCAAGTTTAACAGACAAGGACTATGAGGAATTGTGTGCTCTGATACGTGACCATCTCAAACCAGAAGGTGGCATCGTCATCTCACGATATCGATTCTAAAAGCACATTCGTTCTGAGGGCCAGGATGTTTAGGAATGCGTTGCCGACCTAAGACATCTAGCTGGACAGTGTAAGTTCGAAAACAAGTTGGGAGATATGCTGTGGGACTTGTAATTGGCATCAACCAGGGGGTGATCCTACGTAAGCTAATGGCGGTGGAGACGCTGGATTTGAGCAAGGCCATCACGATTGCCCAGGCATGCATGACCACGGACAAAAACTTAAAACAGATATCATTGGAAAATCGGAACTCGGCAAGTACTGTTAACAAGATTGTATCGTCGTTTGGCAGAGCTGCGTATGGTAGGGCCTACTCGACTGCGTATGCGAAACCTGTGGCTGCCCAAAGTCCGCCAACGGGAATGAATCCAATTTCACCATGTTGCCGTTGTGGGGGCAATCATCGGCCTCATCAGTATCGGTTTAAACAGTACATTTGTAAAGGCTGTTCGAGACTGGGGCATCTCTAGCACATGTGTCCGCAACTGAGCAAGCGTACTGCAACACACCACGTGGAGGATGATGACCAGTATAGTGCAGATCCGGATATGCAATCCGAGATATCAGAGGAGGAAGTGTATGGACTATATTCGTTCATAACAAAGAACCAATCGATAATGATTAATGTGAAACTTAAGGGTGTGCCGCTATCGATGGAATTGGACACTGGTGCGAGTCAATCAATAATGAGCCAGAGGACATTTGTCAAACTGTGGGACACTAAGGCTGTGATAACGGTGATTGGCAGTGCAATAGTCAAGGTGTCGTATGATGGTGCAGTTCATGATTTACCGTTATGGATTGTTCCAGGCAATGGTCCAACGCTGTTCGGCAGGAATTGGCTAGAAAAAATCAAATGGAATTGGAATTATATCAAAGCGTTGTCATCGGAGGAGGATACTCCATGTGCTCAAGTGCTGAGCAAGTTCCCCTCACTGATTGAACCAGGCATCGGCAGATTTACAGGAGCCAAGGTGCAGATCCACGTGGACTCGGATGCAAGACTCGTCCATCATAAAGCTCGGGTGGTTCTGTACATGATGAGCGAGAAGGTCGAAATCGAACTGGACAGACTCCAGCGTGAAGGGGTCATATCACCGGTCGAATTTAACGAATGGGCCAGCCCCATTGTTCCTGTGTTGAAGAATGATGGCACTGTCAGGATTTGTGGAGACGACAAGGCTACGATCAACCGAGTTTCGAAACAGGATCAATACCTGTTACCGAAGGCTGATGACCTGTTTGCAACGTTCACTAAACTGGATCTGATGTCAGACTAAATGACATAGGAGCTGGTCGAGACATCGAAGAAACTTACGTGCATCAACACTCATAAAGGACTGTTTATCTACAACAGGTGTCTTTTCTGAATTCGCTCGGCTGCAGCCATTTTTCAGAGGAACATGGAGAGTCTACTGAAGTCCATCCCTAGAACCGTCGTGTTCCAAGATGACATCCTGGTCACTGGTTGTGACATCGCCGAACATCTGAACAACTCGGAAGAGGTTCTATATCGTCTGGACAAAGTGGGACTCAGACTGAAACGTTCGAAGTGCATCTTCATGGCACCGGAAGTCGAATTCCTGGGGAGGAAAATTGCTGCTGATGGCATCAGGCCTACAGACTCAAAAACCAAGGCAATCAAAAATGCACCCAAGCCTCAGAATGTGACGGAGCTGCGTTCGTTCCTTTGTCTACTCAACTACTTCGGTAATTTCCTATCTAGATTGAACATTTTATTACAACCACTGCTGCTAAGAAAAGGGGACAATTGGGTTTGGGGTGCCTCTCAAGACAGAGCTTTTGAGAAAGCTACTCATCTGCTTTGCTCAAACAAGCTACTGGTATATTATGATCCATGTAAGTGTCCAGTATTGGCCTGTGATGTTTCATCATATGGAGTTGGTTGCGTGCTCTAACAAGCTAATAAGTCGGGTAAACTACAACCTCCTGTTTCGTATACTTCTAAATGTTTGTCAAAGGCGCAAAGAGCCTACAGCATGGTAGAAAAAGAAGCATTAGCCTGTATTTATGGGGTTAAAAAAATGCATCAGTACCTGTTTGGTCTTCGGTTTGAACTGGAAACAGATCACAAGCCACTCATTTCATTGTTTTTGGAAAACAAAGGTATCAACACCAATGCATTGTCCCGCATCCAGAGGTGGGAGCTGACATTATCTGCCTATGATTATGTCATTCGCCATAGACCTGGCACTGAGAATTATGCCGATGCACAGAGCCGTCTGCCATTGCCCACACCGGAGGTGGAGATGCCACAACCTGCAGACCGACTGTTAGTTATGGATGCTTTTGAAAGTGAAGGAACCCCTGTCACGGCTCAACAAGTTAAGACCTGGACCAGCCAGGACCTGATATTATCGGTTGTGAAACGTTGTGTCCTTAGTGGTGATTGGTCTGCCATACTCAAGCAAATGGGTGATGAGACCAAACCTTACAACCGTCGCAAAGACAAACTATCCATTCAGTCAGATTGTATACTGTGGGGTAATTGTGTCGTTATGCCGAAGAAAGGCAGAGAGAAATTTGTACATGATCTATATAGCACTCATCCCGGTATTGTCATGATGAAAGCCATTGCCAGGTCTCATGTATGGTGGCCCGGAATTGACTCTGATCTGGAATCATGTGTGCATCAGTGCAACACTTGCATGCAGCTAAGTAAAGCACCAGTGGAATCGCCGCTGAGTCTGTGGTCATGGCTATCTAAACCATGGGCCAGGATCCACATCGACTTTGCAAGTCCCTTCCTTGGAAAGATGTTTTTAGTTGTGGTGGATGCATATTCCAAGTGGATTGAGTGTATAATCATGTCATCCAGTACATCTACAGCTACCATTGAGAGCCTTTGTGTCATGTTTCCCACTCATGGTCTGCCCGACATCATTGTAAGCGACAACGGACCTTGCTTCACTAGTCTGGAGTTTCAAGAGTTCATGAAACTCAATGGTATCAAACATGTGAGGTTAGCACCATTCAAACCCACATCTAATGGTCAAGCAGAGCGTGCTGTCCAAACCATCAAGCAGAGTATGAAACGTGTAACTCAAGGTTCACTGCAGACTCGCTTGTCATGCATATTGCTTAGTTACAGGACAAGACCCCACACGCTTACCGGGGTCTATCCTGCTGAACTATTGATGAAGAGCGGTCTCAAGACCAGGCTCTCTCTTTTCCACCCTGACTTGAATGATCCTGTTGAAAACAGACGTCAAAGTCAGCAGTGGTATCATGATTGCACTGCCATGTCACGCAACATTTCTGTTAACGATCCTGTGTATGTACTAAATTATGGTCAAGGTCCCAAATGGATCATCGGTACTGTTACGGCCAAGGACGGTAACAGAGTGTTTATCGTCAAGCTCAAGAATGGGCAAACATGCAGGAAACATGTTGATCAGATAAAGCTATGGCACACGGATGAACCGGTACAGTCTGAGGAAGACACAATCAGTGACCAACCAACCTACCCTCAGTCATCAGAGGACTCCGCCGTCATCAATGAATCTGGACTTTCAATCCCTGACATGGTCATTGCCACTCCCATCAGATCAGCTACCCAGCCCCCAGTCATAACAGACTCAGAACTCTCGCCCAAGGCTGGAGTTGAACTGAGACGATCAACTCGGGAGCAGAAAGCCCCGGAGCATCTCAATTTGTAAAAAGACTGTTACTAATATCTTAAAGGGGGATATTGTCATGTATGTATGCTTGGGGTTACTAGCCACCAGGTGGCGCCACTGTCTGAGATCATTGGGCTGTACACACGTGTGTGAATGAAGGGACCCCCAGAAAAGAAAGGTGTCTATGGGACATCATAGGAGGGTAGAGGGACCCTGGCAGTAGATCCAAATCGACTGCATCGGGCCCCTACCAACTGCCCAGAGAGGTTACAAGTACTGCCGAGTATTAGTGGATGTATTCACTAAATGGGTGGAAGCCTTCCCATGCCGAACAGCCACTGCCCTGGGAACAGCCAGGATCCTGGTCAGAGAAGTGTTCTCTCGATAGGGACTACCACAATACATGGAGTCCGACCAAGGGAGTCACTTCACCGGGCAGGTGATGCAGGAGACCCTTAAGGTATTCGGCATCAAAGGAAAATGGCATGTCGCCCACAACTCAGTCATCTGGGCCTGTGGAGCGTTTAAACCGCACCATCAAAGAAAGGCTGCGCAAAGAGACAGGGGACTCATCCAAATGGTGGGTAGAGGTCCTACCACTGGTCTTCATGGGGATCCGGGCCAGCCAGTCAAAGAGCACGGGGTACTCCCCGTACGAGCTCATGACCGGCTGAGCCATGCAAATCCACAACCATGTGTTAGCCCCGGTACTCACGGAAGGTCAGCTTAGGGAAGCGAACCGGGACAGCTTTGTCAGTAATCTGTTTGAACACCTTAAACAGATTCACTGGCAGGCTGCTAACAACATGGGAAAACAGCATCGGAGTAACCGACTGCTGCTAGACCCCCGCAAACACCACGAGTGGGAGATAGGGGACTAGGAACTACGCTAGAGTAGGGGTCTTTGAGGCACTGTATATGGGACTGTACCACATTGTCGACAAGGCAAGCCCCATGGTCTATGCCATAAAATTGCCCTGCCGAACAAAGTGGTTCCACATAAATCAGTGCAAACTTTTCAACCAAGGGGTAGCAGCTAAACGTAACGGACAGCCTAAACCTGTAAACCGCACTAAAGACAGGGACCCCCCAGCCAACAGCCCCCGATAATGGAACTCCCACAGGGGATGTGGCAGACCCACAGACTGCACCTAGAGGGGCAGTGGACTGTGTTACTGGAGGAGCTGTCCCCCCAATCATTTGGGACTCGGACGCACCCCCAGTAGCCGGAGCCTTTAGAAGGACTCCCCGCGCAACACGACCAAAGACACCATGGTCACCAGCGCTCCAATTTGAATGGTTCAGCCCCGGGAAAGGGACCAGCCGCAAAAGGGCACCTAAGGTCAGAGACCAGCCTGTGAGCAGGAACACCCAGCCAGTAGCCTCGGGCAACGAGGGACCCTCAGAAGAGATAGTGGTGGAACAGGCACCAAGTGAGAATCCCCAGTCCATAGCCCTCGACCAGGCAGAACCTCTAGGGGAAGAAACAAACCAGGCATCCACCACCAAAGGAGCGGTGTGCTGCAGCACCAGAGGGGACGTTCCCCCAATAGTGTGGGACTCAAACCCACGTCCGGTCAGGGTACTTAGGTCGGTCTGCACCATCTAACCCGATCACCTACCTCGCTAGACACCCAGCAGGAGAAGAAGAAAGAAAGAAGGCAGGAATTAACCTGGCCAACCGGAGATGGGTGGCAAATGTACATATATGGATTTGTGCTCACATATATAAGATGTGATATGGATTTAAGAATGTTTAGTGAATAAGTTAGAGTAGTGTAAAGTCATGTGTAATGATAAGGATGTATGTATTAGTAACTGGGGTAAGGAAAAGAATCTATCTATGCAGCTGTTAAAAGAAGCACAGGCCGGATAATACCCGGGAGTAGGAAGAATTTACCGGTATGGCTATTAAGGAAGCACCGGTAGGATAACAAGCAAAACGACTGTGAGATAAAGTTAAAAGCAATCAGTCCACAAGGAACTGAATAAAACAGCCAGTCAATTAAAGACGACACTATGTCTGAAAGGAAAGAGAGCCCAAAATTGGAACTCGGTCACCTTTGTCAAGCCAGAGAACTTTCTCAAGGCTAGACAATCTGTTTTATGTGCCCCTACAGGAAAGAGAGCAGCATGAGGAGGATCCTATTTCTGTTTGCCCTGATAAGGATGAGCAGCAGTGACCGAGGAGACGTGGAAGAATCCCTCATTTACGGATGCTCAGGAGGAAGAGCACCAATCGTAACTGCCGGGGGTGGCCCCCGAGACGTGGAAGAACTCGCCGTTTATGCCCCGAGGGAAGATGGCCAGGGTGCCTGGGATCTAATTCTACCTGCCCTCCAGCCAGGAAGGTTTTACCAACGGGGAGGCCTCACTTCCATGCTCCCGGATACGGATCATCGCTGCCCGAGTCAGTGTTACAGAGGGAAAACATGTATGTTTGACTTGCAAAGGGAACATTCCCCTGGGAAGATGGTGGTGGCTCAGAAAACTCAGCAAGGACGCATGGGACCAGGAATCGGACTGGGAAAGACTCGGTAATGATACGTACTGCACCATCACGGGGACACGGGGAGGAGTAAAAGTGTGTTGGGACAAATGGTGGGAATCCGAACAAGGAATTCATGTTTGCATGTGGGGATCAGAGAGTATTTGTCCCGCAGGCATATCGATCCCCTTGGCCAGGCAATGGCAAGATGAAGGGGAAGAGAAGGGGTGGGACTCTAGCCTACACGGGTGCGCGCACCCACTCTCCCCACTCCCAATTAACGCCACCGAACTAAGAGCACACATTAAGAAACCCCTACCCACAACCCCACCAGTACGCACAGTAATAGAAAGGTATCCTACCAGCACCAAGGGACCTGGGAACGGATTAGTATTTGTACCGACCGAAAAGGTGTTATATCAGGGGATACATTATGCAGTAGCTTCAGTAATATTAAACCATACCGAGGTACACCTATCTGCATGGTGTCCGAAGGAAACAAAGCTGCTATACCAGGTCCTACTTAGAGACATGTTCAAGAAATTTTATGAATTAGACTTTGGAAATGTAGACAAAGCAGACCTATACACCCTAAACGCTAGGGACACAATGGGCTCAGGGAGACCTAGAAGGGGAATCATAAACAATGTTTTTATTGTGTTCCTAACACAGATGAGACTGCACACAGGGAGGTTAAAGTAACAGTGACCTCAGTCTTTAATAAGACACTCCAGAGTGAGGAATAGGCCTTAGGGGCTGGTTTATATACAGTGCTCCCAAGGGATGCTGGGATCCCTTGGGACTTCAGGGGATGCGCTTCCTGGTGGTGGAACATGGGAGTGCACGCTTTACAGATACACAACATCACTTCCCGCCCAAAGTCAAAGTGAAAACTATTTACAAGGTGAGGCGGTCGGGAGTCTTTCTTTCCCTGGTGAACCGCCTCGGTACAAATGTCTGTTCCGGTGTGTTGGCTGTGCCCTCGCTGGGCTGGTGTTGTTGGCCCTGCAGTGCTATTGGGTGAGCCTGGCCTTGCTGTGCTGTTGGGCGTGATGGGTTTGATTTCCTGGTCCAGCGTGGTGTCGTTGATCCTTTGGGTGTATGTTGTGGGCTTGAAAAAGGTGGTGTCTGCTGTGGGTTGTTCAGGGCAGTCTGTGAACCGCAGCCTCGTTTGTTCCAGGTGCTTTCTGCAAATTTGTCCATTGTCTAGTTTGACTACAAACACCCTACTCCCTTCTTTAGCTATCACCGTGCCCGCAATCCACTTGGGACCATGTCCATAATTTAGCACATACACATTCAGATCAATTTCCTGTGACACAGTGGCGCGACCATTGTTTACATTTTGTTGCTGCTGCCAGCTCTCTACCTGATCATGCAGGTTGGGGTGAACCAGCGAGAGTCTGGTTTTAACTGTCCTTTTTATGAGTAGCTCAACCAGGGGCACCCCTGTGAGTGAGTGGGCTCTCGTGCGGTAGCTGAGCAGTACTCGGGACAGGCGGGTTTGAAGTGAGCCTTCTGTGACTCATTTAAGGCTCTGTTTGATTGTTTGTGCTGCCCGCTCTGCCTGCCCATTGGAGGCTGGTTTAAACGGGGCCGAGGTGACATGTTTGATCCCATTGCGGGTCATGAATTCTTTAAATTCGGCACTGGTGAAACATGGCCCATTGTCACTGACCAGTATGTCAGGCAGGCCGTGGGTGACAAACATGGCCCTCAGGCTTTCAATGATGGTGGTGGCGGTGCTTCCCGACATTATTTCACATTCAATCCATTTTGAAAAAGCATCCACCGCCACCAGGAACATTTTACCGAGAAACGGGCCCGCATAGTCGACATGGATCCTCGACCATGGTCTGGAGGGCCAGGACCACAAACTTAGTGGTGCCTCCCTGGGTGCGTTGCTCAAGTGAGCACACACGCTGCATTGCCGTACACAGGACTCTAAGTCAGAGTCGATACCGAGCCTCCACACATGGGATCTGGCTATAGCTTTCATCATTACTATACCCGGGTGTGTGCTGTGGAGAGCCGAGATGAACGTCTCCCTGCCCTTTTTTGGTAGCACTACGTGGTCACCCCACAACAGGCAGTCTGCCTGAATGGACAGCTCGTCCTTTCGCTGCTGGAATGGCTTGATTGGCTCTTGCATTTCAACGGGGATGTTGGCCCAGCTCCCATGCAGTGCACAGTTTTTTTTTTACTAGGGACAGCAGAGGATCTTGGCTGGTCCAAGTCATAATCTGGCGGGCCGTGACAGGTGATTTATCATTTTCAAATGCTTCCATGACCATCAACAAGTCTGCGGGCTGCGACACCATCAACAAGTTTGCAGGCTGCGCCATTTCCACCCCCGTGGTGGGCAATGGTAGCCGACTGAGAGCATCCACACAGTTCTCGTTGCCTGGCCTGTGGCGGATGGTATAGTTATACGCCGATAGCGTGAGTGCCCACCTTTGTATGCGGGCTGAGGCATTAGTGTTTATCCCCTTGTTTTCAGCGAACAGGGATATGAGGGGCTTGTGATCGGTTTCCAGCTCAAATTTGAGGCCAAACAGGTACTGATGCATTTTCTTTACCCCGAACACACACGCTAATGCCTCTTTCTCAATCATGTTGTCAGTCCTCTCGGCCTTAGACAAGCTCCTGGAAGCATAGGCGACAGTTTGTAACTTTCCCGCAACGTTAGCTTGTTGTAATGCACACCCGACTCCGTACGACGACACATCACATGCTTGCACAAGTCTTTTACACGGGTTATATAATACAAGCAGCTTGTTGGAGCATAAAATGCTTCTGGCTTTTTCAAAAGCAATTATTTGGTTTTTTCGCCATACCCAGTTCTCACCTTTACGCAATAACACATGTAGGGGCTCTAAGAGGCTGCTTAACCCCAGTAGGAAGTTACCAAAATAGTCGAGGAGTCCTAGGAACGACCGCAGCTCCGTGACGTTCTGTGGCCTGGGCGCATTCCTGATAGCCTCTGTCTTGGCGTCTGTGGGCTGAATGCCATCCAACACGATCTTTCTCCCCAAAAACTCCACTTCTGTTGCCATGAAGACACATTTCGACCTCTTCAGCCGCAGCCCTATGCGATCCAGTCGCTGGAGAACCTCATCCAGGTTTTGTAGGTGCTCGACGGTGTCCCGACCCATGACGAATATGTCGTCCTGAAAAACCACCGTGCGTGGTGCCAACTTGAGTAGGCTCTCCATGTTACTCTGGAAGATCGCTGCAGCCGACCAAATTCCAAACGGGCATCTGTTGTAGATGAACAGTCCCTTGAGCGTGTTGATGCAGGTGAAGCCCTTCGAAAACTCCTCCAGCTCCTGCGTCATGTAGGCCAAAGTAAGGACGAGCTTGGTGAACGTCTTGCTTCCTGTCAGCCTCTCAAATAGTTTGTCTGCCTTAGGTAGCGGGTATTGGTCCTGTAGCGAGAACCGATTAATAGTTACTTTATAATCGCCGCAAATCCTGACCGTGCCATCACTTTTGAGTACTGGAACAATCGGGCTGGCCCACTTGCTGAATTCCACTGGGGAGATGATGCCCTCACGTTGCCGCCTGTCCAGCTCGATTTCCACTCTCTCCCTCATCATGTGAGGTATCCCTTGCGCCTTGTGGTGAATGGGTCGTGCCTCTGGGACCAAGTGGATCTGCACCTTCGCCCCAGAAAAGTTTCCAATGCTTGGCTCAAAAAGGAAATTTGTTCAGAACCTGGGTACATGAGGCCTGATCGACATGTGATAGCACTCGGATGTCATCCCAGTTCCAGCGGATTTTGCCCAGCCAGCTCCTTCCAAGCATTGTGGGGCTATCGCCTGGGACAATCCAGAGTGGCAGTTCATGCACCGTGTCCTCGTAGGTGACCTTGACCATGGCGCTGCCCAGGTCAGTGATATACTCTTTGGTGACGTTCTCAGTTTCGTGTGGATGGGGCTCAGGGCTGGTCTGAGTGCCTTGTTGCACCACAGTCTCTCAAAGATCTTTTTACTCATGATGGATTGGCTAGCACCAGTGTCCAGTTCCATGGCTATGGGTAAGCCATTCAATTTTACGTTTAATATTATAGGTGGACATTTCGTCGAAAATGTGTGCCCCCCATGTACTTCAGCATCTGCCTCCTCTCTCTGAGGCTCAAAATTGCCTTGATCCACCATGAACCAATCTTCCTCTGCCACGTGGTGGTTAGCAGGTTTTGCAAAGCTTGCAGCTCATCTGCAAGCTCGTTGGAGGTGCCCTATTGTTCTACAGCTCTTGCAAACATACCCTTTGAAATGGCATGAATAGGCTGAATGGAAGCCTCCACAACGCCAACAAGGTGTGAATTGCCTTGCATTCATCCTTTGTTGCAGACTCTGAGTCATCTGCGTCACCTGAGGCCTGCTGGCAGTTGCAGACTCGAGGTTTCTGCCCTGTACATTTCTGCTCGCAAACACAGTTCCAGTTAATTTATGAACATTGCTGGCACTTGTGTGCTGAGAGATTTGTTTGGTGTTATCACTGGTGGACATCAACGCCTGTGCTATCGCAATGGCCTTACTGAGGGTCGGTGTCTCTACAGTCAAACGTTTTCATCGGATGGTCTTGTGGCCAATGCCCAGTACAAAAAAGTCTCTGAGCATCTGATCCAGGTAGCCACCAAACTCACATTGTCCTGCAAGTCACCTTAGCTCAGCGATGTAGCTCACCACTTCAGATCGCTGGCATGTGTAGAACCGATACCTTGCCATCAGCATGCTCTCCCTCAGGTTAAGATGCTCCCGAACCAGTGTACTCAGCTCCTTATATGACTGATCTGTGGGTTTCACCAGAGCCAGAAGATTCATAAGGCTGTAGGTCGGTGTCCCGCAGACCGTGAGGAGGACCGCTCTCCTTTTTGCAGCGCTTCCTTCTCCGTCCAGCTCGTTGGCTACAAAGTACTGGTCGAGCCATTCGACATAAGCTTCCCAGTCCTCAACCTCCGAGAACTTCTCCAGGATGCCCACAGTTTGCTGCATCTTTGCATTGGATTCGTATACTTGTCGCCAGTTATTGTGTTCCTAACACAGATGAGACTGCACACAGGGAGGTTAAAGTAACAGTGACCTCAGTCTTTAATAAGGCACTCCAGAGTCAGGAACAAGCCTTAGGGGCTGGCTTATATACAAGGGATCCCAGCATTCAGGGGATGCGCTCCCTGGTGGTGGAACATGGGAGTGCATGCTTTACAGATACATAACAGTTTTCAATACCACAATACAGCATTCTCTGTAATAAATAGCCTAGATGACATAGAACTGCAAACACAGATAAACAGTTTTAAAACCCAATTGAGAAGTCCTGAAACAGGAGAACACGTAGTAGGATCAGAACTGCACGAGGACCAGGCTATGACTGTCCATTTAAAGGAAATAGTGGCTGAGTTGGAGAAACATTCACAGATAATGAATGCACTCATACAGGAGGATAGAAACGCTTTGGACCAGGCTGCACAGAACGAGGTGTGCGTATTATATGGGGCATGGTTGTTGGGCGAGGGCCGCAACAACCTGCAGGATTTAAAGCAAGGTGTAGTCCCCTCTTGGATCAGGAACAAGCACCTCGCAACCCTCCATCCATACAGCAATTCACTAAGCCCGTGCCAGCCCCACCTAGCCTCTGAAGCCTACCCTGTCCCCGTAGACTGTGGGAAATCTAACCACACCATTATGGGAATCATACTAAGGATGCTGGTCATGGGTGGGACGGCCCGACCCGCACCGGTATACCAGGTGGAGAACATTGGAGTTATTCAGGGAGGTGCACACCTTCATTTTGCAGCGGTCCCACCCTATGTCATAAAGTGGGAGCACGCTGTAACGGGCACTGACCTCTCCTCCGGGTGCCGGAGCTGGGGTGCACACGTAATACTGTGTCCCCAGTACTTGAGTGCCCATTCAAAGTCACAGTGTGGGTTTAAAGCTGCTGGCGCACAGCCTATTAACTGCACCATGGAGGTAATGACACAAGACCATGTCCCTCCACAGGTAGCATACATAGGGGGTGGGACATATTGTGTCACCACCAGTGCGCCCCATGGACACTTCTGGTGTCCAGTAAGTGATAGCAGTTTTTGCTTCAAACCTGAGGCATCAGTTCAAGTGGCCCGGGAACGGATTGATCCCATTCCTGAACCCTCCACTGTCCACCTCACTGTGAAGGAAAACATTACAAACCTGCAGGATTATGTTGTATATTTTGGCTATGCAATTTCCCCTCTACCCGAACATCTTACCGCTCTGCTAAAAGCTGTATTTATCTCTCAAAAACACCTCTACACGCTAGAACAGAAAACCATTGAGATAAGGAAAAAGATTCTCGAGATCACCATTCCGCCTTGGTGGGACCGTTTCAGAAATATAGAGGTCCCAGTCTGGATCAGAATCGCTTCCTATACTTTAGTTATTTGTCAACATGCTATTATACTTTACTTATGGTGTCTCACTTGCTGAGTGAAACGCAGAGGCCATCAGGTCAGGCACCAAAGGATGCTGTATGCTCCTTGGCCGAACTTGGGAATTGCGCAGGGAAGGGTGACACCATACTACCATGTTTAATTTGTGTTTGATTTTACCTGCTGTAAACCACAAAAATCTCGAGTATTGTGAGAATGTTGCCTAAAATGTGTTTGATCATGAACCTTTATTTTACTGAACTTAAAATGTGTCTGACTATGGACCTTTAATGTTGCTTGAGAATGTGTTTTGACTATCTGCTTTCATTTTATTTTACTTAGAACCGTGTTTGGCCATGTACTGTTATTTCACTGTGAAAATTAAGTAAAAGAGGGACATGATACCCCCTCTATACTGCAACTAAATTGTAACGACTGTATTCGCCTGTAAATTGCATTTGCTTTTCAATGGGGGATGCAGGGTAATGTTTAGCTAGTATAAATGCAGGGAAGTTTGACTCTCGGGAGCAGGAATTTTGCTTACCTTGATTGACACAAGAGTGTGGAGTGTCAACAGGGGGGAATGAAGGGATGCAAAATTCACAAGAAACCCACCCTGTGTTTGGGCTCATTCGAAAGGAAATTTAATTTGGGACTATCTACCGAAAAGTTTGGAACTCTAAAGTGCTTATGGAAGAAACTACGAACTTTAATAGAATTTTGGATTTTAAAAGACAAAATCAAGGCTGTGGGTGGACCTACGGAACTAGCAAGAGACAGTCTAATTAAGTGAAGCTACCTGGGTGTGAGGACTAAGTTAACCTGTCTGGGAGAATGAGTATTCAAAAATCCTTCTCCACAAGAGACATTAACATCACAAAATCACCCAGAGGTAGCTACCCATCAACATGGGTCTGGACAACCGTTTCAGCATATGCATCACAAAGAGGCCCAATCCAGCCTGTATGCGAAAGACTAAGCACAAAAGGACATTGCAATTACCAAACTAATATTTCCATCAGGAAACAGTTTTTCGAACATCAACTCACCCAAAACATATCAACTGTTAACAAGCCTGACAAAATATTACAAAGAAGAACCAAGCCCGCCAAAATTATACAAAGGATTTTGAAGAGATGTAGCGCCAAGATTGGAACACTGAAATCGTATAACTGGCCCCTGTTTTCAACAGAGGTTAGGTAGTTGCTAGGTAGCTACAAGGCTGCTACCACCTCAGATGACACTTTGACTGACAGACTAGTATCACACTACGCTGTGTCATCAAGACAAGGAGAGAAATCAACGCGACAGTTGTAAACTAACTTCTCCAGCCTCAGTCCTGAAGTCCTGAAGGAAGGAAGAACATCATAGCAGCTAATGTGGTATCAAGGGAAAAACAACCGCAATCTGCCGTTAACTATCAAAAGGATTGGTAAGCATAGTCCCTGCCTGCCCTGGAGTCTAACCTAGCTAGAATTAGGTATTGGGAGGTGGGAGGTATAATTTACTATAACCCCCTTTGAATGTGTAGTGCATGGTTCTTTATTAGAGTGATTTTAGGTTTGACCTTGTACCTTTCCTTGTACTGTCCTTTATTAGAGTGATTATAAGTTTAACCTTGTACCTTTCCTTGTATTGTCATTTACTGGAGTGATTGTAAGTTTGGCCTTGTTTTTTTCTTGCTAGAGTAATAAGCTTGTATTACCTTGACTGTAATAAAAACAAAGTTCCTTGCATCAAAGTGTCCTCTGCACTTTTGTCACACCCCCCAAATAAATCCAGAGTACAGAACCCAAAGGAGGGGGAACGATTTGAACCGCTCAAGTTGGTCAAAAGGGAACTTGACCCCCTCAAAGAGACCACACCCCCCTTACAAGCAGCCCAGGTATAAAAGGCAAGCCATCATGTAATGTAATCATTTTGAGCCCGAATAAAGCAGAGCCAGGTTCGTACCTGTGTTAATTTACAGTATTCAGTCTATCGAGTTATTACATACATACTGTTGCCATTTATTTTTGGTGGTGTTGGTATATACCAGATACAGCACAGAAGGAGGCCTTTCAGCCCATCATGCCTATGCCAACTCTTTGAAATAGCCATCCAATTAGTCCCACTCTCCTGCCCTTTCTCCATAGCCCTTCAATTTTTCCATTTCAAGTATTTATCCAATTCCATTTTGAAAGTTACTATTGAATCTGCTTCCACCACCCTTTCAGGCCATACATTCCATATCACAACAACTCACTGTGTAAAACAAATTCTCCTCATATCCCCCTGGTTCTTTGTCAATTACCTTAAATCTGTGTCCTCTGGTTACCGATCCATCTGCCACTGGAAACAGTTTCTCCTGATTTACTCCATTAATACCCTTTTTGTTGAGGGAGGAATGTTGAACACTGGGTGAACTCCCAGCTTTTCTTCGAATAGCACCACTGAAACCAGCACTGTTAGGTGAAGGAAAAAAAGCCTCAGCTGAAGAAAAGACTGCTCTGAGGAATATTATACTCTTCAAATGTGTACAGTCAAGATGCTTTTGTCAGCAGTCTCTTTATGTTTGTTTCAAATCAGCATGAATTTATAATCTGCATTTCTGAACTGGAGAAATAAGCTTCATTACTGCAGGATGCGTTGCTACTTAATCTCTGTTCCATTTCAGGTAACATTGTCTCCTCTTTAGTTATTATCAGCTTTAGGCATTTGCCCAGCACCCTCAAAAAAGTCTTATTTGTCACAGCTCTTTGTAACAACACTGAAGAATTCTTCTCATTTAATCTTTATTACTGGAAAGAAGATACGGAATTATGTACAAATGTAATTAAATCCCCCTACCCAGTGCAGAGACCTGTCATGTGATCTATAAATCAAAGGCATCCGCATCACTCTGCGTGTACAAATGTCTATTCCCACAGGCCTGCGGGCAACCTTGAAGTATTAGTTTGATGTAAGTTAATATTTTCCAACATGCTGCATGCAACAGCAGGCCAGCTTTCACACAATCAAATCAGAGGACCTGATTCATTGCAGAATTGCAGATGAAGAGGGGGGGCAGGTGATATCTTGCCAAGCCTCTCCCAAAGAATTTTAATATATGAATTATTTTTTTCCTGTCAACAATATCTCACCACAAAAAGACTCTGCTCATAGTTCAGTAGGTAAAATGACTGCCTAATGTCATATTAAACCATACAATCCCGGAAGGCCCGGGCTCTGACAGCTGTAGCTCAACTCTCACCTCTGAGTCAGAAGATTGTGAGTTCAAGTCCCATTCCAGAGACTTGAGCAAATAATCTAGGCCGACACTCCCAGTGCAGTATTGAGGAAGAGCTGCACGGTCAAAGGTGCAGTCTTTCAGATGAGACATTAAACCAAGGCATTGTCTGCCCTCTCAAGTGGATGTAAAAGATCCCATGGCACTTTTTCCAAAGAAGAGCAAGGAAATTCTTCCTGGCCAATATTTATCCTTCAGCCATCATCACTAAAACAGATTATTTGGTCAATATCACATTACTGTCTGTAGGACCTTGCTGTGCGCAAATCGGCTGCCATGTTTCCTACATTGTAACAGTGAGAGAACTTCAAAAAGTACTTTATTGGTTGTAAAGCGCTTTGGTGCTTTATAAATGCAAGTCCTTCATTTATTACTCTATCCCTGGTCTTTGCTGAGTTGGTTGGCCTCAGCTAGCGCGATGTTGGGGCACAACAATTGGCCTCAATGCTCCAAGGTTAGAAAGAAGGAAATCAGTTAGGTCCCCCAGTATTGATCACTATCCAGTGATCCTTCCGAGAAAATGGATGATTGGTATTTTATAGATTGATTCAGCTGAAATGAGCTTTACGGTCAAATAAAATGACAACACTTTTTGTTTGAACTCACACATGATGAATGGTCACTTAGGTATTACACCTCAGTACCTTTTGAAAAAATAGGGGGGGTCAATAAATATTGTTCTGATAAGCATCCCGAGTTCATGTCTACCACAGATTTGATGCAAAGTAAAGCTCTCCACTTCCTTCCCCATCAAACATTCCCAGACTGGGTATATCATAGGTTAAAATGCATAATACAGCTCTCAATACTTTGTCTCAACGACATACGTACACTTTAACCTCTGAACAGTACCCCTTAACGCAAGAGTGTGATATTTTCCATTCCCCACACCAACACTTGTCTGTGTGAGACTGTTAATTAGTGCTGAATTATCCTCCTTTTCTGAATTTCTACAGCTGCAGGAACTTCAAGAAAATGGAAAATCCAGTACCTCTTCATACATGAGATAGAAACAACAAATAACGTGTGCAGGGCAGTGCCTTGAGCTTCTTGTATTTTGGTTTCTGCCGTATGTTTCTTCTCTAGATACAGATGGAATGGGAAACACTATTTTAGAAACAGAAGTAGATTATCTAAGTACATGGATAGCGGGTTTGCCAAATAGACCACCAAACATGTTGACAAGTAGTCACTGGTACACAGTGCATGTGCTTTTTTCAGCCTGTGTCATTAGCGAATCCAAGCAAAGAAAGAAACTAGTTGTCATACACACTATGTCACGCTCTAATTTGTGAGTATAGTAAACACATAAAAATTCAGACCAAAAAGGTGAAAAGAAAGACATGCATTTATTTATTGCCTTTCGCAACTTCAGGGAATCCAAAACGAGTTGCAGCCAATGAAGTATCTTTGAAGTATTGTCACTGTTGTTGTCATGTATGTAACCACAATGTAACACCACTGTATTATTGTATACACTCAATCTAGATGCACACTCTTTACCTGATCACACAGGTATAAAAAGGGAGGTTCCACGCAGGGTCATCATCTTTGGAGTCCTGTGACTAAAGAGTTAAGGTCATAGAGGGACCTTGACCCCAGAATGTGCCCCGTGTGGTTTCATACTGTAGAATAAGGACTGTACATTGGCGACGAGAAACGGGAATTCACGACCGACGAGAATGGCCACCGGTAGCACAGAGGAACGGTACTGTGTTGGGGAAGACTGGGACGATTTTGTCGAGAGGCTTCAGCAAAGCTTCGTTACGAAAGAATGACTGGGGGATGCAGCGGCCAATAAGCGAAGGGCTCATCTTTTGACCAGCTGCAGACCAAAGACTTACATGCTCATGAAGGACTTACTAGCACCCGAAAAGCCGGCGGACAAAACCTTTGAAGAACTTAGCAAATTGATCGGGGAGCACCTCAAACCGGCGAGTAGCATACATATGGCCCAACACAGATTCTACACCCACCGCGTCGTGAAGGACAGAGCATACCGGACTTCGTAGCGGACCTCCGGCGTTTGGCCAGCCTCTGCAAGTTCACAGACGCCTGCAGGGGGGAGATGCTAAGGGACTTCTTGATTGAGGGCATCGGTCATGTGGGAATTTTCCGCAAATTAATTGAGACCAAGGATTTGACCTTGGAAGCAGCGTTGATAGCTCAAACTTTCATGGCGGGGGAGAAAAAGACGAAAATAATGTACGTGCGCAATTCTGCCTCTAATGCGGTGATGGATCAGGGAGTCAACATCATCAATGCGACTCAGAGCCCCGCAGGCAGGCAGGGGCAGTCCGATACTCCCTAGGCAACAATAGACCCCAGAGTAGGGCTTCAACAGAGACAATGGCAGGCTGAACGGACATTCACGCCATCACAGTGGACAATGCGGCCCGGGATGGGGCCATTGACACCCACTAATAGGGTACTAAAGAGCAGTCAAAGGGACAGTCAGTGCGGAATGCCTGGCCATAGTCCCTTTGTTCCCAACAATGGAAACTTTAACTCATGCTGGAGGTGTGGGGGAAAACACTCAGCTAGATCTTGCAGATTTCAACAATTTGTCTGCAGGAACTGCAATCTCAGTGCCCACTTAGCGCGAATGTGCAGGAAGTCTACAACCAGACTAATATATGAGGCGGATGGACCAGAAGAGGGTTCTTTGAGGCAGGATGACTTTTGGGGCAAATCGATGGATGCAGAGGTTCAGCGGGTCCATGTGGCGAATATTCACAGTTCATACATCAGAACGTCACCAATGATGATGAGGGTTTTATTAAACAGTATCCCTGTATGCATGGAGCTGGACACTGGGGCCAGCCAGTCACTCGTGGGCGTTCAGCAATTTGAGAAGCTATGGCCACTTAAAGCCAGTAGACTCAAATTAGCACTTATTGAGACACAATTACGGACTTACACTCAAGAAATCATTCCGGTGCTAGGCAGTGCAATGTTGGCTGTCACACACAATGGGTTAGTGAATCGGCTGCCGCTCTGGATTGTCCCGGGCAATGGTCCCGCACTGTTGGGGAGGAGCTGGTTAGCCGAGATGAACTGGAAATGGGGGGATATTCACGCAATGTCATCTGTGGAGCGAAGTTCATGCTCACAAGTCCTACAACAATTCGATTCACTATTCCAACCTGGCGTCGGGACTTTCAAAGGCACCAAAGTAGTGATACACATCACCCCGGATGCCAGGCCAGTGCACCACAAAGCCAGAGCAATGCCGTATGTGATGCGGGAAAAGATCGAGAGCGAAGTGGACCGGCTGTTGAGAGAGGGCATCATCTCGCCTGTTGAATTCAGCAACTGGGTGAGCCCCATCATTCCCGTCCTAAAAGCGGATGGCTCTGTCAGGATCTGTGGCGACTACAAGGCCACCATCAATCGGGTGTCCCTACAAGATCAACACCCACTCCCGAGAGCGAAGGACCTCTTCCCCACGCTGGCAGGCGGCAAGCTGTTCACCAAGTTGGACCTCACTTCAGCCTATATGATCCAGGAACTGGCTGGCGAATCTAAACTACTGACCACCATCACCACGCACAAGGGACTGTTCGTTTATAACAGATGCCTGTTTGGCATTCGATCAGCGGCCGCGATTTTTCAACGAAACATGGAAAGCCTGCTTAAATCCATTCCTGGAACGATCTTATTCCAGGATGACATCCTCATCACGGGTCGAGACACCAAGGAACACCTCCACAACCTGGAGGAGGTGCTACGCCGACTGGACCGGGTAGGCCTGCGACTCAAGAAGTTTAAATGTGTGTTCTTAGCTCCTGAGGTTGAGTTTCTGGGCAGGAGGGTTGCTGCAGATGGGATTCGGCCCACCGAATCCAAAACACAGGCGATTCAATGAGCACCCAGGCCCTGCAACACATCGGAGTTGCATTCATTCCTGGGACTGTTGAACTATTTCGGGAACTTTCTGCTGAACTTGAGCACGTTGTTGGAGCTGATACACGTGCTCCTGCGTAAGGGTTGCGATTGGTTTTGGGGGGACTGTCAGGAACGGGCTTTTGATCGGGCGCGAAACCTACTCTGTTCAAACAAGTTGTTGACCCTGTACGACCACTGTAAAAAAATTGGTTCTGACATGTGATGCATCGTCCTATGGGGTTGGGTGCGTGTTGCAGCAGGGCAATGCTGAGGGTCAACTACAACCTGTGGCTTATGCCTCCAGGTCGCTCTCTCAAGCAGAAGGGGATATGGGATGGTCGAGAAGGAAGCGCTTGCATGTATCTATGGTGTAAACAAAATGCATCAGTACCTCTTTGGTAGGAAGTTTGAATTAGAGACGGACCACAAGCCATTAACATCCCTGTTGTCAGACAGCAAGGCTGTCAATGCCAATGCATCAGCTCGCATACAGCGATGGGCTCTCACACTGGCTGCTTATGACTACTCCATCCGGCACCGGCCCGCCAGTGAAAATTGCGCTGATGCACTCAGCAGGCTTCCACTGGCCACCACTGAGGGGGCAGCGGAGCAAAGTGCCAAGATGGTCATGCCTGTCGATGCCTTTGACAGCGCAGGCTCCCCCATCACAGCCCGCCAGATCAAAATCTGGACAAACAGAGATCCTCTCCTATCCCTGATTAAGAAGTAAGTCCTGACTGGGGATTGGGTGCCCGCACACGGAGCATGCCCTGAGGAGGTCAGATCGTACCACAGGCGGATGGATGAGCTCTCCATACAAGCCGACTGCCTACTATGGGGCAGCCGGGTAGTTATGCCCCAGAAGGGCAGGGAGGCATTCATCAGGGAACTCCACAGCGAGTACCCAGGCATTGTGCTGATGAAGGCCCGGTGACACATTTGGTGGCCTGGAATTGATTCAGACGTGGAACACTGTGTTCGCAGGTGCACCACGTGTGCCCAGCTGGGTAATACCCCAGGGAGGCCCCGCTCAGCCTGTGGCCCTGGCCCACGCAGGCCAGTTCATGGGAAAGATGTTTCTTATTGTGGTAGATGCGTACTTGAAATGGATCGAGTGCATCATTCTGAATTCATGCACGTCATCCACCACCGTGGAAAGCCTATGTGCGGTCAACCTAGATGCACACCTTGACCACAAGGGGTGAACTTGTGGGAGACACTCCTTACCTGATCACACAGGTATAAAAAGGGAGGTCCCACACAGGGTCATCGTCTTTGGAGTCCTGTGAATAAAGAGTTAAGGTCACAGAGTGACCTTGTCCCCAGAATGTGCCTCGTGTGGTTTCATACTGTAGAGTAAGGACTTTACAGTTGTAATGTAGGAAACGCAGTGGCCAAATTACGCATAGCGAGGTCCCACAAACAGTGATGTGATATTGACCAAATAATCTGTTTTAGTGATGTTGGTTAAGGTTTAAATATTGGCAGAACACTGGGGAGAGCTCCCTGCTCTTCTGTGAAATAGTGCAGTGGTATCTTTTCATTGTAGGCAGTGTAGATGAAAGCAAAAAATTATAAAGGGATATTGATAGATTAAGTGAAAGGGTAAAACTGTGGCAAATGGTTTTCAATGTAAGCAAATCATAGAATCATAGAAATTTACAGCACGGAAGGAGGCCATTTCGGCCCATCGTGTCCGTGCCAGCCAATAAAGAACTGTCACATATCCTACATGGCTACTGTTGGTACTATCACAAGGTGTGCCACCAGAGGGCACAGCAGTGGGAGACTTGTAGGTTACCTGTACAGGTGTGCCTGGCCTAGTGTAAAAGGCAAACCACCATGTGTGATCCTCACTCTGGAGTTAACAAATAGAGGACTAAGGTCACTACAGTTCAAGTACAAAACATTGCCCGTGGAGTCATTACTAGAGCATCTAAGGACACAACAATTGGCGTGAGATTACGAACTTTCACCCGAAAATGGCTACCCTTGGTACCTTGCAGCAGTTCGCTGATGGTGATGATTGGGACACCTTTGTGGAGAGGCTCGAACATTTCTCCACAGCAAACGACCTGGTAGGAGACGACCCGGCCACCCTGGCTGGTAAGCGCAGAGCTATCTTGCTAACCAGTTGTGGGCCCACCGTCTATGGCCTCGTCAGAGACTTGTTGGCAGCAGTGAAGACAACGACCGAGACGTACAAGGAGCTCGTAACCCTGATCCATGAGCAACTCAAATCCAAGGAGAGCATCCTCACAGCCAGACATCGGTTCTATACCCACCGACGGCACGAAGGCCAAGAAATCGCGAAGTACACCGCAGACCTCAGGAGGCTGGCGGCACCATGCAAGTTCGGCACCTACCTCAATGAAGCGCTGCGGGACATTTTTGTCATTGGAATTGGCCATGAAGGCCTTTTTCATAAGCTACTGTCGGTGCATACCAAACTCACACTGCAGAAGGCTATCTCTGTGAGCCAGTCATTCATGACCTCGACTTGCGGCTCTAGGCAGATGTCTCACCCTCAGGACTCAAACCCGGCAGGTACTGTGCACAGAGTAGCACCATTTAGAGGCTTTTCTGTAGAGCGTGAACACTCTCAAGGAAGAGAGAACAGGCCCCCGAGTCCCTTAACTCAGAGTCCGCCGAGGGGGGCTAATCGAGTAACACCATTCTGGCATTGCGGAGGGAATCACAGGGCTCACCAGTGCCACTTTAAAGACTATGTATGCAAAGGCTACAGCACAAAGGGCCACCTCTCATGAATGTGTAAGAGAAATATAACTCACTGTGCCGATGAAGAGTCTGCAGATGGCCAGGAATCCAGCGGGGTAGGGAGAGAGGCAGCCAAGCCCCACGGGGAGGTACATAGCATATTTACCTGCATCACCGAGTGTTCCCCGCTCAAGATGGAAGTCGAGATAGAGGGCGTTCCAGTCTTCATGGAAGTGGACACAGAGGCGAGCCAGTCAGTGATGAATCAAGAAGCCTTTGAGAGGCTAAGGGACAATCAAGCTGAACGACCCAAGTTGGTCCCGGTTCAGGCAAAGCTGCGCACCTACACTGATGAAATCATCCCAGTCGTTGGTAGCACGAATGTAAAGGTACTCCATGATGACACGGTGCACAAGTTACCTCTGTGCATTGTTGCAGGTGATGGACCAACGTTGCTCGGCAGAAGGTGGATGGAGAAAATCCACTGGAAGTGGGAAGACATCACTGCTCCAGCGATTGACGTCCTCTGTCCTCAGAGGCAAAACAAGCCCTCACCTGAGGGTGGACCCGGCACCGGAGAGCAGACCAGCACAGCACCCGAAACACAGACCGCTCAGCACGACTGCGTGGAGGTGATCCAGCTGAGACGACCCGAACGCACCTTCCAGGCTCCAGTGGCAGGTCTCCGGAGGAAGAAAATCGGATCCAAAGGCGACTTCCCAGCTTCGGAGGCAGAACCCGGGGAGAAGAGGATCACCGCAGTCGACATCGTGGATGGTGGAAAGATGGCGCCCAAACCACGAGGTGAGACGCTGAAGAAAAAGATGGCAGCGGCCAGACCACAAGGTGCAGCGCTGATGGAGCAACACGTGGCACCAAACGGAGAAGAGGATTGGGGTAAAGCCAGCAAGGCTTTCTTAAAGGAGGCCTGCAACCCACGACAATTAAAGGAACAGTTCCACACACTTAAGCAATGTAATAGTAATTGTAAGTCAGAGACAAAAGGTGTAATTGATCATGTAAAATGTGTAACTGATAATCTGAATTGTGTACATGCAACCAGCGAGGAAAAGTTGCGCGATTATGTAAAATGTATAATTGATGATCTGAATTGTGTACATGCAACCAGCGAGGAAGTCACGCGATCGCGATCGGACCCACAGTGTGCCCATCATAAGTAATGAAAGGTTGTGCGATGCAGGATTTCAACTGCACGCAGCCAATGCAGCGGGCAGACATCCATCAGGAGCACACAGGTCCAGCGAGCTACCCAATGCTGTAGCCTGCGTCCGGGGGACCAGAGTCATGCGCCATGGAGTGTGGCCACAAGCAGCCAATTCACACGAGCTGCAGAGCAAGCGACCTCAGCAGGGCAATGGCACCAGTATCGATACCCTGCCCGATTGGCTCCACCTCTCGGGCACCCGATGGCACTAACTGCCACGAGCCTGAAGGAGCAGACTGTGCTAAGGCGCAGTCCCCAGATCCCATCACCACTAAGGCCATACCCGTAAATGAAGGGTCACCCGCCACAGTTCCTCCAAAGGGGAATGGGACCAACTAGGATCCCAAACCAAACAATGCCCAGGCCAGCGAGTCAGCGGTTCCCTGTGCACTGCGAGACGACAGCTCCTCAGGGAGCAGCAGCGACCCAGGGCACAAAGAAAGGACAGGGAGGTCACAGGCATCTGTGAACCAGTCTGATGCTAGGGACCATGGCAACAGTCCCAAGAGCAGGCAACTCGAGCCAACCAGGTTCCCATTGCCAGCACTGGGCACTGAGCCGCCACCAGACTGCAGGGACACCATCCAGCAGCTCTGGACCTAGTTTGACCTCATGCATCGATAAGGCATCTCGCCAGTCAAACATACTTGCCTCACAACGGAACCACAAATGTAATGCAAACCTGTTTTCCTGAACTTGAATGTACATGATTGCTCGGAGCCTCTGCCATAATCGATGTGGGGAGCGGGTGCTGGGGGGAGCAGGTGGAATGGAGTGGTCATCGACACACAAACAGCAAACACCAGCAGTCTACTGCACCAACCACTCACGCAAGGTTGAAACCACTTGCCAAGGGTCAACCAGAGCCCACATAGAGCTAAGCCCAGAGCACAGTCAATGCAGATGCAATTTGCACTAAAGGCTCAGGGGGGAGTGATGTAATGTATCCTACATGGCTACTGTTGGTACTACCACAAGGTGTGCCACCAGAGGGTACAGCAGTGGGAGACTTGTAGGTTACCTGTACAGATGTGCCTGGCCTAGTATAAAAGGCAGGGCACCAGGTGTGATCCTCACTCTGGAGTTAACAAATAAAGGACTAAGGTCACTACAATTCAAGTACAACACATTGCCTCATGGAGTCTTTACTAGAGCATCTAAGGACACAACAAGAATTATACAGCCTAATCCCACTTTCCAGCTCTTGGTCCGTAGCCCTGTAGATTATGGCACTTCAAGTGCACATCCAAGTACTTTTTAAATGTGGTGAAGATTTTTGCCTTTACCATCCTTTCAGGCAGTGAGTTGCAGATCCCCAACAACCTCTGAATGAAGAAATTTCCCCTCAAATCCCCTCTAAACCATCTACCAATTACTTTAAATCTATGCCCCCCCTGGTTGTTGACCCCTCTCCTAAGGGAAATAGGTCTGTCCTATCTACTCTATTTAGCCCCCTCATAATTTGATACACCCCAATAAGGTCTCCCCTCAGCCTCCTCTGTTCCAAAGAAAACAACCCCAGCCTATCAAATCGTTCCTCATAGCTAAGCTTCTCAAGTCCAGGCAACATCCTCATAAATCTGCTCTGTACCCTCTCTAGTGCAATCATATGTTTCCTGTAATGTGGTGACCAGAACTGCACGCAGTACTCTAGCTGTGGCCTAACTAGTGTTTTATACAGTGAAGGATGCAAAATTCATGAGAACCCACCCAGTGTTTGGGCTCATTCGAAAGGAAATTTAATTTGGGACTATCTACCGGAAAGTTTGAAATCCTAAAGTGCTTATGGAAGAAACTACGAACTTTAATCAAATTTTGTATTTTAATAGACAAATTCGAGCCTTTGGGCAGGCCCAAAGAACTAAGGAAGCCCACTTGATTATTGGAACGGTCTAGATGTTGAGACTAAGTTAACTTGTCTGGAGGCATGGACATTCGAAAACCCTTCTCCACAGGAGACACTTACAGAGATGGCCAGCCATCAAACCAAACTGAGAAAAGCCATCTTCAACATGAATAAGAACAAAGGGCCCACTACAGCCTGTCTGCGAAAAACTAAGCACAAAAGGACATGGCGATTAGCAAGCTAATATTTCCATCAGGAAATAGTTTTAGAAATGCAACCCACCCAAGACATATTCACTTTTAACGAGCCCGCCAAAATATTACAAAGAAAAGTCAAGCCCGCCAAATTTAAACAAAGAATTCGGAACTGATTTGGTGCGAAGATTAGAACAGCTCGAACCTTATAACTGGCCCCTGTTTTTAACAGAGGTTGGGTTGTGAGGTAACTGCAAGGTTGCTACTACCTCAGGAGACACTGTATGCCATATTGCTCGTGCTATACTTCGACTATGTCATCAAGAAGGGAGAGAGGCTAACACGACAGTTGTAAACTAACTTCTCCAGCCTCGAAGTTCTGAAGTCCTGAAGGAAGGAAGAACATCACCATCGTGGCAGCAACCGGCCACAGCCAACGTGGTACCTACAAAAAACCACCGCGATCGACCAAACTCGAAGCAAAACTTCAACAGGAAGAATCCGAAGAATCGAAAGTTTCCACTCTACAATCTAAGGCCTGACTACCAACAGGTGAAAACATTACCTAAAGAGATTTTGAACCTATTTCGAACAAAGAAAGCCGGGTACTTACCTCATAGATCCAAAACGCACCTTACCGCATCAGCGGACTCGACCCAACTGAAGATTGCGCAGCAAGAAGTCTTCTCCGACGTTCGGGGTACGACAAGAAGAACCTACAGAATTCAACGAACCCCGAAATCGCGAACTACCGCTGACTGACCAGAAAGGATTGGTAAGCATAGTCCCTGCCTTCCCTGGAGTCTAATCTTGCCAGAATTAGGTATTGGGAGGTGGAAGGTGTAAACTTACTGTGACCCCCTTTGAATGTGTAATGTATTGTTCTTTATTAGAGTGATTAGAAGTTTGACATAGTATTTTCTTGTCTGTAATAAAGTCAAAGTTCTTTTGCACCAAACCAGTTGTCCTTTGCACTTTATCACATCCCCCAAATAAATCCAGAGTCTAGAACTCAAGGGAGTGGGATCGATTCAAACCGTTCAAGTAGGTCAGAGGTAAACCTGACCCCCGGGACCATCTCCTTACAAAATGGCGACCGCGGCAGAACTCTGGTACAAGGAGTGTGATGCAGAGAGTGCTGGTTTGGGGCAAAGAACCAAGATGGAAGAGAGGATTTCCTCCTATCTGTAGAAGAAGGTCAATGTCACCAAAGAATGGGTGCTTGGTCTGTTGCGCGCTGAGCATCCAGCTTTCGCTGCAGCCCAGTGGACAGCAAGCAAGGATCACAAAGAAGCAGTAGAGAAGGCAATTTGGTTGGTCTGTCTACAGCGACAGGTCCAACTCCTAGATAAAACCAATGAGACACTAGAGGCAGAGTTATGGGAATGCGCAGAGAACTTATCAGGAAAGGGTTATGGCAGAAGAAAGGTTATGGGGAGAACTCCATAAGCTAAAACAGGAAAGGACCCAGATAATGGAAAGGTTTAAAAACAGTCAGGACTATTTTCAATGTCAGGTTACCGAGGCCAAAAGTAATGAAAAGTCACTGAGGGCGGAGAGCACTCGCCTCACCCTACAAGTAAAAGAGCTCTAGGAAAGATTAAAAGATGTGCAGGTAGTGTATAAAGTAGCTAGCACTAATGGGTTTGACCATGGTCCCTGCCAGCAACAAATCAAAAGTTTAAAACTTGCTCTGTGCAAGGCAAAAGGCACGGTATGCCTAATAAGCCCGGGTATGCCCCAGATAAACCTGTAAGAGAAGGAGGAAACTGCCCGGCTACCACCTGTGGCACCGGTGACTACACTGGTGCAGCAACAGGAGGGGCAAATCAGTTGCAGGGCGGACAGGGATAGTGCACCACCACCACCACCTGTGGCACCGAGTTTCAGCTCGGCTTGGCAGCAGGGAGGAGGGGTAGGCGAGCCAGAACAGGGAGAGCCAGAACCAGAGCCAATGTGCCCGGTCCGGCAACAGAAGTTTGGCCCGCCCACCAGTGCCGGGGGTCAAGGACCCCTGGAAAGTCAGTTTGTGGTCCCCCACACTCCCCAACAGCTTAGGGCTATGATAAGCCACCTGGGAAAGCTAACTCCAAAGGGAGGCCCCTCGATGCACTTTATGGAGGTGGAACAGGCAGGGGATATTAATGGGTGCGATGATGCAGAAATGGCAAAGATGCTCCTCCTATCTCTGGACAGCAAGATGTACCAGTCCCTCTCTCCTGAGAGTAAAAGGGGACGGAGAACACTTGCTCCCATCCAGAAAGACATTTTAGAAGTCATGGGCTGCAATGATGGAAGTCCCTTCTCCAGAGTGGAGAAAACGATGCAGCTCACAGGGGAAACCCCACAGGCGTTTGCAGACCGACTGCGGCCTGTGTACCAATGCACCTGCAATGGAGACATAGACAGAGATCATTTAAGCCCGGACGTGTTAGCACACTGGCTCCGAAGCCTAGTAGCTAACAGTTTACCCCGGATAAGAACCAAGGCTCAGGCCTGGTTCAACCCAAGAGATCCCCAAGCCACCGAACAGGGAGTGCTTAGGCAACTGACCCTAGCTTACCGAAACGGCAGAGGGACGGAAGAGTTCCCACAAAAGGGAAGGGTTCACGAAATCCGACCTAGCCAAGATAAGAGGGAATGGCACCACAAGGGGGGCAACCCCTCCGATATAAAACGCACCTGCTTCGGGTGTGGAAAAAGTGGGCACTGGAGAAAGGATTGTAGAAATCCTTGGAAAAGTAGTGCAGGAAAGAGTTCTCCAGCCCCAGCCAAAAGGGCCGAGACAGATAAGCCAGCCCCTCCCCACTCATTCGATACCTTCCTAACTGCACTCCGAACCATGTTAGATGGCCCTGGGAAGGTAGCCACCGCCACCGGTACTGAAATCCCATCTGCCCCCTCCCAACCAAAACCGTGACTAGGAAGTGGAAAAGGTGAAAAGGACTTACCTGCTGGACACCGGTGCCTCAAGCACCCTTGTCTATGCAGATAACCCCGCCGCCTCACCTCTGTCTAACGGGGTCCCCTACAGCTTGGTGGGTTTCACAGGCACTGAACAGACTGGCTCATTCTCCGTTCCGCTCTCCATTCATTTAGGTACACTACACACTAAGTGGACTTGTGTCCTGATGAAATGGGAACAGGAAGGGAGAGGGATCCTGGGAACTGAATTCATCCTAGGCCACGGAATCCTAGTGGATTTAAGAAACCACTGTCTTTGAGGGTCAGTCTGTACGGGACAAGAGAGTGAAGTGATGGTTATCCCAGGAAAAAGGGAAAAGGGACGGTGTGCACCATGAAACCAAAGGAAGGTTCCGACCTTGAATCACTGGTCAGTAACACGCCGATAGAATACCAAGAATATGTGAGGAAAAACCTTGCAGTTTTTGCCAATCACAAACACGACTGTGGGAGAATAAACAGGGTTGAGGTTAACGTAGATGGCGACTCCATGACCCGACCACAGAAACAGTACAACATCCCCAGGGAGGCGGAGGCAGACATGACCGACAGAGCCATACAAACCCCCCACCCATGTGTTAGCCCCTGTACTCATGGAAGGTCAGCTTAGGCAAGCGAACCGGGACAGCTTTGTCAGGAATCTGTTTGAGCACCTTAAATAGATTCACTGGCAGGCTGCTAACAACATGGGAAAACAGCATCAGAGCAACCGACTGCTGCTAGAGCCCCACAAACACCACGAGTGGGAGATAGGGGACCAGGTCATGGTGAGGAACTACGCTAGAGTACGGGTCTTTGAGGCACTGTACATGGGACCGTACCACATTGTCGACAAGGCAAGCCCCATGGTCTATGCCATAAAATTGCCCTGACGAACATTTCCACATAAATCAGTGCAAACTTTTCAACCCAGCGGCAGCAGCTAAACGTAAGGGACAGCCAAAAACTGTAAACCGTACTAAAGACAGGGACCCCCAGCCAACAGCCCCCGACTGTGGAATTCCCACAGGGGACGTGGCAGACCCACAGACTGCACCTAGCGGGGCAGTGGACTGTGTTACTGGAGGAGCTATCCCCCCAATCATTTGGGACTCGGACACACCCCCAGCAGACAGAGCCTTAAGAAGGACTCCCCGCACGCCACGGCCAAAGACACTGTGGTCACCAGCGCTCCAATTTGAATGGTTTAGCCCCGGGAAAGGGACCAGCCGCAAAAGGGCACCTAAGGTCAGAGACCAGCCTGCGAACAGGGACACCCAGCCGGTAGCCTCGGGCAACGAGGGACCCCCAGAAGAGATAGCGGTGGACCAGCCACCAAGTGAGATTCTCCAGTACGTAGCCCTTGACCAGGCAGAACCCCCAGGGGAAGAAACAAACCAGGCAGCCACCTCTCATGTATGTAACCTCTATGTAACACCACTGCAATACTGTATATACTTAAGCAATGCACACCTTGACCACAGGAGGTGAACTTGTGGGAGACACTCCTTACCTGGTCATCCAGGTATATAAAGGGAGGTCCCACGCAGGGTCATCACTTCTTGGTCCTGTGAATAAAGGTTCAGGTCATAGAGTGACCTTGCCTCGTGTGGGTTTTGTGCCATTGAGTAAGGACTTTACATTGGCGACGAGAAACGGGAATCAACGACCCACGAGAATAGCCACCAGTAGCACAGAGGAATGGTACTGTGTTGGTGAGGACTGGGACAATTTAATTGAGAGGCTCCACCAAAGCTTTGTCACGAAAGAATGGCTGGGAGATGCAGTGGCCGACAAGCGAAGGGCCCATCTGCTGACCAGCTGCGGACCTAAGACTTACGCACTCATGAAGGACCTACTAGCACCTGAAAAGCTGGCGAACAAAACCTTTGAAGAGCTCAGCAAACTAATCGGTGAGCACCTCAAACCGGCGAGCAGCATACACATGGCCTGACACAGATTCTATACCCACCGACGTCATGAAGGACAGAGCATACCGGACTTCGTTGCGGACTTCCGGTGGTTGGCCAGCCTCTGTAAGTTCACAGATGCCTGCAGGGGAGAGATGTTAAGGGATTTCTTTATTGAGGGCATCAGTCATGCGGAGATTTTCCGAAAGATAATCGAGACCAAGGACTTGACTTTGGAAGCGGCGGCGTTGATGGCTCAGACTTTCATGGTGGGGGAGGAGGAAACCAAATAATATACGCGCGCAATTCTGCCTCCAATGCGACGGGGGATCAGGGAGTCAATATCATAAACGTGACTCAGAGCCCCGCAGGCAGGCAAGGGCAGTTCGACACACCACAGGCAGGAATAGACGCCAGAACAGGTTTTCAACAGAAACAATGGCAGGTGGAACGGACATTTACGCCATAGTGGACAATGCGGCCCGGAATGGGGCCATTGACACCCACTAACAGGGTACTCAAGGCAGTCAAAGGGACATAGCTCCTTTGTTCACAACAATGGGAATCTCAGCTCATGCTGGAGGTGTGGGGGCAAACACTCTGCCATGGCTTACAGGTTTCAACAATTTGTCTGCAGAAATTGAAACCTCAGTGGCCATTTAGCTCAAATGTGCAGGAAGCCTGTAACCAGGCTAATTTACGAGGTGGATGGACCAGAAGGGGGGTCTGTGATGCAGGATGACTCTTGGGGCAAAGCAATGGACGCTGAAGTTCAGCGGGTTCATGTGGCAAACATTCACAGCTCATATACCAAAACACCACCAATGATGATGAAGGTTTTATTAAACGGCATCCCTGTCCGCATGGAGCTGGACACTGGGGCCAGCCAGTCACTCATGAGCATTCAACAATTCGAAAAGCTATGGCCACTAAACGCCAGTAGACCCAAACTAGAACGCATTGAGACACAACTACGGACGTATACCAAAGAAATCATTCCAGTACTAGGCAGTGCAATGTTGGCGGTCACACACAATGGATCAGTGAACCGGCTGCTGCTCTGGATTGTCCTGGGCAATGGTCCCGCAGTGTTGGGAAGGAGCTGGTTAGCTGAGATGAACTGGAAATGGGGGGATGTGCACGCAATGTCATCTGTGGAGCAAAGTTTGTGCTCACAAGTCCTACAACAATTTGAGTCACTATTCCAACCTGGCGTCGGGACGTTCAAAGGTACCAAAGTCGTGATACGCATCATCCCGGATGCCAGACCAGTGCACCATAAAGCCAGAGCGGTGCCGTATATGATGCAGGAGAAAAGTGAGAGCGAATTGGACCATTTGCTGAGAGAGGGCATCATTTCGGCCGTTTAATTCAGCGATTGGGCGAGCCCCATCGTTCCCGTCCTAAAAGCGGGTGGTTCTGTCAGGATCTGTGGCGACTACAAGGCCACTATCAATTGGGTGTCCCTACAAGACCAATACCTGCTCCTGAGAGCGGAGGATCTTTTCGCCACGCTGGCAGGCGGCAAGCTGTTTACCAAGTTGGATCTCACTTCAGCCTAAATGACCCAAGAACTGGCCAATGAATCTAAACTACTGACCACCATCACCACGCACAAGGGACTGTTCATTTACAACAGGTGCCCGTTTGGCATTAGATCAGTGGCCGCGATTTTTCAAAGAAACATGGATAGCCTGCTTAAATCCATTCCTGGAACAATCGTATTTCAGGACGACATCCTCATCACGGATCGTGATACCGAGGAACATCTCCACAACCTGGAGGAGGTGCTACGCCGACTGGACCGGGTAGGCCTGCGACTCAAGAAGTCTCAATGTGTGTTTTTGGCTCCTGAGGTTGAGTTCCTGAGCAGGAGGGTTGCTGCAGATGGGATTCGGCCCACCGAATCCAAAACAGAGGCGATTCGACGAGCGCCCAGGCCCGGCAACACATCGGAGTTGCGTTCATTTCTGTGACTCTTGAACTATTTCGGGAACTTTCTGCCGAACTTAAGCACGTTGTTGGAGTCACTTCACGTGCTCCTGCATAAGGGTTGTGATTGGTTTTGGGGGGACTGTCAAGAATGGGCTTTCAATCGGGAACGGAACCTACTTTGTTCAAATAAGTTATTGACCCTGTACGACCCCTGTAAGAAATTGGTTCTGACAAGTGATGCATCGTCCTGTGGGGTTGGGTGCATGTTGCAGCAGAGTAATGCTGAGGGCCAACTACAACCTGTGGCTTATGCTTCCAGGTCGCTCTCTCAAGCAGAACGGGGATATGGAATGGTTGAGAAGGAGGCGCTCGCATGTGTCTATGGTGTAAAAAAAATACATCAGTACCTTTTTGGCAGGAGGTTCGAAATGGAAACGGACCACAAGCCGTTAACATCCCTGTTGTCAGACAGCAAGGCTGTCAATGCCAACGCGTCAGCCCGCATACAGCAATGGGCTCTCATGCTGGCTGCTTATGACTACTACATCTGGCACCGCCCTGGCACAGAAAATTGCGCTGACGCACTCAGCAGGCTTCCACGGGCCACCACTGAGGGGGCAACGGAGCAAAGTGCTGAGATGGTCATGGCCGTTAATGCCTTTGACAGCGCAGGCTCCCCCATCACAGCCCGCCAGATCAAAATCTGGACAAACAGAGATCCCCTCCTATCTCTGATTAAGAAATGTGCCCTGATTGGGGATTGGGCGCCCGCACACGGAGCATGCCCTGAGGAGGTCAGAGCGTTTCACAGACGGATGGATGAGCTCTCCATCCAAGCTGAATGCCTACTGTGGTGCAGCTGGGTAGTCATGCCCCAGAGGGGCAGGGAGGCATTCATCAGGGAACTCCACAGTGAGCATCCAAGCAATCGTTCTGATGAAGGCCATTGCCCGGTCACATATTTGGTGGCCTGGAATTGATTCAGACCTGGAACAGTGTGTTCGCAGGTGCACGACTTGTGCCCAACTGAGTAATGCCCCCAGGGAGGCCCCGCTCAGCCCATGGCCCTGGTCCACCAGGCCATGGTCACGCATTCATGAGGACTACCCGGGCCGGTTCATGGGAAAAATGTTTCTCGCTGTGGTAGATGCGTACTCGAAATGGATCGCGTGCATCATTTTGAATTTGTGCACGACATCCACCACTGTGGAGAGTCTACGTGCGGCCTTTGCAACCCACGGCTTGCCGGACAGCCTTGTTAGCGATAATGGCCCTTGTTTCACAAGCTACGAATTCCGGGAGTTCATGTCGGGCAATGGCATCAACCATGTCAGGACAGCACCGTTCAAGCCGGCCTCCAATGGCCAGGCGGAACGTGCGGTCCAAATCATTAAACAAGGCATGCTCAGGATTCAAGGACCCTCACTTCAATGCAGCCTAACGCGCCTCCTGCTGGCCTATAGGTCCCGACCACACTCGCTCACGGGGATCCCGCCTACTGAGCTACTTATGAAACGAACATTCAAAACTCGGTTGACCCTCATTCACCCAGTCCTGACCAACATAGTTGAGGGCAAGCGCCAATCCCAAAACGAGTACCATGACCGAAATTCAAGGGCGAGATGTATAGAAAGAAATGACCCCGTATTCATCCTCAATCATGCCGTGGGGCCCAAATGGCTTGAGGGTACTGTAATAGACAAAGAGGGGAACAGGGTCATCGTGGTTAAACTTAACAATGGGCAGATATGCCGTAAGCATCTGGCCCAAGTTAAAAAAAGGTTCCGCATACACACTGAGGAACCCGAGGAAGAGCATGAGATGGTGCTCACACCACCGCCAGTGAACGAACAACAAGAACATTCAGCAGTATGCACAGTCCCGGTGGTCAGCCTGGACAGGCTGGAATCACCACAGGTGACAGACACTCATGCCAAGTCTCAACAACCAGAGCCCTAACTGCGGCACTCCACGAGGGAGCGTAGACCACCTCAAAGACTTAACCTATGATCCCAATAAGACTTTGGGGGGGAGGTGATGTCATGTATGTAACCTCTATGTAACACCACTGCAATACTGTATATACTTAAGCAATGCACACCTTGACCACAGGGGGTGAACTTGTGGGAGACATTCCTTACCTGGTCATCCAGGTATATAAAGGGAGGTCCCATGCAGAGTCATCACTTCTTGGTCCTGTGAATAAAGGTTCAGGTCACAGAGTGACCTTGTCCATAGAATGTGCCTCGTGTGGGTTTTGTGCCATTGAGTAAGGACTTTACACCACCCCCAAAGGAGCGGTGTGCTGTAGCACCGGAGAGGACGTTACCCCAATAGTGTAGGACTCAAACCCACGTCCGGGCAAGACCCTCCAGGTCCGGCGGTGCAGGCCGACCTATTACCGACTTCGCTGGACACCCAGCAGAAGAAGAAGAAAGAAAGAAGGCAGGAATTAACCTGGCCACCTGGAGATGGGTGGCAGATGTACATATATAGAACTAAATGAATTTACGTATGTTTAGTTAATAAGTTAGAGTAGTGTAAGATTCATGATTCATCTGTGTAATGATAAGTATATATGTATTAGTTACTGGGTAAGGAAAAGAATCTACTTGTGCAGCTATTAAAAGAGGCACAGGCCAGGTAATACCCGGGAGTAAGAAGAATCTTCCAGTATGGCTATTAAAGAAGCACCGATAAGATAAGAGCAAAACGGCTGTGAGTTAAAAGTTAGAAGCAGGCATCAGTCCACAAGGAACTGAATAAGACAGCCAGTCGCTAAAGACCATACTATGTCTGAAAAAAAGAGAGCCCAATTTGGAACCCGGTCATCTTTGTTGGGCGAGGGCCGCAACAACCTGGAGGATTTAAAACAAGGTGTAGTCCCCTCTTGGATCAAGATCAAGCACCCCGCAGCCCTCCACCCATACAGCAACTCACTAAGCCCATGCCAGCTCCACCTAGCCTCTGAAGCCTACCCTGTCCCAGTAGACTGTGGGAAATCTAACCACACCATTATGGGAATCGTACTAAGGATGCCGGTAATGGGTGGGAGAGCCCGACCTGCATCAGTATACCGGGTGGAGAACATTGGAGTTATTCAGGGAGGTGCACACATTCGTTTTGCAGCAGTCCCATCCTATGTCATAAAGTGGGAGCACGCTGTAACGGGTACTGACCTCTCCGGGTGCCGGACACGTAATACTGTGTCCCCAGTACTTGAGTGCCCATTCAAAGTCACAGTGTGGGTTTAAAGCTGCTGGCGCACAGCCTATTAACTGCACCATGGAGATAATGGCACAAGATCACGTCCCTCCACAAATAGCATACATAGGGGGTGGGACATATTGTGTCACCACCAGTGTGCCCCATTACCAACATGGACACTTCTGGTGTCCGGTGAGTGACAGCAGTTTTTGCTTCAAACCTGAGGCATCAGTTCAAGTGGCCCAGGAATGGATTGTCCCCATTCCTGAACCCTCCACTGTCCACCTCACTGTGAAGGAAAACAATACAAACCTGCAGGATTATGTTGTACATTTTGGCTATGCAATTCCCCCTCTACCCAAACATCTTACCGCTCTGCTAAAAGCTGTAATTCTCTCACAAAAACACTTCTATACTCTAGAACAGAAACCAATTGAGATAGGCAAAAAGATTCTCGAGATCACCATTCCGCCTTGGTGGGACCTTTTCAGAAATATAGAAGTCCCAGTCTGGATCCGAATCGCTTCCCATACTTTAGTTATCTGTCAACTCATGATTATTCTTTACTTATGGTGTCTCACTTGCTGAGTGAAACGCAGAGGCCGTCAGGTCAGGCACCAAAGGGTGCTGTACGCTCCTTGGCCGAACTTGGGAATCGCGCAGGGAGGGGTAACACCATACTACTATGTTTAATTTGTGTTTGATTTTACCTACTGTAAAACCGCAACATCGCGAGTGTTGTAAAAGTGTTACTTAAAATGTGTTTGACTATGTACCTTTATTTTTACTGAACTTAAAGTTGTGTTTGACTGTATACCATCATTTTACTGCGACAACCGAGTAAAAGTGGGGCATTGTACCCCCTCTATGCTGTAACCGAATTATAATGATTGTATTCGCCTCTAAATTGCATTGCATTTCAACGGGGGAATGCACGTTAATGTATAGCTAGTATAAATGCAGGGAAGGTTGACTCTCGGGATCAGGAATTTTGCTTACCTTGATTGACACTCAAGAGTGTGGAGTGTCAACAGGGGGGAGTGAAGGGTGCAAAATTCACAAGAAACCCACCCTGTGTTTGGGCTCGTTCGAAAGGAAATTTAATTTGAGACTATCTACCGGAAGGTTTTAAATCCTAAAGTGCTTATGGAAGAAACTACGAACTTTAATCAAATTTTGTATTTTAAAAGACAAATTTGAGCCTGTAGGCGGGTCCAAAGAGCTAAGGAAGCTCACTTTATTATTGGAACTGTCTAGGTGTTGAGCTAAGTTAACTTGTCTGGAGGAATGGACATTTGAAAACCCTTCCCCACAGGAGACATTTACATTGCAACAATAATTCAGAGATGGCCAGCCATCAAACCAAACTGAGAAAAGTCATCTTCAACATGAATAAGAACAAAGGGCCCACTACAGCCTGTCTGTGAAAAACTAAGCACAAAAGGACATGGTGATTGGCAAGCTAATATTTCCATCAGGAAATAGATTTAGAAATGCAATCCACCCAAGACATATTAATTTTTAACGAGCCCGCCAAAATATTACAAAGAAAAGTCAAGCCCACCAAATTTAAACAAAGAATTCTGAACTGATTTGGCGCGAAGATTAGAACAGCTCAAACCATATAACTGGTCCCTGTTTTTAACAGAGGTTGGGTTGCGAGGTAACTGCAAGGTTGCTACTACCTCAGGAGACACTGTATGCCATATTGCTCGTGCTATACTACGACTATGTCATCAAGAAGGGAGAGAGACCAACGCGACAGTTGAAAACTAACTTCTCCAGCCTCTAAGTCCTGAAGTCCTGAAGGAAGGAAATACATCACCATCGCGGCAGCAACCAACCACAGCCAACGTGGTACCAACGAAAAACACCACGATCGACCAAACTCGAAACAAATCTTCAACAGGAAGAAACCGAAGAATCGAAAGTTTCCACTCTACAATCTAAGGCCTGACTACCAACAGATGAAAACATTACCTAAAGAGACTTTGAACCTATTTCTGATGAAGAAAGCCGGGTACTTACCCCATAGGTCCAAAACACACCTTACTGCATCAGCGGACTCAGCCCAACTGAAATTGCACAGTAAGAAGTCTTCTCCGAAGTTTGAGGTACGGCAAGCAGACCCTACAGAATTCAATGAACCCTGAAATCGCGAACTATCGCTAACTGACCAGAAAGGATTGGTAAGCATAGTCCCTGCCTTCCCTGGAGTCTAACCTAGCCAGAATTAGGTATTGAGAGGTGGGAGGTGCAATTTTACTGTGACCCCCTTTGAATGTGTAATGTATTATTCTTTATTAGAGTGATTGTAAGTTTGACATTGTATTTTCTTTTCTATAATAAAGTCAAAGTTCTTTTGCACCAAACCAGTTGTCCTTTGCACTTTATCACATCCCCCAAATAAATTCAGAGTCTAGAACCCAAGGGAGTGGGAGCGATTCGAACCGCTCAAGTAGGTCAGAGGTAAACCTGACCCCCGGGACCACCCTCTGACAACAGTTCTAGCATAACCTCCCTGCTTATGTATTCTATACCTTGGCTAATAAAGGCAAGTATTCCATATGCCTTCTTAACCACCTTATCTACTTGGCCTGCTATCTTCAGGGATCTGTGGATCTGCACTCCAAGGTTCCTTTGTTCCTCTACACTTCTCAATGTCCTACCATTTAATGTGTATTCCCTTTCCTTGTTAGCCCTCCCCAAATGCATTACCTCACACTTCTCCGGATTGAATTCCATTTGCTACTGTTCTGCCCACCTGACCAGTTCAGAACAAGGGGCATATTTTCAGAATAAGGGGTCGCCTATTTAAGACAGAAATTAGGAGGAATTTCTTCTTTCAGAGGGTCGTGAATCTTTGGAATTCTCTACCCCAGGGAGCAGTGGAGGCTGGGTCATTGGATATATTTAAGGTGGAGGTAGACAGATTTTTGAACGATAATTGAGTCAAGGGTTATGGGGAACAGGCGAGGAAGTGAAGTTGAGGCAAGGATCAGATCAGCCATGATCTTATTGAATGGCAGGGCAGGTTCGAGGGGCCAAATGGCCTACTCCTGCTCCTATTTCTTATGTTCTTATATCTTCCTGCAGACTACAGTTTTCTTCTTTATCATCAACCGATGTGAGGTCATCCACTTTGGACCTAAAAAGGATAGAACAGGCTGCTTTCTAAATGGTGAAAAGTTAAAAACAGTGGATGTCCAGAGAGACTTGAAGGTTCAGGTAATTAGATCATTAAAATTTCATGAACAGTTACAGAAAATAATCAAAATGGCTAATAAAATGGTGACCTTTTTATCTCGAGGACTAGAGTACAAGGGGATAGAAGTTATGCTGCAGCTGTACAAAACCCTGGTTGGACCACCCCTGGAGTACTGTGAGCAGTTCTGGGCACAACACCTTAGGAAGGATATATTGGCCTTGGAGGGAGTGCAACGTAGATTTACCAGAATGATACCCAGACTTCCAGTGTTGCAGATTGGGATTGGAGAGAGCAGCTTGCGGCGGCCCGGCCCAGAAATCGGCGCAGTCCCGGTCTGCAAGACCATCAGCAGGCCGGGGCCATTGGAGGGAGCAAGTGTAATCACTGTTGTAATGTGGCAGCCGATTTTGTGCACAGCAAGCTCCCACAAACAGCAAAGTAATAATGACCAGATACTTACACAAATTAGGGTTGTATTTCCCAGGATTTAGAAGGTTAAGGGGTGTTCTGATTGAAGTTTTCAGGATATTAAGGGTAACAGATAGGGTCGATAGAGAGGAACTATTTCCGCTGCTTGAGGATTCTAGGACTAGGAGGCAAAGTCTAAAAATTAGAGCTAGACCTTTCAGGAGTGGAATTAGGAAACACTTCTACACACAACATCATCATCATTATAGGCAGTCCCTCGGAATTGAGGAAGACTTGCTTCCACTCCCAAAGTGAGTTCTTTGATGGCTGAACAGTCCAATACGAGAGCCACAGACCCTGTTACAGGTGGGACAGACGTTCATCGAGGGAAGGGGTGGGTGGGGCCGGTTTTCCGCGCACTCCTTCCACTGCCTGTGCTTGACCTCTTCACGCTCTTTGCGTTGAGACTCGAAGGGCTCAACGCCCTCCCGTATGCACTTTCTCCACCTTGGGCGGTCTTCAGCCAGGATCTCCCAGGTGTCAGTGGTGATGTCGCACTTTACCAGGGAGGCTTTGAGGGTGTCGTTGTAATGTTTCCGCTGCCCACCTTTGGCTCATTTACCATGAAGGAGCTCCGCATAAAGCATTTGCTTAGGGAGTCTCGTATCTGGCATGCAAACTATGTGGCCTGCTCAGCGAAGCTGATCGAGTGTGGTCAGTGCTTCAATACTGTGGATGTTAGCCTGGATGAGGACATGGATGCTGGTGCGCCTGTCCTCCCAGGGGATTTGCAGGATCTTGCGAAGACATCGTTGGTGATATATCTCCAGCAACTTGAGGTGCCTTCTATACATCGTCCATGCCTCAGATCCATACAGGAGGGCGGGTATCACTACAGCCCTGTAGACCATGAGCTTGGTGGTAGATTTGAGGGCTTGGTCTTCAAACACTCTTTTCCTCAGACGGCCATAGGCTGCACTGGCTTCTCTCTCACAACAACAACTTGTATTTATATAGCACCTTTAACATAGTAAAATGTTCCAAGGCACTTCACATTATTATAAGATGAAAAATTTGACACCAAAGGGGTAGGTTTTAAGGAGCATCTTAAAGGAGGAAAGAGAGGTAAAGAGGCGGAGAGGTTTAGGCAGGGAATTCCAGAGCTTAGGACCTGGCAACAGAAGGCACGGCCACCAATGGTTGAGCGATTATAATCAGGGATGCTTAAGAGGGCAGAATTAGAGGAGCGCAGATATCTCAGGGGATTGTAGGGCTGGAGGAGATTACCGAAATATGGAGGGGCGAGGCCATGGAGGCATTTGAAAACAAGGATGAGAATTTTGAAATCGAGCGTTGCTTAACCGGGAGCCAATGTAATCAGCGAGCACAGGCGTGATGGGTGAATGGGACTTGGTGCGAGTTAGGGTGGACAAAAGGGGTAGAAGTTTGGAACTCTCTTCCACAAACGGCAATTATGCTAGATCAATTGTTAATTTTAAATCGGAGATTGATAGCTTTTTGTCAACCAAAGGTATTAAGAGATATGGGCCAAAGGCGGGTATATGGAGTTAGATCGCAGATCAGCCATGATCTCATTGAATGGCCTACTGTTCCTATGTCCACCTGAGTGGGCAGAGGCCTCAGTCTCGTCTCATCCGAATTATGGCACCTCCGACACTGCTGCACTCCCTCAGTACTGCACTAAGTGGGTCAGCTTAGATTTTGCGCTCAAGCCTCTGGAGTGGGACTTAAACCCACAACCTTCTGACTCAGAGGCGAGAGCGCTACCAATGAACCTTTATTCTGTTGAAACAAAATATACCAATAAATTGTGTATATATTTTTAACTGAACGGCTCAACAGTCACAACACAGGCAGCAGACAATTTAATATAAACATGTGGCTCTGCATTGAATCGAACAAGTAGTGGGAGTGAGATTAATGATCAAAAAGCTTGCGATATCGGGGGCTGTAACTACTTGTCAGAGTACTTATCGGGAGAGAAAATTCCTGTGGTAGGTCATATCACCGTACCGGTGAAATATAAAGATCAATTTCAGAACTTGCCTCTAATAGTAGTGAAAGGAGACAAGTCTGCCTTACTGGGAAGAAATTGGTTGAGCTCACTGAAGCTGGATTGGAATAAGATTTTCTGTGTGGAAGCGAGATTTTCTTCAACGGATGAGGTTATCAAGAAGTATCCGAAGGAGTTCTGCGAAACGGGCAGTCCCATCCAAGGCTTCAAGGCGAGTGTCAGGATACAGAAGGATGCTAGATTGGTTTACTACAAGCCACATTCCGTACCATATGCACTCAAGGAGAAAGTTGAGCAAGAACCCAAAAGACTAGAGACTGAGAACATTATTTGTGAGATAGATCGATGTAATTGGGCTACACTCATTGTTGTTGTACCTAAGTCCGATGGTAAGGTAAGATTGTGGTGATTATAAGGTAACCATAAACCAGGTTCTAGAGGGTAATATCCCCAATACATTGCCGAATATAGAAGATTTGTTCACAACACTGACAGGTGGTTAGATCTTCTCAAAACGGGATCTTACGAATGCCTACTTACAGCTTGAACTAGATGAGGAGTCCAAGTCATGTTTGACTATAAATACTCATCTAGGCCTATATCAATTTAATAGGCTCCCGTTTGGAGTGTCTTCCACCCCTGCCATATTCCAAGGGATGATGAACTAGATTTTGCAAGGTATTAAAGGGGTAGTATGTTATTTGGATGACATACTAATTTCAGCACCAAATAGGCAAATTCATAACATATTGAATGAAGTCTTCAAACGGCTAGAGAAGCACAGAGTACGAGTGTCTGCTCGTAAGTGTGAGTTATTTAAAAACTCAGTGGAGTACTTAGGGTACAGAGTAGACAAAGATGGTTTACATCCAACTATGGAGAAATTTATCGCAATTAGAAATGCACCCACTCCCAGGAATGTCACTGAACTTCATTCATTCTTGGGTCTTTTGAACGATTATGGGAAGTTCCTACCAAATTTGGCTACAGTATTACATCCACTGAATGAACTATTGAAAAAACAGGTCCATTGGAAGTGGTCAAAAGAATGCGATACAGCATTCAAGGAGTGTAAAAGCAAATTGGTAGGGAGCACCACGTTAGTTCACTTTGACATATCTAAGGAGATTAAGCTAGCATGTGATGCCTCTCTGTATGGAGTTAGGGCAATAATCTCTCATGTATTAAGTAGTGGGGAGGAGAGACCAATTGCTTTTGCTTCACGCATTCTCAGTGCCAGTAAGAGTAATTATGCGCAAATTGAAAGGGAAGCTTTGGCATTAATTTTTGGGGTCAAGAAGATTCACAAATACTTGTATGTTTGTAAGCTTACCATCATTACGGACCATAAGCCCCTAACAGCAATCCTCCATCCAAAGTCCCCAGTTCCAACATTGGCTGCAGCCCGAATGCAGAGATGGGCTTTGATTTTGTCAGCATATACATATGATATTGAATACAGACTATCAGCTGATCACAGTAATGTTGTTGCAATGTCTAGATTGCCTTCCCCATCACAAGTTACACCTGATAGGGAAGAAGTGTTTTATTTTTCATACATTGATGAACTGCCAGTCACAGCTGAAGAGATTGGTAGAGCAACCAAACGTGATCCAGTGATGTCAAAGTTGTATGAGTATATTGCAAATGGATGGCCAAACCAGGTAACAGACAAAGATACACATGCATTCTTCATTTGTAGGAATGAATTATCAGTCGATAAAGATTGTATCATGTGGGGTGCAAGAGTGGTTATACAAAATAAATTCAGGTCCAAATTATTAGGAGACCTCCATGACCAGCACCTGGGAATGCGCTTGACCAAGAGTTTTGCACGCACTTATTTATGATGGCCAGGTCTTGATAAAGATGTCGAGTACATCGTGAGTCAGTGTACGAGAGGTCAATCGGTAAGCAAACAACCACCACCAGTACCATTACAGCCATGGAAATGGCCTCCCAGGGTATGGCAAAGGCTACATATTGATTTTACTGAGTTAGAAGGACAACAATTGTTCATTATGATTGATAGCCATTCGAAGAGGGTTGAGGTGTTTCCAATGTGGAAAATAACAAGTAAAACATTGGACATTTTACAAAAATTATTTTCTTCATTTAGCCTCCTTGAAGAGATTGTTTCAGATAATGGACCACAATTTCATTCAGAAGAATTTGCACAATTCACGAGCAAAAATGGTGTGAAACATACCAAGGTACCACATTACCATCCTGCTTCGAATGGTGCAGCAGAGCGCACTGTACAAGTTGTAAAACATGCCCTCATAAAACAAATATCAGATCCAAATCCAAGGACAGTTGTCATTGGATCACAAATTGGCTAATTTTTTGATTACGTATCGAAATACTCCTCATACAACTACTGGTAGAACACCAGCAGAGTTGTTTCTCAAACGACAGACATGAACCAGATTCTCATTGTTAAAGCCAAATTTGACACAGTCTGTAGAAGAGACACAATTAAGACAGAAAGAGAATCATGATAGAGATAGAGTAAAAGAGAGGTGTGAAATTAAACCAGAAGGTGAGAGTGAAGAACCATCACGATAAATGGTTAAAGTGGTTACCAGGAAGAGTGGTGAAGATATGTGGTCCTCGCACATATTTGGTAAAGATGTTTGATAATGGACAGGTTAGGTTTGTTCATATTGATCATATTTTACCTACAGACATGGAAGGAGTTGAAGGTGGGAATGATTCAATTATTTCCGACTCATCGGATAGTTTTGATACACCAATAGCAAATCCTAAATCCAATGTACTGGAAACAAATCCAGGAGAGAATCAGAATGAAAGTCTGAGTCAGAATCAGGAAAACAAAGAGCCTGAAGTTAGAGTGAATTCAAATGAAAATCAAGGAAATTCCGTGAAGGAAAACGTTCCTCAGGATGAGCCTCGAATGAGTTTAGATTCGCACCATGTTTGGAAGGTTCTGTTCAAGAGCAAAGGTATCCTCTTCGAAACAGAAAACAAGTGGTAAGGTTAAATTTGTAAACATGGAAAAAAAAAGTTTATATCCTGTGTTATGTATAAACATGAAAGTTATGTCTGATGTTTGTTATGATGGCTTCTTCATTAAGGAAGGATTAGTGCAATGTCTGTCAGCTTGTAATGTTTGTAGCGCCACACTGTGGCTGTGGACATATTGTGTAGTGCAAGTGCAGGGTTAATAATAAACAGAACCAGGCAAATTTCTGGAGATTTCTGAGAAGAGCTGCCTGCCATGTTAGGAGCTGTGTGTGCCGTGTTCTGTGAATATATCACAATATTCACAGATGCACCTCTTCAGAGATTGCCTTGTGTCTGAACCTCATTCTGTACCCACACAACAACAGGCCGCTGGTTATTGTAGTTCGGCTTACCCGCTCCATTCAGTCAAAAAGCAGCCGCCGACTACAAGTCCCGGCGTGCAGCGCAGCTTCGCAGGCGCAGTGGCCGGGGTTGTGCGGTAATGGCCGCTCGGAGATGAGACCGTGTGCGGTTCCCAGGGAGACGCTGTTGCTCCTAGTTAAGTCTCCGTCAGGTACGAGCTCGCGAAGCTTCCCCCACTCCTCCTCAGCTAAAATTAAAATAACAACAATAATCATCGCCCCTTGGGTTGAAGTGAGCGCTCCTGGGCCGGAGTGAGGCCTCTTTAAATTTGTTTTATCTCGAAGCTTCTGCCATCTGTGGATGGAAGTTACAGGCTCGTGGAGCTGTCAGTGAAGTTGCTGCACGAACCTCCTTGTATTATTGCTTGGAGTGGTAAGAGTTTATTTTAATAATGTCTACATGCATACTCATCGGCACTGAAACCAGAGGCACAGAGAAGCGTCGGTCCTTGCATGTCTTCTCTCCCCTGTACTTTCAACTTGGGACTTAAGTCAAACACATTGCAGTTTAAATGTGTAACCTGTTTTGATTCATCTCACTCTCTCTGATAAGTAGTTACAGCCCCCTATATCTGATGCTTTTTGATCATTAATTTCACTTCCACTACTTGTTCTGTTCAATGCAGATCCACATCTTTATGTTAAATTGCCTGCTGTGACTGTTGAGCCATTGATCAGTTTATTTTTTATTCGTTAGTTAATTGTCTTGAGTCTTTTTCTCTTTGGATTCGTTACTCATGATCTTTTTCAAACTTTTGTTATTCACCAGTCATATCACGCAAAATTTCAATGATCTCTTCCATTTTTACTGAAACAAATCATAAGCAGGTGCATTCCAGTAAATAAAATCACCCAAGAATACACCCAAAATGACAAATCCACCTTACTATAAACCTTAAAAATGAATATCACAAAATGACAAGTTCCCCAAAATATCTTAAAGCTTCAACAATGTTTTTCTCTAAACTGCATGTTGCAACTCATTAGGGCTGTGAACACCCTAGATTCTCAGATCTTTTCCCCCCTTCTTATTCCTTTGCTTCTCACCCCTACCATTTCAAGGAATCCATATCGAGCCAACTGAAGGGATTTGCAAATAAGGATTTTGAATTGGATGATTGGGATCTGTTGGAGGTTGATGAGGGAAGGTGTGATAGGAGAGTGAAGCTGTGGGATAGGATCTGGGCAATTAGATTTTTAACATAGAAACCGAAACATAGAAAATAGATGCAGGAGTAGGCCATTCGGCCCTTCGAGCCTGCACCGCCATTCAATGAGTTCATGGCTGAACATGCAACTTCAGTTCCCCATTCCTGCTTTCTCGTCATACCCCTTGATCCCCCTAGTAGTAAGGAATACATCTAACTTCTTTTTGAATATATTTAGTGAATTGGCCTCAACAACTTTCTGTGGTAGAGAATTCCACAGGTTCACCACTCTCTGGGTGAAGAAGTTTCTCCTTATCTCGGTCCTAAATGGCTTATCCCTTATCCTTAGACTGTGACTCCTGGTTCTGGACTTCCCCAACATTGGGAACATTCTTCCTGCATCTAACCTGTCTAAACCTGTCAGAATTTTAAACGTTTCTATGAGATCCCCTCTCATTCTTCTGAACTCCAGTGAATACAGGCCCAGTTGATCCAGTCTTTCTTGATATGTCAGTCCCACCATCCCGGGAATCAGTCTGGTGAACCTTCGCTGCTCTCCCTCAATAGCAAGAATGTCCTTCCTCAAGTTAGGAGACCAAAACTGTACACAATACTCCAGGTGTGACCTCACCAAGGCCCTGTACAACTGTAGCAACACCTCCCTGCCCCTGTACTCAAATCCCCTTGCTATGAAGGCCAACATGCCATTTGCTTTCTTAACCGCATACTGTACCTGCATGCCAACCTTCAATGACTGATGTACCATGACACCCAGGTCTCGTTGCACCTCCCCTTTTCCTAATCTGTCACCATTCAGATAATAGTCTGTCTCTCTGTTTTTACCACCAAAGTGGATAACCTCACATTTATCCACATTATACTTCATCTGCCATGCATTTACCCACTCACCTAACCTATCCAAGTCACTCTGCAGCCTCATAGCATCCTCCTCGCAGCTCACACTGCCTCCCAACTTAGTGCCATCCGCAAATTTGGAGATAGTACATTTAATCACCTCGTCTAAATCATTAATGTACAATGTAAACAGATGGGGCCCCAGCACAGAACCTTGCGGTACCCCACTAGTTACTGTCTGCCATTCTGAAAAGTATCCATTTACTCCTACTCTTTGCTTCCTGTCTGACAACCAGTTCTCAATCCATGTCAGCACACTACCCCCAATCCCATGTGCTTGAACTTTGCACATTAATCTCTTGTGTGGGACCTTGTCGAAAGCCTTCTGAAAGTCCAAATATACCACATCAACTGGTTCTCCCTTGTCCACTCTACTGGAAACATCCTCAAAAAATTCCAGAAGATTTGTCAAGCATGATTTCCCTTTCACAAATCCATGCTGACTTGGACCTATCATGTCACCTCTTTCCAAATGCGCTGCTATGACATCCTTAATAATTGATTCCATCATTTTACCCACTACTGATGTCAGGCTGACCGGTCTATAATTCCCTGTTTTCTCTCTCCCTCCTTTTTTAAAAAGTGGGGTTACATTGGCTACCCTCCACTTGATAGGAACTGATCCAGACTCTATGGAATGTTGGAAAATGACTGTCAATGCATCCGCTATTTCCAAGGCCACCTCCTTAAGTACTCTGGGATGCAGTCCATCAGGCCCTGGGGATTTATCGGCCTTCAATCCCATCAATTTTCCCAACACAATTTTCCGACTAATAAGGATTTCCCTCAGTTCCTCCTTCTTACTAGACCCTCTGACCCGTTTTATATCCGGAAGGTTATTTGTGGTCCTCCTTAGTGAACAACTTACAGTAGGTAAGAGCATGAGAGGGCAGCAAGGAGACAGTTGAAGAAGTCAAATCCAGAGTTAATCAAGGTGTATTCTGCGGAAACAATATTTCAGTGAGCAAGTAATCAGCCTATGGAACAGGCTCGCTCGGGAGACGGTGGAAGCAGCTAGCATTGATTCATTCAAATGCTAATTAGGTAGATTTCTTTCAGAAAATATTTTGCGGTACAGTTTGTGTAATTTAAAGCGTTAAATATAATAAATGTAGCATGCTTGGGAGGAACATGTGACTGGACCTATGGTTCCCAAAACTCTCCACCACTGGGGTTTTTCTCATGTCATGTCTGGATCTGTTGTAGTCTTATTGATAGAGATTGATTGCCATAATTAGTCAATGTTAGAATATTTTAAACTGGCTTAAATGGTCAAAATATCCCAGCATGCTTTGCTTTAGCATTTTAGCCAGAGAGCCAATGTGGAGGAAAGCCAATTTGGACGCTCAAAAGACAGAGAATGATAAACAGTCGGGTCAAGAGCCAGCCAATACCGTGATCAGGGGCACTTGCTGAGGCACCAAATATGAAAGCCTGCAAGGCTACTTGACATATACATTTAAAATACAATACACAAAGCTTGTAGAACAGAAATGAAGGCCGAAAGAGTAGAAGTGGGGTAAACACCTAAATATATGGCCTCAACAAGTGTGCACCTACGTGAGCCCAAGGTAGCTGAATAGTATAAGAATGAGAAATAAAAACAGAAAATGCTGGAAATACTCAGCAGGTCAGGCAGCATCTGGAGAGAGAAACAGAGTTAACGTTTCGGGTCGATGACCCTTCGTCCCTGACACAGGGTCATCGACCTGAAACATTAACTGTTTCTCTCTCCGTAGATGCTGCCTGACCTGCTGAGTATTTCCAGCATTTTCTGTTATTTCAGATTCCAGCATCTGCAGTATTTTGCTTTTTTATAAGAATGAAATCTGTTTCCTCAAAGTTAGAGCTCTCAGGACAGTTGGAAGTCCATTTGCTGTATCGGTGATCTTCAAAGATTAGAAACCTGATCGACTTGAATGAGACTTTGTGAAGTAAACAGATTTTATTAATTGATCACCATTTAGTGCTGCAGAACAGTTGTATTAAAAAAAATAATACTGTTATTAGTCAATATATTGAAGCTTGTTGTTTAAAGCCACTCGGGCTTGAATTAAGTGGAGTTTATTGTTGCAGGACTAACAACCCTTTGTTGCGACAGTAACAGTCAACAATTCCATTATTGTATCATGCGCCTACTAGGATGGTAGAAGGTGATCTAGATGGACTTTGGTCCTTTTACGTCTAGCAATTCCTATGTTGAAATGGGTTATGTATGCAATGTATAGGATATAAAGTTTGAAGGTCAGTTCAAGGTCACACAAGGCACCTAGGTTGTGAAACATCAGATTCAGCTTGAGTAAACGGTTAGGGTAAGGCACAGAGTCGGGCTATGGTGTGGAGTCTTTGGAGATGCCAAAACTTTGTTTTGTCTTACTAATAAGTTGGAGGAAATTCTGGTTCATCTCCCACTTGATGTTGCAGAGTAGTCAAAATTTGTTGCCATCAGCTGCAACAGTTTCTCAAAGATGCAAAAGATTATGCAACAAAAATCACATTGGTGACATGTAGTCTTGTGTGGTGGTAGAATGGTAGAGTTGGGTGTTGTCTTTAGACATAAGAAAGCCAGTGCATGATGCCAGCGAGGGGCACCATATAGACTAAGAACAGGCAGGCGCCCAGGATGAGGAACTCCTAAGATGACCATGCAGGGGTAGGAGAAGAAGCCATTGCTGTAGATGTGCTGCCAGGTTAGTTAGGGGTAGAACACCAAGTGCGTGATGACACGAGAGAAGCTGGTGGTCAACTCTGTTGACACAATGGAGATGTCAAGAGGACAAGGGTAACACACCATGGTGGCAGTTATTAAAATTATCCATAGTGACTTTGACCAGTATTGTCTTAGTTATGTGGTCAAGGGTGACAGTCAGATTGGAGGGATTCATACGGTGGGGGGCGCTGATTGGATAAATGGGAACGCAGATGGGTAGTGACAATACAGTTAGGCGATGCAGCTATTCTTAGAGAGAACCGAGCAGTTATGGGTGGGCTTTTTTGAGGAGGAGATGATGTTGGTAGTTTTGAAGAGCTGTGGAACAGTGGCTGACAAATTCGACATGCATTGAGTTAAGCATTGCGATCAAGGGTTGGGTCTTGCGGTATTGAGAATGGGTCTTAGTGAGGAGCTAAGCTTTATGAGGACTCGGAAAAGCTGATGGAGAAATTCTAGTGATGCAATATTGGAGCGTATGGGGTTGGACATGGAATCGTATGTTCGCTGTAGATGTTCCCAGAAGATGTTCCGTGCACATGTGATTTGAAGAATTGAGGTTCTTTTATGTAAATATTTAGTTGAGATACATGTTTGCTAATTGGTTGTTTTGCATTGTATCCTCTTTGATAAATTTTCATGCTGGATTTTTTCTTTCTTTTTTATTTGGCGGTCCCGAATGCTCAGTGTTGGGTGCAACCTGGAACTGTGCATTTTATGTTGAGGTACTTAAACTAAGATCTTCACTCTGGTAGGTAATTTTAGAGGATTAAATTGAATTTTTAATGACAATAAAAACAAAGTAGGCCTTAGCCATATCTCCTTCCAGATGCTCCATTCCTCCTCACTCACTAGAATTCAATTTATTGCTCTCTTTCAATTCTCGGTTTCTGCCTCTTCCTACATATTGTAGGGACCCCCAAATGCTTCTGTGAGGCAATAGCTCAAGATCCAGAATGACATCAACAGAAAAAACATCTGTTTTGAGTAGAGGTGTCTCTTGGCTCTGCCTCTCTCTTCTCTCCCAGCATGCACTCCCTCTGAGCTCTCTGCTCAAAACCCAAAATCACATACGCTTCTTTATACCCCGGAAGTGGCAATGGCAATTCTGTGGCTATTAGAGGGTCAAAGCCCTTGGTCTAGAAAGAAAGATAAGAAGTCAGAAATTGTCAAATTGACAGAGTAGAGGTTTACAGAAGAACAGAGAGAGAAGGGATGAGGAAAAAGAAACAGATAAACTAAGTATAAAGTCAACAAGTTAGTGCCATACAGTGAGAGAGAAAGAAAGGAAAACATAAAGGGGAAATAAATAGCACCATGAACATACAAGATGCCTCCAAGCAATTGGAAGGTGTTGGAAGGCAAAATTGAAAAGGTAGTTTTTTATGGTATTTTTAAAGGAGGACAGATAGGCAGAGGAATTTAGGGAGGGAGTTACAGAGAGCAGGGCTGAGATAGATGATGATGGTGTGAAGGGGAGGGAGGATGGATACGAGGCTGGTGTCAAAAGAACCAAAAGGCATGGGAGGGGTTGTATGGCTGGATGAGATTGTAGGACAATGTAGAGTTTTGAAGACCAGGGCAAGATTTTTAAATTAGGTGCATTGGGGGATGTTGAGCCAGAGTAGGTTAGCAAGAACAGGAGTAATGGGCAAACGGGATTTGGTGTGGGACAGGATGCTTGCGGCAGCAGTTTAGACAAGTTGGAGTTTATGTAGGGTGGATAATAGGAGGTCAACAAGGAAAGTGTTGAGGTTATCAATACAACAAGAATATGAATAAGAGTTTCAGCACTAAGCGGGCTGAGGTAGGAGTGGAAATGGGCAGTGTTGCAGAGGTGGATACAAGTGGATTTGGTGAACAAATTCGGATCTGCGTTGAACACGATACGGCGATTTATGCATCGTTTTGTTTAGCCTAAACAAGTGACTAGGGAAGTGAGATGGAATTAGTGACAAAGGAATGTTGTTAATTGTGGGCGCTAAAATTGATAGCGTCAGTCTTCTCGATGTTCAGCTGAAGGATTTAAGTGAAACAGACAACTTGACGGCACGTGGTCGAGAGAAATGGTGACGAGATCAAGGTAATTGTCAACCGCATACATATGGAAATTGGCCCTGTGCCTGGGGATGATGTCGCTGTAGGGCAGCAAGAGGAGGAGGAAGAGGAAGAGGAGGGGACCAAAGACAGATCCTTTGCGATTTCCAGAGTTGATGGTGCAGTGAAGGGAGGAGATACCGTTGCTGGAGATGCGCTGGCTTTGTGCAAACAGATAGAAATGGAAGGGCAGTTACGTGGAGCTGGGCAGAGGGGGAGAGCCAGAGAAGGAGGCTGGCATGATCAACTATGTCAACTACTGCAGAGAGGCCCAGGAGGACAAGGTGGGAAAAAACAGTCACAGTGGCAGAGGATGTCATTCCTGACTTTGGCTAGGGCCATTTCGGAGATGAATGGAAGCCAAACTGGAGGGATTCAAACTGGGCAGTGTGAGAGAAGCAAGCATTGAGTAGGCCTCACTGTAGGACCTTGGGCATGAGAAGGAGGTTAAACATGGGGCAATAAAGTTTTACAGTTAGAGAGCGCGAATGGTTCAAGAGTGGACTTTTTGAGTGATAATGGCAATCTTGAAGGGGGGATAAATGGTGCCCGAGGAAAGGGAGCCATTGACAATGTTGGCTGTCATGGGGGCTAGAAGGAGGTCAAGAAAAACAAAGAATAGAGAGAAAATTATAGGAGGTGTAATTTTTAATTTGTCCCTCCTCAATGCTAGTAGAGACCAACTAGTTTAAATAAAATAACTTTTTAGTTCGTTAGTTTGGGGTTGTAATGCAGTCTTGGGTCTCACATGCCTTGCTCCTTTAGCTGCAGTCCAACTCCATTCACTATGTAATTAACATGTAGTGGGTACACAACTTTTCTGTCATTAATGTTGTTTATTCTTCTGTAAGCTTTCAAGGATAGTGTCACAAATCGCTTTTAATACCTTCCTATAAGGATGACATTGCACTTGTCTCTGATTCCATTTTACTGTAAAAACCAGCAAAGTTGGGCAGGTCGCTAGAAGTTTAAATAAAGGAGCTCAGAAATATTAGCATTTCAGCAAGTTTCTTTTTCTCAAATTGTTAACAACCCATATTTCATCGCTATTATTGGCAAGGCAAAATGTATTTTTATCTACCTGCACTTTTATGCAACATTTGCTTTTTTAATAAAACTTGTTATTGACGTGATATAATGACTGCAATTTGACTTAGTGATAATTTATTATTGACTTCATTGCAAATAAAACACAGCCATTATATTGCCATAATTTGCACTCATAAGCAAGTTTATAAGCACCATCAAGTTCAGAGGTGCCCTGTTTCATTAGTGATTTATTGCTCTGGCCAACTAAACTGTTCTTTTCTTCATATTCCAATATGATAATCTCCCAAAGAATTGCTGAATACGAGAAATTCAGAAATACAAAACAGTAATAGAATATGATAACTCCTTATCTATAAATCAAGAATGTTAACTGGAAATTGCTGTTCTATTTTTGTGACCGTGGAAAATATATTGGTTAACACTATGTACTAAGTAACTTTCTATTTTTGCTAATGGACTTTGATAAAGTAAATAAGGAGAAACTGGGCTCAAGTTTCGCCCTCCTTTAGAACGGTGCACCTCCGAGAGGCACGCCTGTTTCCTCGAACAAAAAGTGTGCCTAAAGCCTACCTCGGTATTCCGCGATGTTTTTTGGGCCCATTCCAGATCGGCGTGGCATACCAGCAGCTGCGGGGGGGGGCCAAAGCGTGGCACCGAAGATCAGCTGGCGGGGGGTGGGGCTAGCTCACAGCAGCACATTTAGTGCCGGCAGCCCTGCGTATGTGCGCTGGAGCGTGCGCGCATGCGCAGTGGGAGACAAACATTGGCACTCGACCATTTTTAAAGGTAAATGAGGAGCACTGCTGTTTTGTTTTGTGGAGCTGTGGAAAGGCTTGTGAGTGAATTTTGGTGATTTTTTTCTGCCCGAAGGAGTGCTTTTAGCAGCACTGTTGAAGAAATCACCTGCTGAAATCAGTGAGTGCTGATTGTTGCTGCTAAACTTCCAGAACAAGTGCTGCATAGGTGCATGCAAAATAAGGACTGTGTTTTGAAAAATCAGAATGTCAATTCAATACAGCAATGGAACAACGTCCACCAAGAACAAAGAATTTCTTGCATGAGGAAGTGGAGACATTAGTTAATGTCATTGAGCAGAGATAGCAGGAGCTGGATACCAGCAACAGAGGTCGCACAAAAGTGCCACCCAAAGAAATGAAGAAACGCTGGAACCAAGTTGCAGAAGATCACTGCGCAGTGGTACATACCAGGAGATGTGGAAGCCAGTGTAAAAAGAAGTGGCACGACCTTGGTCAAGTAGTTAGTGTAAGTAATATTTTAATTTTTCAATGGAATCTTAATTGTAAATGTGACCATCTGTATATGTCCCACCCTGCAGAAAGACGCACTCTGTAAAAAGTTATATATTAATCTTTGCAGAAGAAATTGGCCCACACCAAAAGAGAAAGAACTCGAACAGGAGGAGGCGTGCCAAATCTGCATCCACTGACACCCTTGGAACAGAGGGTAGCTGCAATGATGAGTGCTTTTCTCCAGGCACGAATCAGTACAGCACAAGCTGGGCCCACACGTGAGGGAGAGGGTAAGTCCTGAAAATGCATCGTGGCCCTTCAAATCAACCTGCTGCCTGGCCTGCTTTGTGTGAGAGTACTCATGCCACCCATCCTGCCCCCTCCTGTGCTGCTAAACATTTGACTGTTCTGATATATTTTGCAGAAGATGATGATGCCAATCCTGAAGATCCAAAAGAAAAACCAGATGCGGATGATCCAGACCAAGGGTGGCTACAGGCGTTGACTGAAATGTCTTCGGGGAGACCTTCGAACTTAATATTTATGAGCCCACATTAGCAGACATCAATGTTTGAAACCCTTGCATAGGTTCTGGTTCCACCTTCCATGGTTTCACAGATTCCGACGTTGCAGTGCTGCTGGTGTAATGCAGCAGTTTACACCCACTGTCCCAGCCTGCGCCTCCCACTGGAGTGGTGCCGGATGCAAGACCCAGGGTCCCACCGTCCCAGCCCGCGGCTCCCGGTGGAGTGGTGCCGCAAGGCAGACCCAGGCAGAGGAGGAGGAGATTGGAAACATGCTCTCCTGAGATGCAGCTTGCAACAGATGTGGCTCAGGTTGTGGCATTGGGTGTGGAGAGCAATGACCTTATCCGATCACTTGTGGGCAGTGGGTGAAGAGGTAACAGTACTGATGGGAGAAATGGCAGTAATAACATGGGAAATGAGGGAGGGAATATCTGAGGGAGTGCAAGTGATGGCACAGGCCGTCAGGGAGGGCATGCAAGTGACGGCACAGGCCATCAGGGAGGGCCTGGGTGAGGTAGCTGCTGCAATAAGGGCACACAGCCCGGCCAATCAAGTGACACCCCCATGAAGAAGTGAACATTCACCGAGATGTGGATGAGAGATGGTTGCGGCCTTTCTTTGCTGCTTTTGTTCTTGTTCTTGATGTAACTGTAGGTAACTTTTTCAAATTGAAATTGTTTTGTAAGTTTTGTAACTTTACAACTTATAAGTGATCTTAGCGTTTTTAAGTGATCTTATAGTGTAAATGCTCTCACATTTTGTAACTTAGTTAATTTTGCACCTAAAAAGTGATCTTGAAGTTTAAGTGATCTTAAGAGTGTAACATTTTTCACATTGAAATTGTTTTGTAACTTTTGTAACTTTACAAGTTTATAAGTGATCTTAAAGAGTCATATTAAAAAGTAAAGTTTGATACAACAAATATTTTATTACACTAACGTTTTCATTAAAACTGAATTATGTTCCATTAACACAACACAACATAGAAACAACTCCAAAAAATAAACATGTCCATGCGCAACAGTTGTCGCAGAGCCCTCAGGCATCAGTAATTGAAGCGTTCACGAATGAGCTGCTGGCGCAGGGCTCGAGCAATCGTTAAAGGAGCACGATGGACCGCCCTCCTCCGACCTCGCGTTCCGGCATCAGGTACTTGCATGCTTTCCTGATCATCGTCATCATCCTCATCCTGCTCTTCCAAATTACTATCATCAGGCACTCTCCCCTCATGTGGGTCTTCTGGTTCCACTACCAGCTCCTGCTGCCTCATGATGGCTAAGTTATGCAGCATGCAGCATACAACAGTGAACTGACCGACAATCTTAAGAGTATTGCAAGTGGCCTCCGGAATGGTCCAGGCATCAGAAACGCTGTTTTACGATGCCAGTGGTCTTCTCTATGATGCTGCGCATCGCAATGTGCGACATGTTGTACTGATGGTCAGCTTCCATCCGTATTACGCATAAGGGCGTAATGAGCCAGGTGGTGCGGCCGTACTCTTTGTCTCCCAGTAGCTAGCTCTGCTCTTCTGGCTGCTGCTCAAACATGTCAGATATAATGCTGTCGCGTAGGATGAACGCATCATGGGTGCTGCCAGGGTATCTCGCATCGACTGACATGATGCGCTGCTTGTCGTCACACACAAGCTGCACATTAATGGAGCGGAAACCTTTTCTATTCCTGTACTGCTCTGAATCCTCCACAGATGCTCGCAAGGCAATGTGGGTACATTCAATGCAGCCCTGTACCTTTGGGAAGTCAGCAACCTTGGAGAAGCCCACAGCCATGTCATGCATTGCTTGGCCGGTCATTGGGAACTTGATGGTCATTCCTCCGCGCATACAGTGCAGCCGTGACCTGGTAAACGCAGGCATGTATTGCATGTTGAGAAATGGCGCATGCATCTCCAGTTGTAGCTTGAAACAATCCCGAGGCATAGAAGGAAAGTGCAGCTGTAACCCTCACTTCAACAGACAAGGAAGTTGGCGTCCTGCTTCTTGGCTGTAAATCTGCTCTCAGCATATCACAGATCTCAGCGACAACTTCTCTGTGCAGCCTTTTGACACAATCGACCTCGCTCATGTCCAGGTACAAACGCCTGGCTCGATATTGCCGACGTGCGTAAGGTCTCCTGCCCATTAGCCTATGGGCTATGACATTCTTGGTGCGGTGAGCTCTAATCAGTTCTCTCCTATGCAGTGAATTGATGGAGAATCATTGCAGAGGGTTGTGAATCTGTGGAATTCTCTGCCCAAGGAAGCAGTTGAGGCTAGCTCATTGAATGTATTCAAATCACAGATAGATTTTTAACCTATAAGGGAATTAAGGGTTATGGGGAGCGGGCGGGTAAGTGGAGCTGAGTCCACAGCCAGATCCGCCATGATCTTGTTGAATGGCGGAGCAGGATCGAGGGGCTAGATGGCCTACTCCTGTTCCTAATTCTTATGTTCTTATGTAATCCGTGGTGTTGATAATGCAGCACCCATACTTGAAGTACAAATTAAACGTTTCAACTTTTAAACTTGCTAGCTGGCTGGCTCTCCCTCCCGGTGCTTTTTACGCCGACCCTATCCCCTGGCCGAACGGCCTAACTCTTCGCAGCTCAGAGCCTGCTGCTGCTGCTGCTGTTTCAGACAGGTAGGAAAGTTAAATGTATTTTTTATTTGCTTTATTTATTATTTATTATTCATGATGGCTCTTTATTTGTAGAAGTAAAGTGTTAAATGCTTGTAAAATTCCCTAACTTCACTCTAACTTCCTCTTCACCCGCGCCCCCCACCCCTTCGTTCCCTTCACCTAATTTCTAAGGTGTAGACAAGGTTTTTCTGAGTGTATAAAAATCTACACTTATTCCATTCTAAGTTAGTTTGGAATAAGTTTTTGGTGCTCCCTAAACTTGCAAAACAGATGCCCCCTTTTGGAAGGAAAAATTGTTCTAAAATGAAACTATTCTAACTGACTAGAACTGGAGCAAACTAAATGCCGAGAATTGCAATTTCTAAGATGCTCCATTCTAAATTAGTTGCTCCAAAAAATAGGAGCAACTCGGTCTGAAACTTGAGCCCACTTTCCAGAAGCAGAAGAGTTGAAAACCAGTGGGCAAATGTTTAAGATGATTGGCTAAAGACCCAGAGGCGACATGAGGAAACATTTTATTACAGTGAGTTATTGTGATCTGGAATGCTCTGTCTGAAACAGTGGTGGAAGCAGATTCAATAGTAACTTTCAAAAGGGAATTGGATAAATACTTGAAGGGAAAACATTTGCAGGGCAATGGAGTAAGCAGGGGAGTGGGACCAGTTGGATAGCTCTACCAAAGAGCTGGCACAGGCACAATGGGCTGAATGGCCTCCTGTGCTGTATCATTCTTTGATTTTATAACTTGCAAGCATTTTCTTTGTTTCAGGGTAAAGACACTGCCCGAACTTCAAAACCTGCACCTATCTACAAGTCAGAAATGCAAATGCTGCTAAGAATGAGATAACAGTAAATTACAACGCCGTAAATTTGATTTGTTGGGCTAAAGCAACCATATGAAAGGTTGTGTGATACCAATTCTGCAGGATGTTTGGGGACATGTTTGAAGAAGAGGAAGACACTGGCTTTGTATCTGAGAACAAACGGGTGAATGGGCGGAAATCCAGGAAAAAGGACACTGACCCAGTGGCACCTCGGGCAGCCAGTAACCTCAGTGGAATCAAAAACCAGGGAGGCACCTGCTACCTCAACTCGCTGCTTCAGACATTACTGTACACGCCTGAATTCCGAGGTAAATTAACTGCAGGTGGAATAAGAATAATGAGTGGGAAGGGTTAGCAGGGCTCAGTACTAGGTCCCTTGTTTTTTGTGATATACATGAATGATTTAGACTTCAATGTAGGGGGCATGGTTAAAAAGTTTGCAGATGATACAGACATTGGCCGTGTGGTTGATAGTGAGGAAGGAAGCTGTAGACTGCAGTAATGGACTCTTCAGGTGGGGAGAAAAGTGGGGAATGGAATTCAATCTGAAGAAGTGTGAGGTAATGCATTTGGGGCGGGCTAACAAGGCAAAGGAATACACAATAAATGGTAGGACACTGATAAGTGTAGAGGAACAGAGGGGGCTTGGAGTGCATGTCCACAAATCTCTGAAGGTAGCAGGGCAGGTAGATAAGGTAGTTAGGAAGGCATACGGGATACTTTCCTTTATTAGCCGAGGCATAGAATATAAGAGCTGGGAGATTATGCTTGAACTGTATGAAACACCAGGCCACAGCTAGATTACTATGTATAGTTCTGATCACCATCTTATAGGAAAGTTGTGATTGCACTAGAGAGAGTACAGAGGAGATTTATAAGCATGTTGCCAGGACTGGGGAATTTTAGCAATGAGGAAAGTTTGGATTGGTTGGGGTTATTTTTCTAGGAACAGAGGAGGCTGAGAGGAGACTTAATTGAGGTGTATAAAATTAAGAGGGGCCTAGCTAGAGTAGATAGGAAGGACCTATTGCCCTTAACAGAAATGTCAATAACCAGATTTAAAGTAATTGGTCGAAGGATTAGAGGGGAGTGGTGAACTTTTTTCACCGAGAGTGGTGGGGGTCTGGAACTCAATGTTTGAAAAGGTGGTCGAGGGAGAAACCCTCATCACATTTAAAAAGTACTTGGATATGCACTTGAAGTGCCGTAGGCTACATGGCTCACCAAGAGCTGGAAAGTGGAATTAGACTGCATAGCTTTTTTTTGGCCAGCAGACACAGTGGGTCAGCTTGCCTCCTTCTGTGCTGTACATTTGTATGATTCTATAATCTAATTACTCAACGAAGTAGAAAACAATTTCCTTGCAAATTCAGTCATTTTACTGTTTCCTGTTGTCTTTGTGTTGTGACTCGTCTCTATGTCAGAAGATTGGGTTCATGCCCAACTCTAGAAACTTGAACACAATCTAAGCAGACACTTCAGTGTGGAGTGTTGCACTATCAGAGGTGCCGTCTTTTGGTTGAGACATTAAAACGAGGCCCCATCTGCTCTCTCAGGTGGATGTAAAATATTCCATGGCACTATTTTGAAGAAGAGCTGAGGGGGTTCTACCCGGTGTCCTGGCCAACATTTATCCCTCAACCAACATCACTAATTAAATGGATTATCTGGTCATTATCACATTGCTGTTTGTGGGACCTTGCTGTGCGGAAATTAACTGACTAATTTCCTACACTTCAACAAAGTATTTAATTGGCTGTAAAATGTTTTGGGACGTTCTGAGGTCTGAAAGGCACTATATAAAGGCAAGTCGTTCATTACGAGCAGATTATCAACTTGGAGTAGTTGTTTGCTGGGAGGAAGTGAAGTTGGAATACTAGTCATGCCAGGCTGCACTGGTACACTTTGCAGATGTTTTTGACAAAACTGTGCTAGCAGAATACTTGGAGCCAGGTGCTCATCTATTCCCTCCACCCATTATAATTTAGTCCTAATTTGGGATAGTCTGACAAATGAGGACTGTAGTTAAAATACATGATTAATTGAAAAAAACACACAAACTTATTGTAACAGGGGAGTTATCCCTGGTGTCCTGGCCAATGGCTATCCCTCAATCAACATAACAATAACAGATTATCTGGTCATTATCGCATTGCTGTTTGTGGGAGCTTGCTCAGCAAAATTTAGCTGCCGCGTTTCCTTCATTCCTTCCTTCCCCATCATCTTTTCCCCATCACCAAGACCTCCTACTTTCACCTCCGTAACATCACCCATTTCCACCCCTGCCTCAGCCCTTCGGCTGCTGAAGATCTAATTTTACAGTGTCATCGTTGGTGGTATTTCTCCAGCGACTTGAGGTGTCTACTGTACATGGTCCATGTCTCTGAGCCATACAAGAGGGCGGGTAGACCATGAGAACAGACGCAACAACATTAGCGTCCTCATCCAGGCCAACATCCCCAGCATTAAAGCACTGATCACACTTGATCAGCTCCGCTGGCTGGGCCACATTGTCTGCATGCCAGACACGAGACTGCCAAAGCAAGCGCTCTACTCGGAACCCCTTCAAGGCAAACGAGCCAAAGGTGAGCAGAGGAAATGTTACAAGGACACCCTCAAAGCCTCCCTGAAAAAGTGCAACATCCCTACCGACACCTGGGAGTCCCTGGCCAAAGACTGCCCTAAGTGGAGGAAGTGCATCCGCGAGGGCGCTGAGCGCCTCGAGTCTCATCGCCGAGAGCGTGCAGACATCAAGCGCAAGCAGCGGAAAGAGTGTGCGGCAAATCTGTCCCACCCTCCCTTGCCCTCAACGACTATCTGCCCCACCTCTGATGGGGACTGTGGCTCTCGTATTGGACTATTCAGCCACCTAAGGACTCATTCTAAGAGCTGAAGCAAGTCTTCCTCGATTCCGAGAGACTGCCTATGATGATGATGTTTACAGTGTCAGCTGTGGCTCAGTTGGTAGCACTCTCTTCTGAGTCATAAGATTGTGTCCTACCTGCTGAGGCTTGAGCACAAAAATCTAGGCTGAAACTCCAGAACAGTACCAAGGGAGTGCTGTGCTGTTAAAGATTCTGTCTTTTGGATGAGATGTTAAACCGAGGCACTGTCAGTCTTCTCAGGTGGACGTAAAAGATCCCATGGCACTATATCGAAGAAGAGCAGTGGAGTTTTCCCTGATGCCCTGGCCCCTGGCCAATATTTATTCCTCAATCAACATCACTGAAACAGATTACCTGGTCATAATTCCATTCCATAGGCAGTCTCTCGGAATCGATGAAGACTTGCTTCCACTCTTAAAATGAGTCCTTAGGTGGCTGAACAGTCCAATACGAGAGCCACAGTCCCTGTCACAGGTGGAGCAGATAGTCGTTGAGGGTAAGGGAGGGTGGGACAGATTTACCGCACGCTCTTTCCGCTGCCTGCGCTTGATTTCTGCATGCTCTCGGATTACATTGCTGTTTGTAGCGTATTGTGCGGAAATTGGCTGCCACGGTTCCTACATTAATACAGTGACTGCACTCAAAAATACTTCATTGTCTGTAAAGTGCTTTGGGATGTCCTGAGGTTGTGAAAAGCGCTACATAAATGCAATTCTTTTTTTCTTTTCTTATTGCAGTCCTTTGTTGCCTGCAGGCATGACTATTCCAATGCTTTCCTGGCCGGCCTCCATCTTCTACCCTTCATGAACTTCAGTTCATCCAAAAATTGGCTTCCCCGATACTAATCTGCACCAAGTTCTGCTCGCCCATCATCTCTGTCCTAGCTGATTTACATTGACCCCCTGTCGTCCAACGACTCCAATTTAAAATTCTCATCCTTGTGTTCATATCCTTTCATGACCTTAACCCATCTTTCACTCAGTGTCTAAGCTCCTGTGAAGTGCCTTGGAATGTTTTCTATGCTAATGACTCTATATAAATGCAAGTTGTTGCTGTATGATTAACATTCTATCTCTTATTTCTTTGAATTAGAATCATTGTTTGCCCTGGGACCTGAGGAACTGGGAAATTTATCTGACAAAGATAAGTCGGAGTCTAAGGTGAGAATGTTTGCATTTATCTTATCAATTACCTTGTGTTTTTCACTTTATTCTGAATTATTAAGTACAGACATTCATGTAAATGGATCAAATCTGCACAATAGGCTAATTGTAATCCCTGAGCAGGTATTACATGTCTTCTGTAAAGGCAATTAGTGGGATATTGACCACTAAGTATTTTTTTTTCCTTTTTGAAATATAAAAAAAATGGCTGTGATTGTGCACAAGTGACATGATGTATACTGGGCTACTTGTTTGCTTTGTGACTTCCAGCAACCTATGAACGAATAAGTGTTCATTTTCTAATTTCTGACCAACTAAACTTAAAAGAAAAATATTTCCAGTAAATAACTGATATGAAACAAGGTTGTTAGTAAATTATGAGTATGAAATCACTTGTTTTCTCCTTTTGGTCTCTGTAGCCAACTTACTCCCTGACTACTGCTAGTACAGGTAGTGCAAAGGAGCTTTCTGTTGGCTGTGGAAGAATAGTTTGGGTAATGACTTTTGATGTGATGTGCTTCCCCCATCTTCCCAATTCCCATTCCTCTCTATGGATCATCTAATGATGGACAGATTTAACACAAAACTGACACAAAAGGTCACCTCCACTGGAACCATATCGGTGTTTTGTAAGAACAACTGCCTGTTACTACATTGTGCTTTGTAGTAGTTATGCGGACCCTTTCTGACATTGCAGGGTAAAAGATAGCACATGGCACATAATTACCCACAGAACAAATGGAAACTCCGTGGAATGGGAGCAGTTGAACCTGTCTTCACTGCTCTGGTGCCATGTGCTGGTCCTCCAATGTACTGAGATCCTTTATGATACATTTCAGACAATAAAAACTCCCTAAGTTTATAATGTTATAAAATTTAAACTCTGAAGCTGTTCTATGATCACATACTTTCACTGTCTAATACATATTAGTCACCTGCTATGAATGGACCGTCCTATATTACAACAGTGAGTACACTTCAAAAGTACTTAATTGGCGGTAAAGTGCTTTGCGATGTCCTGAGGTTGTCAAAAGCACGATATAAATGCAAGTCTTTATTTCTTCTGCTGAAGTTACGGATTTGATCTCGCCAGGTTCCACTTATTGCCTGTAAGAAGTTATTCAGAGATTTGAACTTTTTTACCCCATGTTTTAATAGCTGTCAGAATATAGAAAGTGCTACCTCAAGTTCCATTAAATCAGCAGGGCGACTACCAAGCCTGTCAATTCTCACTCTTTTGGAGCACAACTCATTCATTTTGGTATTGAAAAATATTCGTGATAGATGTTGCTTCTAAAAATAAAGATAGCTTTGTGGGTATAAATGGGTTTGTAATGTGTCTTACTCTTTTAGAATATAAATCTCACTCTTGACATTCTTCTGATGTCAATGGTTCTGGTTCAAATTAATAGCTGATTCCAGATTCGTATGAGCACTCAACAGTGTCTTTTGACACTTGCTACAAAACAGTACATATCCCCTTATCATTTCTCACCTTAACCATCTCATGTATGGACAGAAAGTAAATCAATAACCAGAGCTGGCTGGTGCACTGAGTAATCGTGAGGATTACTGAAGGACTTAGTAGTGTTACTAGATATTTGTTTTATAGATAATTGTATGCCTATGTATTATATATGCTAGCTTGACCCGATAATGACTGTAAAGCATAGGATGATGACCGGTTGTTGTTGCAAAACACCTACTTGGTTTCAGTGACTGTGCCGCTTTGTGTCAGTTTTATGCTGCATCTAGTCATATCCTTTCTTTGCACTAGGGCAAAGTTGAAAAATGATTTCTATTATTAGGGTACGACGGTATGTAAAGTTTGAATATAGTAATTGTATTATTACTCTTTTAGGTGCGAGTCATCCCTTTGGAGCTACAGAGGCTTTTTGCCCACTTATTGCTTGCAGACCAGCTAGCAGCATCTACATCTGACCTAACTGATAGCTTTGGCTGGACAAGTAACGAGGTGAGTTGTGTGGTACTGATTATTTACGTTTTAAAAGATTTTTATAGGGTTTGGAAAAGCAAAGTCAACTCTCCTAGCAGTTATGTGCTGCTTAAATGGAGAAAAATTGCATGATTTATATATTGTGCTCTTATCCCCTTCACTGGGTAGAGGATGAACATAACATAAGAACATAAGAATTAGGAACAGGAGTAGGCCATCTAGCCCCTCGAGCCTGCTCCGCCATTCAATAAGATCATGGCTGATCTGGCTTACCCGCCCGCTCCCCGTAACCCTTAATTCCCTTATTGGTTAAAAATCTATCTATCTGTGACTTGAATACATTCAATGAGCTAGCCTCAACTGCTTCCTTGGGCAGAGAATTCCACAGATTCACAACCCTCTGGGAGAAGAAATTCCTCTCAGCTCGGTTTTAAATTGGCTCCCCCGTATTTTGAGGCTGTGCCCCCTCGTTCTAGTCTCCCCGACCAGTGGAAACAACCTCTCCGCCTCTATCTTGTCTCCCCTTTCATTATTTTAAATGTTTCTATAAGATCACCCCTCATCCTTCTGAACTCCAACGAGTAAAGACCCAGTCTACTCAATCTACCATCATAAGGTAACCCCCTCATCTCCGGAATCAGCCTAGTGAATCGTCTCTGTACCCCCTCCAAAGCCAGTATATCCTTCTTTAAGTAAGGTGACCAAAACTGCACGCAGTACTCCAGGTGCGGCCTTACCAATACCCTAGACAGTTGCAGTAGGACCTCCCTGCTTTTGTACTCCATCCCTCTCGCAATGAAGGCCAACATTCCATTCGCCTTCCTGATTACCTGCTGCACCTGCAAACTAACTTTTTGGGATTCATGCACAACGACACCCAGGTCCCTCTGCACCTCAGCATGTTGTAATTTCTCTCCATTCAAATAATATTCCCTTTTACTGTTTTTTTTCCCAAGGTGGATGACCTCACACTTTCCGACATTGTATTCCATCTGCCAAACCTTAGCCCATTCGCTTAACCTATCCAAATCTCTTTGCAGCCTTTCTCTGTCCACTAATCTTTGTGTCATCTGCAAATTTTGTTGCACTACACTCTGTCCCCTCTTCTAGGTCATCTATATATATTGTAAACAGTTGTGGTCCCAGCACTGATCCCTGTGGCACACCACTAACCACCGATTTCCAACCCGAAAAGGACCCATTTATCCCGACTCTCTGCTTCCTGTTCACCAGCCAATTTTCTATCCATGCTAAGACACTTCCTCTGACTCCGCGTACCTCTATCTTCTCTAGTAACCTTTTGTGTGGCACCTTATCGAATTCCTTTTGGAAATCTAAATACACCACATCCATCGGTACACCTCTATCCACCATGCTCGTTATATCCTCAAATAATTCCAGTAAATTAGTTAAACATGATTTCCCCTTCATGAATCCATGCTGCGTCTGCTTGATTGCACTATTCCTATCTCGATGTCCCGCTATTTCTTCCGTAATGATAGTTTCAAGCATTTTCCCCACTACAGATGTTAAACTAACCGGCCTTTTGTCTGCCCCCTTTTTTAAACAGCGGCGTTACATTAGCTGCGTTCCAATCCGCTGGTACCTCCCCAGAGTCCAGAGAATTTTGGTAGATTATAACGAATGCATCTGCTATAACTTCCGCCATCTCTTTTAATACCCTGGGATGCATTTCATCAGGACCAGGGGACTTGTCTACCTTGAGTCCCATTAGCCTGTCCAGCACTACCCCCATTAGTGATAGTGATTGTTTCAAGGTCCTCCCTTCCCACATTCCTGTGACCAGCAATTTTTGGCATGGTTTTTGTGTCTTCCGCTGTGAAGACCGAAGCAAAATTATTGTTTAAGGTTTCCACATTTCCCATTATTAAATCCCCCTTCTCATCTAAGGGACCAACATTTACTCTAGTCACTCTTTTCTGTTTTATATATCTGTAAAAGCTTTTACTATCTGTTTTTATGTTTTGCGCAAGTTTACCTTCGTAATCTATCTTTCCTTTCTTTATTGCTTTTCTTTGCTGTTGTTTAAAATTTTCCCAATCTTCTAGTTTCCCACTAACCTTGGCCACCTTATACGCATTGGTCTTTGATTTGATACTCTCCTTTATTTCCTTGGTTATCCACGGCTGGTTATCCCTTCTCTTACCACCCTCCTTTTTCACTGGAATATATTTTTGTTGCACACTATGAAAGAGCTCCTTAAAAGTCCTCCACTGTTCCTCAATTGTGCTACCGTTTAGTCTGTGTTTCCAGTCTACTTTAGCCAACTCTGCCCTCATCCCACTGTAGTCCCCTTTGTTTAAGCATAGTACGCTCGTTTCTGACACAACTTCTTCACCCTCAATCTGTATTACAAATTCAACCATACTGTGATCACTCATTCCGAGAGGATCTTTTACTAGGAGATCGTTTATTATTCCTGTCTCATTACACAGGACCAGATCTAAGATAGCTTGCTCCCTTGTAGGGAGACTGGGGAATTAATAATGGAGAACAGGGAAATGGCAGAGACGTTGAAAAAATATTTTGTATCGGTCTTCATGGTATAAGACACCAAACCATCCAAATATTGGATAATCAAGGGGCTATAGGGAGGCAGGAACTTAACACTATCACTAATGAAGTAGTACTTAGTAAAATATTGGGACTAAAGGCGGACAAGTCCACTGGACCTGATGGCTTACATTCTAGGGTCTTAAAGGAAGTGGCTGCAGAGATAGTGGATGCATTGGTTGTAATCTACCAAAATTCCCTGGATTCTGGGGCGATCCCAGCGGTTTGGAAAACCACAAATGGAACGCCCCTATTTAAAGAAGGAGGCAGACAAAAAGCAGGAAACTATAGACCAGTTAGTCTAACATCTGTTGTTGGGGAAAGTGCTGGGGTTCATTATCAAGGAAGCAGTAGCGGGACATTGAATCATGCTTTTCCAAATCAAGGAGAGTCAGCATGATTTTATGAAAGGGAAATCATGTTTTACAAATTTACTGGAGTTCTTTGAGGATGTAACGAGCAGGGTGGATAAGGGGGAACCAGTGGATGTGGTGTATTTGGATTTCCAGAAGGCATTCGATAAGGTGCCACATAAAAGGTTACTTCACAAAGTAAAAGCTCACGGGGTTGGGGGTAATATATTAGCATGAATAGAGGATTGGCTAACTAACAGAGAGTCGGGATAAATGGGTCATTTTCCGGTTGGTAAACAGTGACTAATGGGGTGCCGCAGGGATTGGTGTTGAGTCCTCAACTATTTACAATCTATATTAATGACTTGGATGGAGGGACCGAATGTAATGTAGCCAAGTTTGCTGACGATACAAAGATGGGTGGGAAAGCAAATTGTCAGGAGGGCACAAATAATCTGCAAAGGGATATAGACAGGCTAAATGAGTGAGCAAAAATTTGGCAGATGGAGTATAATGTGGGAAACTGTGAGGTTATCCACTTTGGCAGAAATAATAGAAAAGCAAATTATAATTTAAATGGAGAAAAATTGCAAAGTGTTGATAGTACAGAGAGACCTGGGGGTCCTGGTGCATGAAACACAAAAAGTTAGTATGCAGGTATAGCAAATAATCAGGAAGGCCAATGGAATGCTGTCCTGCAAGGGGGATAGAGTATAAAAGCAGAGAAGTCCTGCTACAACTATACAGGGTGTTGGTAAGGCACACAGTTTTGGTCTCCGTATTTAAGGAAAGATATATTTGCATTGGAGGTTGTTCAGAAAAGGTTCACTGGGTTGATTCCGGAGATGAGGGGGTTGACTTATGAAGATAGGTTGACTAGGTTGTGCCTATACACATTGGAGTTCAGAAGAATGAGAGGTGATCTTATTGAAACATATAAGATAATGAGGGGGCTCGACAAGATGGATGCAGGGAGGATATTTCCACTCATAGGAGAAACTAAGACATGGGGACATAGTCTCAGAATAAGGGGCCGCCAATTTAAAACTGAGATGAGGAGAAATTTCTTCTGAGGGTTGTAAATCTATGGAATTCTCTGCCCCAGAGAGCTGTGGAGTCTGGGTCATTCAATATATATTTAAGGCAGAGATAGACAGATTTTTGAGCGATAAGGGAGTCAAGGGTTACGGGGAATGGGCAGGGAAGTTGAGCTGAGTCCATGATCAGATCAGCCATGATCATATTAAATGGCGGAGCAAGCTCGAGGGCCAAATGGCCTACTCTTGCTCCTATTTCTTATGTTCACCCAAAGGGTAGGGAAAGCTAGAAATTCATCCAGGACAATGTTATTATCTTCTAAATGAATTTTATTTCCATTACTTGGGTCTGTCTGACCAAGAAGATAGAAGGTGATCTGATCTCGTATCTCTGCCCATATTGCTTTTGAGCCAGCTACCAGGGTGGCACATGTGGTACTGGCTTCAAAAATGTTTTGTCATCACTAACTGACCAACTAGGATCTGGAACATGGTTCTGATGTTTAATTGATCCCTTTAAAGTCACTGCTCAGTTACTTCCTGAGGAAGTAGTCTCATTCCTGGGGTCAACCAGAGTTAATTGCTGTTTGGTGAGGAAAGTTTGCACAACATCAGGTGCTTGTAAATTTCTGGCTCTATGTCAGAAAAAAAACATAGTATGTCTTTTTATTTCGAACACTTGAAGTATGATGCTGGAAATCTCAGCGGGTCAGACTGCATCTGTGGAGAGAAAGCAGTGTTAACATTTCGTCAGAACTGGAGAGTGTTCGGAAACAACAGATTCTTAACAAGCACTGAAAGGGGGAGGGGAAGAAAGAACAAAAGGAAAGGGCTGACAGGGTGGAAGACAGGAGAGATTAGAGAGACAAAAGGGATGATGGGTCAAATTGAAATGGTAATACCAGGAGTTAGCAAAACATTAATCCAGATAGGGTGTGAATGGCGGGATAATGACCAGCTGCCATTAGAGACAAGATCAAAAAAAGAAAGAAACAGGCTCTGTGGGGGTCGGAGGAAGGGAGTCAAAGATTGGCAGTGGCTACGTTCTGAAATTGTTGAACTCTATGTTGAGTCCAGAAGGCTGTAAAGTGCCTAAACGAAAGATGAGGTGCTGTTCCTCGAGCTTGCGTTGAGCTTCATTGGAACAGTGTAGGAGACCGAGGACAGAGAAGTCAGAGTGGGAATAGAGTGGAGAATTAAAGTGACAGGCGACCGGAAGCTCAGGGTCACACTTGCGGACTGAATGGCGCGGTCACCCAATCTATGCTTGGTCTCCCCAAGGTAGAGGCGACCACATCGTGAGCAGCGAATACAGTATGCTAAATTGAAAGAAATACAAGCAAATTGCTGTTTCACCGGGGAGGAGTATTTGGGGCCCTAGATAGTGGGAAGGGAGGAGGTAAAAGGGCAGGTGTTGCATCTCCTGCACTTGCACGGAAAGGTGCTGTGGGAAGGGCGGGGTGGTTGCTGGGTTTGACTGCGGAATGGGCCAGGGTGTCGCGGAGGGAGCGGTCCCGTCGGAATGCTGAGAGGGGAGGGGAAGCTATGATTGGTGGTGGGATCATGGTGGAGGTGGTGGACATAGTGGAGGATGATTCATTGAACGTGGAGGTTGGTGGGATGAAAGATGAGGACAAGGGGACCTCTGTCATCGTTCTGAGGGGGAGGGGAAGGAGTGAGAGCAGAGGTGCGGGAAATAGAACAGACATGGTCGAGGGCTGATGTGGAGTATGACAAAGACACTCTGTACAGGCCTGTTGTGGAGAAAAGAATTGCTTAATTGCTTGATCAAGGGAGACACGGTCTACACCAGTTCCTTAACTGGATGCCTTCCCAACCGTTCTCGTCGAACACATTAGAGGCTGCTTCTTTTATACAGAATTCTTTGCAAAGTCATCATTTACATTACCATTGGTCAATCTTTTTACCGCGTGACAATTTTTTTCGCTTTGTTGTAGATTGTTTAATTTCAACTTTGTCAATTGTTTCACATCCTCCTTGGGTATGAACATATATATCCTGCCTCCTGCCACAAACAGGAATTTATTTCTAAGTTCTGAATACAACAGGAAGCCACTTCGTAGGCCTACGACCTTAGCTCTGAATAACAGGAACTGTACCATTGTCCTACAGTTGCATCTGCTAATTCTGCCACATCAGCAAATTGCTTTTTGTCTTCCTAATCTAAAACATGTTTAACTCCTTAATTCCCGCTTCAATCCCCACTTTGGTTACATGGTTATTCTATTAACCTACCGTGATCAATTCTTTTACCTCACTAGACTCGTGTGTCTCCCGCTCCGATTTCATTGATCAAGCGATAAGATTGGGACACTCACGACTTATATCAGGTATTCGTGTTGGTTTGGTTCGTCTCCCCTGTTACCTACTTTCAGCGAAGGCTTCCTTTCGTATTTCTGAGTGGCTTTTACCAGTGCTTTCATCCTTCTCCTCCTACATCTAAAGCACCATTCAAACAGTAACATAAGTATAACCAACATCTGCACGATCACTAATACATGTGACATAATTCTTATCCAAGGGTGTACATGAACATTAAGTCCAAAATCCTATAGTGGTATATACCAGGGTTGATTGGCCAGCACTTTTTTTTTGTGTCCTTTTGCAGCTGAACAATCTCTCATCAGTATGATGTATTTTTGTCGTTGCTCACGGACACTCTTCTCCAACGCTGTCTGTTCCTCATTTAGTTTGGGAATAGGATTTCCCTGAGGCTCTTCGAAGCCCTCATACCCCGCCTTTATAGTGTCTACCACCATTCCACTGATAGTTTCTTCTTTTAATTCTGGGTTTATAATAAGTCCCTGAATGTTAACCTCTTCTCTGGTCGCAAGGCAAAAGTCGGTGGTAGTGATGGGGCAGTGCGTTATTCCTCCCACTGTCATGTTAGTGGCTGTGGTGCTGACACACCATTGCCCGTTACTTCGTGGTGCTGCTGTTGTCTCGGAATCCAGCATCAGCGGGGTTATGCTCAGGACACATCCTTCTGTGCGGCTGTATCCATAGTCATCTTGATCAAACTTGGGATGTTCTCGGCATAAAACAACCTGGTTATTCTTATAACAATCTTTAATGCACACACCCTTGGTATCATCTCCCTTCTTAATAATGTATTGCAGTTTGTGGTATCTGACCCGTGTTCGGTTTCTTCTTTCTCCTATATTGTCAACTTTATACAGGAGGTTTCCCTTGGTCGCATTATTTGTGGTATTGACAGTACAAATCCGATTATATTCTGATGACCAGTTACACATTTAGTTTTAGGAACCCATGCATGGCTGTTTCGCCTGATTTCACAGGCGTCTGTTTCCCTTTTTCCCAAGGTCCATTCCCTGAATACATCATTGGTTATTAATCTGGGACATCCCCATTTTGTAGCTGTTCTAAGTTATGTTCTACTGTACTTCCATACATGCTCCATACCCGGTGCATACTGTGGCATTTTGTCTGCTTTTTCTATTGTACTTTTGGTTCGTGTTTATTAAGTTAATTGTCTTGGCATGATCCCCTAGTGTGTGGGCCACTTGTAACAATTCTCATTCGGCTCCATCTCCCAATTGGGCCTGCATTTTCTCATTATCATTTCCACTTTTCAGTAACCCGCTTAGGGTTTGGGTAATTTCTTTGAGGATATAACGAGCATGGTGGATAGAGGTGTACCGATGGATGTGATTTATTTAAATTTTCAAAAGGCATTCGATAAGGTGCCACACAAAAGGTTACTGCAGAAGATAAAGGTACGCGGAGTCAGAGGAAATGTATTAGCATGGATAGAGAATTGGCTGGCGAACAGAAAGCAGAGAGTCGGGATAAATGGGTCCTTTTCGGGTTGGAAATCGGTGGTTAGTGGTGTGCCACAGGGATCGGAGCTGGGACCACAACTGTTTACAATATACATAGGTGACCTGGAAGAGGGGACAGTGTAGTGTAACAAAATTTGCAGATGACACAAAGATTAGTGGGAAAGCGGATTGTGTAGAGGACACAGGCTGCAAAGAGATTTAGATAGGTTAAGCGAATGGGCTAAGGTTTGGCAGATGGAATACAATGTCGGAAAGTGTGAGGTCATCCACCTTGGGGGAAAAAAAACAGTTAAAGGAAATATTATTTGAATGGGGAGAAATTACATCATGCTGCGGTGCAGAGGGACCTGGGGGTCCTTGTGCATGAAACTCTTTTAGGATACCAAGATTTGAACACGGATCGTTGAATTCAAAGTCCATAGTGCTCACCATTACACCATTGAACCACAGACTCCTTGTGCATGAATCCCAAAAAGTTAGTTTGCAGGTGCAGCAGGTAATCAGGAAGGCGAATGGAATGTTGGCCTTCATTGCGAGAGGGATGGAGCACAAAAGCAGGAAGGTCCTTCTGCAACTGTATAGGGTATTGGTGAGGCCGCACCTGGAGTACTGCGTGCAGTTTTGGTCACCTTACTTAAGGAAGGATATACTAGCTTTGGAGGGGGTACAGAGACGATTCACGAGGCTGATTCCGGAGATGAGGGGTTACCTTATGATGATAGATTGAGTAGACTGGGTCTTTACTCGTTGGAGTTCAGAAGGATGAGGGGTGATCTTATAGAAACATTTAAAATAATGAAAGGGATAGACAAGATAGAGGCAGAGAGGTTGTTTACACTGGTCTGGGAGACTAGAACGAGGGGGCACAGCCTCAAAATACGGGGGAGCCAATTTAAAACCGAGTTGAGAAGGAATTTCTTCTCCCAGAGGGTTGTGAATCTGGAATTCTCTGCCCAAGGAAGCAGTTGAGGCTAGCTCATTGAATGTATTCAAGTCACAGATAGATAGATTTTTAACCAATAAGGGAATTAAGGGTTACGGGGAGCGGGCGGGTAAGTGGAGCTGAGTCCACGGCCAGATCAGCCATGATCTTGTTGAATGGCGGAGCAGGCTTGAGGGGCTAGATGACCTACTCCTGTTCCTAATTCTTATGTTCTTATGTAAGTGCTCTTCTACCACCTGGAGATCTATAGTGTTTACCGTGGCTACGTCCACCGCATATCCCGCGCCCATCATTTCTAATATCTCCCTTTTTCATCTAACCTTCCCTTTTAATAAACCTCAGGGTCTTGGACTCCGGTCCATCTAAGGCCTGCAGTGTCAGATTTTTATACATACTTATTGTTTTTGACTCACAGAAACTGGGGATCGTTAGATCGGTCAGAGTTAGAAATACCGTGATTATCCTCTGGCGTATTCCAAAGTGTATCTTTTCCTCTGTCTTCTTGATCACCAGCCCTCCACTTGTCCCTTCCTCTGTTTGAGGACAATCTGGTGGTGGGGGATTCGGAGTTTCTGGCATGGGTGTAGGGGTTATTTCTGAGCTCCAACATCCAAGCGCTGCCCGATCTGCTATGGCCCTATTATTCAGGCAAGCGAGGTCTTTATAGGTGGTTTCCCCCCCCCCCCCCCAACTTTAGGTCTTGGTTATCCAGGGACAATCTAGCAACTTATGCCCCGGATCACACCCTACTTCCAACACCCTGGGGCTGGTGGACTAACGCATTGGTCGCCATCCTCGCTCTCTGATCCTTTATAGACGGGGTGAGAATTAGGGTGACACTCCTAACATTGTTTCTTCTGGTTCCTGAAGTAGTGTGTGATTCCCTTTTCGTCCTTGGGGATCATAATCTTGCTGTTGTATCTGTTTGACAGCGTCACCATGTATTCTGTTCCTCTGACCAGTCATAGCAGGCCCAACAAGGCCAATAACCGCATCATTTTGAGTCACTTGTTTGGGGGAACACAGTCTGGACAGCCCATACTGTGGTCAGAGCCTTACCATCTCCTCTTGGCCATTCCTATTCCTCTCATGGGTCCTCTCCCACAGCCGGATTATCACAACGATTATGTTTAACATTGCAAATATGATACACATCCCTCCTATTAGTCCGCCTACTAATCCATTTACCTAACTGTCGTATGCCTCTGCATACCATTCAGAGAGGTATATTGGTACAAATTTTGGGTCAATCTTTGGTCAGGTCCCTTATATTCTTTCAGTTGAGACCAGTGTTTCCACCTGCACCCACTTTTCATATTTATGTATGCATACGTGTCTCCGCTAATCAGTACCTCATAGGGGCGAATCCAGGTTTTTCTGGTAACACCCGAACCATTACCCTTGCCCCACCTCGGGTGCTACCGCCGGGGTTTTTTGTTTCTTTATCCTCGTCTTCCTCTTCCTGCTTATCTCGTACTTCCTGTCGCATACCTTTCAACTGCCTACTCAGTTCCATCACATACTTCCTAATTCTATCACGTAAAGGTCCTACTCTGCTCCTCCTGTAACTATTCCCTCAGAGTTTCATTGTTCGTCCAGTCATTAGTTCGTAAGGGGTGAATCCTGTTGTGCGATTCGGTATAGCACGCAGTCTCATCAATATGGTGGGCAGGAGTTCCGGCCATGCCTGTCCGGTTCCCTGGATTGCTTTACTCAGGGAGGTTTTGAGGGTTCTATTCATTCTTTCTACCATTCCCGAACTCTGGGGATGGTAGGGGATGTGGAATTTCTGCTTAATGTTCGGTATTTTACAAGTTTCCTTCATTACCTTTCCTGTGAAATGAGTCCTTTGGTCCGAATCTATCTGAATGGGAATCCCCCATCTAGAAAAAGCAGTGACAGGATCGGTCCAAGTCAGCATGGATTTCTAAAAAGGGAAATCATGCTTGACAAATCTTCTCGAATTTTTTGAGGATATAACTAGTAGAGTGGACAAGGGGGAGCCAATGGATGTGGTGTATTTAGACTTTCAAAAGGCTTTTAACAAGGTCCCACACAAGAGATTAGTGTGCAAAATGAAAGCACATGGTATTGGGGATAATGTACCTACGTGGATAGAGAACTGGTTGGCAGACAGAAAGCAGAGAGTAAGAATAAAAGGGCAGTGTGAGCTGTGAGGAAGATGCTAAGAGGCTGCAGGGTGACTTGGACAGGTTAGGTGGGCAAATGCATGGCAGATGCAGTATAATGTCGATAACTGTGAGGTTATCCACTTTGGTGGTTAAAAACAGGAAGGCAGATTATTATCTGAATGGTGACAGATTAATAAAAGGGGAGGTGCAATGAGACCTGGGTGTCATGGTACATCAGTCATTGAAAGTTAGCATACAGGTACAGCAGGCGGTGAAGAAGGCAGATGGCATGTTGGCCTTCATAGCGAGAGGATTTGAGTATAGGAGCAGGGAGGTCTTACTACAGTTGTACACCTTGAATATTGTGTACAGTTTTGGTCTCCTACTGTGAGGAAGGACATTCTTGCTATTGAGGGAGTGCAGCGAAGGTTCACCAGGCTGATTCACAAAAGGTTACTGCAGAAGATAAAGGTACGCGGAGTCAGAGGAAATGTATTGGCTGGCTAACAGAAAGCAGAGAGTTGGGATAAATGGGTCCTTTTCGGGTTGGAAATCGGTGGTTAGTGGTGTGCCACAGGGATCGGTGCTGGGACCACAACTGTTTACAATATACATAGATGACCTGGAAGAGGGGACAGAGTGTAGTGTAACAAAATTTGCAGATGACACAAAGATTAGTGGGAAAGCGAGTTGTGTAGAGGACACAGAGAGGCTGTAAAGAGATTTAGATAGGTTAAGCGAATGGGCGAAGGTTTGGCAGATGGAATACAATGTCGGAAAATGTGAGGCCATCTACCTTGGGGAAAAAAAAACAGTAAAAGGGAATATTATTTGAATGGGGAGAAATTACAACATGCTGCCGTGCAGAGGGACCTGGGGGTCCTTGTGCATGAATCCCAAAAAGTTAGTTTGCAGGTGCAGCAGGTAATCAGGAAGGCGAATGGAATGTTGGCCTTCATCGCGAGAGGGATGGAGTACAAAAGCAGGGAGGTCCTTCTGCAACTGTACAGGGCATTGGTGAGGCCGCACCTGGAGTACTGCGTGCAGTTTTGGTCACCTTACTTAAGGAAGGATATACTGGCTTTGGAGGGGATACAGAGACGATTCACTAGGCTGATAACGGAGATGAGGGGATTACCTTATGATGATAGATTGAGTAGACTGGGTCTTTACTCATTGGCGTTCAGAAGGATGAGGGGTGATCTTATAGAAACATTTAAAATAATGAAAGGGATAGACAAGATAGAGGCAGAGAGGTTGTTTCCACTGGTCGGGGAGACTAGAACGAGGGGGCACAGCCTCAAAATACGGGGGAGCCACTTTAAAACCGAGTTGAGAAGGAATTTCTTCTCCCAGAGGGTTGTGAATCTGTGGAATATTCTGCCCAGGGAAGCAGTTGAGGCTAGCTCATTGAATGTATTCAAATCACAGATAGATAGATTTTTAACCAATAAGGGAATATGGGGAGCGGGCGGGTAAGTGGAGCTGAGTCCACGGCCAGATCAGCCATGATCTTGTTGAGTGGCGGAGCAGGCTTGAGGGGCTAGATGGCCTACTCCTGTTCCTAATTCTTATGTTCTTATGTTCTTATGATTCCCGGGATGACAGAACTGACATATGAAGAAAGACTGGATCAACTAGGCTTATATTCAGTGGAATTTAGAAGAATGAGAGGGGATCTCATAGAAACATATAAAATCCTGACGGGATTGGACAGGTTAGATGCAGGAAGAGTGTTCCCGATGTTGGGGTAGTCCAGAACCAGGGGTCACAGTCTAAGGATAAGGGGTAAGCCATTTAGGACCGAGATGAGGAGAAACTTCTTCACTGAGAGTATTGTGAGCATGTGGAATTCTCTACCACAGAAAGTTGTTGAGGCCAGTGCGTTAGATATATTCCAAAGGGAGTTAGATGTGGCCCTTACTGCTAAAGGAATCAAAGGGTATGGAGAGAAAGCAGGAATGGGGTACTGAAGTGCATGATCAGCCATGATCTTATTGAATGGTGGTGCAGGCTCGAAGGGCCGAATGGCCTACTCCTGCACCTATTTTCTATGTTACTATGTTTACTTCTTCTGCTAGTATACGGGCTACCGTGGTTGCGGTGCAATTGCTGGGTGGCGAATGCTTCCACCCACCTTGTAAACTGGTCAATAATCACCAAGCAGTACTTCCTTCCCCTGGAATTTATTAGGGGCCCAGTAAAATCAATCTGTATGTTTTCCCATGGTCCCCGTGGGCGGGGGCTGGTGCGCCATCCTTATTTTTATCGCTTTTCCCGGATTATGTTGGGCGCTTGTAAAACAGTACTGACATTGTTTAACAACGTCGCGCCTAATTCCCGGCCACCACCAATCCCGTGAGATATTGGATATCATGGCGTTACGCCCGGCATGGTTAATGCCGTGGTGTAACTCCATGATCATTTGCTGAATGCAGGAAGGGGCCAACACCTTTCCGTCCTTTCTCCACACGGAGTCTATACCAGGTAATCCTCCCTTCCTCTCTCCTATTCTGTTCTTTCTTCCTCGTTCGCATCTGCGTACAGTTTAACTTTGTTTATGTCCTCCTCTGTGGTAATGCTACAGACTGACTCTATCTTTGTGGATGTGGCCGCTTCTCGGGCGACGTTGTCCGCAGCCTCATTTCCACGCTGTATTTTGTCCACTACTCGTTGATCACTGCTGCTTTAGCTGGTTTGCTGGCCGCTTCTAATAGTAATTTTATACATTCATCGTGTTTGATGGCCTCGCTGCCAGAGGTAGCAAACCCTCTCCTTCCCCATGCTACCATGTAGTCATGTACTACCCCAAAAGCATATCTGCTATCTGTATATATATTCACTGTCTTTCCCTCTGCCAGTAATAAGGCTTCTGTCAGTGCGGTTAATTCTGCTACTTGGGCCGAAAGGCCTCCGTCTAATGCTCCCTGCATCACTACCTCAAGATGCTGGTTTAATACCGGCCATCCTGTACGTGGATGGCTGTCGACGTACCATCGGGATCCGTCCACATACAATGTGAGGTCTGGGTTTTCGAGAGCTACCTCACTTACATTCCCTGGGGAATCTTCCCATTCTAATGCGTTACCTCGTGGGGCTCCCCCCAGTGAGAATTCCTTCTGCCGGGTTTTCCCTGGTGTCTCTGACTATCTTTACTGATTCTTCGTGGGGAGGTAAAACGGCTTTCCACTTTGCTCGGAGGATTGGAGACGGCCTGGAGCTTTCCAGTGTTCAACATTTCTACCAGAGTGTGTTTGGTATGTAGGACAATTTCGCCTGTCATCACGACAGGTTCGCTGACCTTGACTGCCCATGTGGCGCAGTCTATTGCAGCCATGCCTGCGGCTACTGGTGATTGTTGGGTTGAATAGTAAGCTATGGGTCTCATTCTGTCCCCATGCATTTGTGTTATCACGGCTCCATAAAAGCCTTCTTGATTCTCACAGTAAACGTGGAAAGGGAGGTCCATATTCGGGAGTCCCAATCCTGCGGCGGACATTAGGGCCTCCTTCAGATTTTCATATGCCGTCTCTTGCTCGGGACCCCATTCTATAGTCTCCAGGGACGGTTTTCCCCCTTTTACCAACCTCTGCACGGGTTCCGAAATTGCTGCGAAGTTGGATATAAAATTCCTGCAGTAGATAAAGAGTCCCAGTACCTTGCGCACTCCTCGGACTGTTTTTGGATGGGGCATGATTCTAATGGCTTCTTTCCTATCCTTGGACATTGTCCGAGTGCCTTGGGAGATCTTGTGTCCCAAGTACTGTACTGTGGCTTGTCCAATCTGTGCCTTAAACCCCACTTCTCGTAAGGCTTCTAGGACGTCTATGTGCATTTGTGTGCCTCCTTTCGTCTCCTGAGGCTATCAGCAGGTCGTCGACATACTGCAGTATCGTACTTCTGTATGGTGTCAGGTCCACTTTTTCTATGGCCCAGCTCATGGTTCGATTAAATATTGCCGGAGTATTGTGGAATCCTTGTGGGACCCGCATCCAAGTATACTGGTGGTCACCTACCGTAAAGACAAATTTATCCTGGGATTCATTTGCCTGGGTATGGACCAAAAGCCGTTGGCTATGTCTAGTACTGTGAACACCTGGTATTTGGGCTTCAACCCATTAAATATGGTAGCGGGGCTTGCCACAATGGGGTGCTGTCTTGGGGTTACCTTATTCAAAGCTGTGTAGTCAATGGTCAGCCTGTATGACCTGTCTTGCTTCTTTACTGGCCACTCCAGGGAGTTGGTAGTTCCTTCCGCTTCTCTAAGTATCTCATTATTTAATAACTCCTTTACGATTTGTTTTACGGCGGTCATTGCCTCTGATTTAATGGGATATTGTTTATGTCAGGTATGTTCGAGTCCTGGGATCACCACGGGGAACCCCCCTACCAACCCGCAGTCTTCTTGGACGTTGCCCAAACTCCACTGATGTGCCAGCAGACGGCTCCCCACTGTCCTAACACATCCCAATCTCTTGTTATGATCTGGGCACTTCCTACTTTAGCATGTCCATCAAATCTATCTTGCCTCCCTGACACACTTGTCTTCTGACCATTGGCCTTTACCCAAATTACCTTCTTTCCCTGGGGGTCCACCAGCGCCCCTAATTGATCCAATAAATCTATTCCTAGTATCGTACCCTCATTGGGCATTATGTAAAATTGGGCCGGCAGTAAGATCCCAGCTACTTCCAATAATACAACCTCGCTTAACTTGGCAGTCGAATTGGTCCTTTCCACCCCAACTTACCATCATGATTTTTCAGGTAGTTGGCAAGGGGATGTCTGTAATAGAGACCAATGCCCCAGTATCCACTATCATATCACACTGCTGGCCCCTAACACTGCTGTCACGTGAATATGCGGGTCACCTTCACTCCGTAGGGGGGTCGCTGACCTTCAATCACGCCCCAGTTCCTTCAAAGCCTGGTGTAGTTGTTGCCTAATTGCTCTGGTTAGGTTAGCCATGGGGTTTCCTTATCTGGTCCCTGTCCTTCCTGCTCCCCAACCTTTTGCCCAGCAATGGTCCTGTGGCTGGTTCTGCTGCTGTGCTGGCATTTCTGTGGGGATGATCTGCACTCGCTTTTTCGATGTCCCATCTTTCCACAATTATAACACTCCTGACCATTCCCCACTCTCATGGCCGCCACCTCAGTCTTTATCTGTTTTGTTGTCTCGCTATCTACCTGACATGCCCATTATACCAATCCATCGTACGTATTGGCTGCTATTATCCCCATTTTGAGAATTTTCTGATGCTCTGCCGACAGCCCATCTTTAAACATTTTACAGAAGGGGATATCGTTCCGGTCTGGATTGGCTGGCCTGACGACTCCTGATATGCTGTCCAAAAACGCTCTCCATATTCATTACTATTCTCATTTTTCTTTTGTTTTACCAACATTATAAGACCCCAATTGGGCTGTGATGGTCCCAAGACAGTCTGCACGGCGGTCTTGAATCCGTCGTATGCAGCGTACCTTGCAGCCCGGGCGGCGTTTACGTTGGGAACCCAGATCCTGTCCCTAAAACTTTGTGCCAGGGTATTCCATTTGTCACGTGGGCACTTTTCCCTTCCTAGTTGATGAACGACCCATTCATGCATATCATGAATGTCATACATTTCTTGCAGGGACTTCCAAAACTCTATGTTTCTGTTGTGGGGTTTTATTACACCCAAATCTTAAGTATGCCCTGTTTTTCCAGGGGGAGCGGTGGAAGGCCCTATATTTGTGTGCCCCTGCATTGGGACTGCCTACTGTCACTGGTGCGACGAGATTTCGTCTTCGTCGTCACTGCTGTCCCCTTTCGGGGCAGTTGTGACTATTTTCTCATCGGGCGGGGGCACGTCATTTGTCTTACTGTCAATTTCGTCGTCCTGGTCATTGCATAGGGGCCCAAAGCGTCCCTCTGTCTGCTGTTTTAAGCTACTTACTTCTAGCCTTAACCTATGTAATTCTTCTAGCTGAGGCATGGCCATGGCCTTATATTGCAAACATTGACTGACCACCATCAAACCCGCTTTGGCTGTCTTTTTTTGTTTTTTTGTTTCTCCCACCATAATTTTTGTTTTGCGGGGTCTTTGGGATCCCATCCGTCACTTAACATCGTAACTATCAATTTTTTATGGGGTCGTCAGCAAAATACTTACTCAGTGAACCTTCCGGCCCCCAATCTAGCATATCTTTTCACGCCATCTATGTTTGGTACGTCTACCCCGCTATCGGTTCGTGGTCCCCTTTAACCTGGTTTCCTCGAACCTAGGGTCTACAATTACAAACCTACGAAGCCGATCCTACTTTGATAATTACTATTGTGACCTCTTAACTACCCTCAAGTATTTTTACACCATCACAGACCATTCACATAAGTTTGGACACCCCAGGTGACCGACACGTTTCGCGTCAGATTATATCAGATTTATGAGTGGTATTTAAAATATATACTCACACATGATGGTCTGCAAACGTCCGACTGTTTTTCGCCCGGGTGCGTCCTGCCAGACAACGCCATTTGATGTGGAGTATGACAAAGACACTCAACACAGACCTGTTGTGGAGAAAAGAATTGTTTAATTGTTTGATCAAGGGAGACACGGTCTACACCAGTTCCTTAACTGGATGCCTTCCCAACCGTTCTCGTCGAACATATTAGGAGCTGGTTCTTTTATACAGAATTCTTTTGCAAAGTCATCATTTACATTATCATTGGTCAGTCTTTTTACCGTGTGACAATTTTTTTCGCTTTGTTACAGATTGTTTAATTTCAACTTTGTTAATTGTTTCACATCCATCCTCCTTGGGTATGAACATATGTATCCTGCATCCTGCCTCCTGCCACTAACAGGAATTTATTTCTAAGTTCTGAGTACAACAGGAAGCCACTTCCTATGCCAACGACCTTAGCTCTGAATAACAGGAACTGTACCATTGTCCTACAGTTGCACTTGCTAATTCTGCCACATCAGCAAATTGTGATTTTGCCTTCCTAATTTAAAATGTGTTTAACTCCTTAATTCCCACTTCAAGGGCCATGTTAACCATGGCGGCAGGGAATCCTCTGTTGAGGAAAAAGGAAGACATGTCAGAGGCACTAGTGTGAAAGGTGGCGTCGTCCGAGCAGATGCGACAGAGCCGGAGAAACTGGGAAAATGGAATGGAGTCCTTACAGGATGCGGGGTGGGAGGAAGTGTAGTCCGGGTAGCTGTGGGAGTCAGTGGGCTTATAGTGGATACTAGTTGAAAGCTTATCCCCAGAGATGGAGCCGGAGAAGTCGAGGAAGGGAAGAGTCGGAGATGGACCATGTGAAGGTGAGGGAAGGGTGGAAATTGGATGCAAAGTGAATGAAATTTTCAAGTTCAGGGCGAGAGCAGGAAACGGCACAGATACAGTCATCAATGTACTGGAAAAAGGGATGATGGAGGGGACCCAAGTCGGACTGGAACAAAGAATGTTCCACATATCCCACGAAAAGGCAGGCATAGCTTGGACCCATGCGGGTCCTTTAAGTTTGAGGAAGTGAGTGGAGTTAAAGGAGAAGTTGTTCAATGAGAGAACAAGTTCAGCCAGGCGGAGGAGGATGGTGGTGGATGGGGACAGGTTGGTCCTCTGCTCGAGGAAGAAACTGAGCGCCCTCAGACCATCCTGGTGGGGGATGGAAGTGTAGAGGAATTGGGTGTCCATGATGAAAAGGAGACGGTTGGGGCCAGGAAACTGGAAACTGTTAAAGTGACGGAGGGTGTTAGAGGAGTCGCGGATGTAGGTGGGAAGAGAGTGGACAATGGGAAAAAATAGAAAGTTGAGATAGGAAGAAATAAGTTCTGTGGGGCAAGAGCAATCTGTAATGATGGGTCTACCGGGCAGTCCTGTTTGTGGATCTTGGGAAGGAGGTAGAAGCGGGCCATGCGGGGTTGGGGAACTGAGGTTGGTGGCTGTGGAGGGAAGATCTCCAGAGAAGATGAGGTCAGTGACAGTCTGGGAAATTATGCCTTGATGTTCAGTAGTGGGGTCCTGGTCCAGGGGAAGGTAGGAGGTGGTGTCAGAGAGTTGGTGATCAGCCTTTGCAAGGTAGAGGTCGGTTCGCTAAACAACATTCCTCAAACCACTGCTCTCGCCGCATCCTGGGATCCACACTCAATGCTATGCGCTGCCACTTGCATGTTCTCGACCTCTCTCTTCAGCAGCACCGACTCACTATCTCTAAGCTGTCCTGGTCCGTAGTTGCATTTCATCCTTCACCTCATCTGTCACTTTAACCAAAAACTTTTTACCCTGCAGAGGTTGCCTGATTCTTTTTTTCTCCTTGTCTCTAATGGCAGCTGGTCATTATCCCGCCATTCACACCCTATCTTGACTAATGTTTTTCTAACTCCTGGCATTACCATATAAATTTGGCCCATCGTCTCTTTTGTCTCTCTCATCTCTCCTGTCTTCCACCCTATCACAGACGTTCCTTTTTGTTCTTTCTTCCTCTCACCCTTTCAGTGCTTGTTAAGAATCTGTTGTTTCCAAACACTCTCCAGTTCTGAAGAAGGGTCATCGACCCGGAACGTTAACTCTGCTTTCTCTCCACAGGTGCTGTCTGACCTTTTGAGATTTCCAGTATTTTCTGTTTTTATTCCAGATTCCACCATCCGCAGTATTTTGTTTTTGTACTTGAAGTGTGATCCTTGGTGTGTGACAGATTCTCTCAAAGCTTTTGAGTACATAATTAGCATTGTAGAACATTTCCTGAATTAACATAAGAACATAAGAAATAGGAGCAGGAACAGGCCCCTCGAGCCTGCTCTGCCATTTAATATGATCATGGCTGATCCGATCATGGACTCGGATCCACTTCCCTGCTCGCTCCCCATAACCCCTTATTCCCTTATCATTTAAGAAACTGTCTATTTCTGTCTTAAATTTATTCAATGTCCCAACTTCCACAGCTCTCTGAGGCAGCGAATTCCACAGATCCACAACCCTCTGAGAGAAAAAAAACTTCTCCTCATTTCAGTTTTAAATGGGCAGCCCCTTATTCTAAGATTATGCCCTCTAGTTCTAGTCTCCCCTATCAGTGGAAACATCCTCTCTGCATCCACCTTGTCAAACCCCCTCATAATCTTATACGTTTCGATAAGATCACTCTCATTCTTCAGAATTCCAATGAGTAGAGGCCCAACCAACTCAACCTTTCCTCATAAGTCAACTCCCTCATCTCTGGAATCAACCTTGTGAACCTTCTCTGAACTGCCTCCAAAGCAAGTGTATCCTTTCGTAAATATAGAAACCAAAACTGCACGCAATATTCTAGATGTGGCCTCACCAATACCCTGTACAACTGTAGCAAGACTTACCTGCTTTTATACTCCATCCCCTTTGCAATAAAGGCCAAGATTCCATTGGCCTTCCTGATCACTTGCTTTACCTGCATACTAACCTTTTGTGGTTCATGCACAAGTACCCCCAGGTCCCGCTGTACTGCAGCACTTTGCAGTCTTTCTCCATCTAAATAATAACTTGCTCTTTGATTTTTTTCTGCCAAAGTGCCACCCATGCAATTTATATAATGCCTTTAATATAGTATATGTCCCAAGCAACTTCACAGGTGAAACTGAGTAGTAGCACAAGAGTTAGACGAGATGGCTGAACAGCTAGGTTTTCAGATATAAAAACAGAGAATGCTGGAAATCTCAGCACCACAGGCAGCATCTGTGGAGAGAAAAATAAAGTTAATGTTTTGGGTCGACGGTTTTCAGGTTACTTGCCGAGTCGGGAGGATTTCAGGGGGATTTCAAGTAGGTTGGGCTGAGGGAGGGAGAATGCACAGAAAACCAGAATCAGAGAACACAAGCTGTAATGAAGGATTGAGGCTTCTGAGGAATTTGTAAACTAAGATTTCATGGAATGGGTCAATGAAATGTGTAATGTTGGTCATCCTGCTGGTATTGTGTTTTCTTTGAAAGCCCTTCACATTGTCTTTCATTAATATGCTTTTAGAGGACTGATTGAATGTGTAAGTGAATAAGTACAAATTATTTTACAGGAGACTAGTCAGCATGATGTACAAGAATTAAACCGAATTCTCTTCAGTGCACTGGAAAGCTCTTTAGTTGGAACCTCTGGTCATGACCTCATTAACAGACTGTACCACGGAATAGTCGTTAACAAGATTGTCTGTAAGGAGTGCGGCAATGTTAGCGAAAGACAGGTACAAGACGGTTCATGATTTTGAACACCTTTATTAAATTTTCCCTTAACCTTCTCTGCTCTAAGGAGAACAACCCTAGTTTCTCCAGTCACTCGACATAACTGAAGTCCCTCATCTCTGGTACCATTCTAGTAAATTGTTTCTGCGTCTTCTCCAAGGCCTTGATATCCTTCCTTTAAGTGTAGTGCCCAGAACTGAACACAATACAGCTGAGGCTTAACCAGTGTTTTAAAAACTTTTAGCATAACTTCTTTGATTTTGTACTGTATAACTCAATTAATAAAGCCTAGGGTCCCATATGCCTGCTCAATTTGCCCTGCCTCCTTCAAAGATTTGTGTACATTCTATTTCCCCTCCTTCCACAGTCTCTCTGTTCCGGCAGCCCCATTAAAATTGTATCATTGATTTCATATTGTGTCTCCTCATTCTTCCTACCAAAATGTACAACTTCAAACATCTCTGCATTAAATGTCATCTGCCATGTGTCTGCTCATTTCACCATTCTGTCTATGTCTTCCTGAAGTCTGTTACTATCACCTCATTGTTTACTACATTTCTGGATTTTGTCATCGGCAAACTGTAGTCCAGTCAAAATCTTAAATGAGAAAAGAGAGACTGATGTCCTAGTCAAAGATCCTCTGCTGGCCCACTTCTGTCCCCCCACCCACCGCTCCCTCTAGCACTGGCGGTGTGAATCCCCCCACCCAATTTCTTAAAAAATTGAGAATTCTCCTTGAGGTGCAGCTATCGTACAATTCTGTATTGACACAGAATGAGCCATAGTTTAACATAGAAACATAGAAAATAGGTGCAGGAGTAGGCCATTCGGCCCTTCGAGCCTGCACCACCCTTCAATATGATTATGGCTGATCATGCAACTTCAGTACCCCATTCCTGCTTTCTCTCCATGCCCCTTGATCACTTTAGCCATAAAGGCCACATCTAACTCCATTTTGAATATATCTAACGAACTGGCCTCAACAACTTTCTGTGGTTGAGAATTCCACAGGTTCACAATTCTCCGAGTGAAGCAGTTTCTCCTTATCTCAGTCCTAAATGGCTTACCCCTTATCCTTAGACTGTGACCCCTGGTTCTGGACTGCCCCAACATCGGGAACATTCTTCCTGCATCTAACCTGTCCAATCCCGTCAGAATTTTATGTGTTTCTATGAGATCTCCTCTCATTCTTCTAAATTCCATTGAATATAAGCCTAGTCGATCCAGTCTTTCTTCATTTGTCAGTCCTGCCATCCCGGGAATCAGTCTGGTGAACCCTCGCAACTCCCTCTATAGCAAGAATGTCCTTCTTCAGATTAGGAGACCAAAACTGCACACAATACTCAAGGTGTGGTCTCACCAAGGCCCTGAACAACTGCAGTAAGACCTCCTATACTCAAATCCCCTCGCTATGAAGGCCAGCATGCCATTTGCTTTCTTTACTGCCTGCTGTACCTGCATGCCTATCTTCAATGACTGATGTACCATGACACCCAGGTCTTGTTGCGCTCCCCTTTTACTAATCTGTCACCATTCAGATAATAATCTGCCTTCCTGTTTTTGCAACCAAAGTGGATAACCTCACACTTATCCACATTATACTTCATCTGCCATGCATTTTCCCATTCGCCTAACCTGTCCAAGTCCCCCTGCAGCCTTCTAGCATGCTCCTCGCAGATCGCACTGCCACCCAGCTTAGTGTCATCTGCAATCTTGGAGATATTACGTTGAATTCCTTTGTCGAAATCATTACTGTATATTGTAAATAGCTGGAGTCCCAACACTGAACCCTGTGGTACCCCACTGGCCATTCTGAAAAGGACCTGTTTAGTCTTACTCTTTTCTTCCTATCTGCCAACCAGTTCTCTATCCATGTCAATACATTACCCCCAATACCATGTGCCTTAATTTTGCACACTAATCTCTTATGTGGGACCTTGTCAAAAGCCTTTTGAAAGTCCAAATACACCACATCCACTGGTTCTCCCTTATCCACTCTACTAGTTACATCCTCAAAAAATTCTAGAAAATTTGTTAAGCATGATTTCCCTTTCATAAATCCATGCTGACTTGGACCGATCCTGTCACTGCTTTCCAAATGCGCTGCTAATACATCTTTAATAATTGATTCCAACATTTTCTCACTACTGATGTCAGGCTAACCGGTCTATAATTCCCTGTTTTCTCTCCCTCCTTTTTTAAAAAGTGGTGTTACATTAGCTACCCTCCAATCCATAGGAACTGAACCAGAGTCCATAGAATGTTGGAAAATGACTACCAATGCATCCACTATTTCTAGGGCCACTTCCTTAAGTACTCTGGGATGCAGACTATCAGGTTCTGGGGATTTATCGGCCTTCAGTCCCTTCAATTTCTCTAACACCATTTCCTGACTAATAAGGATTTCCTTCAGTTCCTCCTCCTCGCTAGACCCTCGGTCCCCTAGTATTTTTGGGAGGTTATTCGTGTCTTCCTTAGTGAAGACAGAACCAAAGTATTTGTTCAATTGGTCTGCCAGTTCCTTGTTCCCCAGTATGAATTCCCCTGATTCTGACCTACATTAGTCTTCGCTAATCTTTTTCTCTTCACATATCTATAGGCAGCTTTGTACCAGTTCACTACTTTCGAGGGACTGCCTATGATGATTTTTTTTTTTTACTTATGACACAGTCGTGTTTACAGCACACCTTTCTCTGTGTGTGTCTGTGTGTGTGTCTGTGTGTGTGTCTGTATATAGAATTTAAAAAAATCTATAATATGCACCCAGGTTTTGGCCCATATTCCAATGCAAAGTGGAGTACTGTGTTCTGTTTTCTTAGAATGGAAAACCAAGTTCATATTATATGTTTCTATGTTCAGTGGTTTGTTATTAAAACAAATTGGTACATTTTGTAAGTAGTGGTACCGGTACATGTTAAAGTTGTTCTGGGCCACAATCTGAAAATGCTAATGTTAACTATTGAAACCTCACTTGTAAGGTTTAAGCCATCCAATCTGAAAATAATAACTTACAAATAACATAGAGATACATCTCTGTGTTGATCTACATCCATCTCTGTGTTGTTCAACATCTGCTATTTGTTATAATTGGGGTAAAGTTGCTGTGGACATAGTCCATGTGACTGACTGAACACTGAGTCTTCTATTGCGTACTAAACTCCAACGGAATGCTGGAAATAAATCACAGTAAATGTCAAAGTAATATGGGCCCAAGTTTCGACAGGAGTTGCTCCTATTTTTTTGGAGCAATTAGTTTTTCTTGGAGTATCTTAAAAATCGCAATTCTCCACATTTAGTTTGCTCCAGTTTCAGTGAGTTAGTTCAGTTTCTTTTTCTTTTTAGTTCAGTTTTCTTTTTCCAAAAGGGGGCGTTACCAGCCACTTACGCCTGTTTTGGCCATTTTACCAAGTTTAGACAGTTAAAAGTTACTCGAAACTAACTTAGGCCAGTGTATGTGTCCACTTTTGTACGCTCAGAAAAAACTTGTGTAGACTTAAGAAATGAGCACAGGTAGCCAGAGATGGGGAGGGGGAGGGGGGGGGGGGTGGTGCTAAGGGAAGTTAGAGGATTTTCCAAAGCATTAAACACCACATTTAACAATCAAGAACTATCATCAATAATAAGTGATAAATAAATCAATAAATAAAAAATTAAAAGTTACTACCTCACCTACTGCAGCATGCAGCGCCTATCTGTTCGGGCCATTCGGCCATGGGCTAGGGGCGGGATTCGAGCACCGGGAGCCAGCAGCACACGCAGCAGCAGCGTCTTTTCGGGCTGTTCGGCTAGGGGCTATGGGCCACCTTTAAAGATGGCCGATTGCCAATGTTTGTGAGCCATTGCGCATGCGCGCATGCTCCAACGCGCATGCGTAACGCTGCCGGCACTCGGACACGCTGGGTCCTAGCTCCACCGCCTTGCCGGCTGTGTTGACACGGCACGTCCATAGCTCCGTCCCCCGCTGCTCCTGCTGCGCTGCGCCGAGTCCAGTGGAGGCCTGATGAACATCGAGAATACCGCGGTAAGGTTTAGGCAAGCTTTTTATTTCAGAAACTCGCCGCACTCGGCTTCTTGGAGGTGCGCCATTCTAAGGATTAGTTGAAACTTGGGCCCAGTGTTTCTGCATAAGTAGCAGTGTGTTTCATACCTAAATAAAGAGCCATGTATATCTTCCTGTCATTAGAAGCAAAAGTGCTGTCTAGTTTTCTTAAATGAATTGCAGAAAGCACCTTCAATCTTTGAGAAGTTCTCTTCAAATGAGAATAGGATATTAGCACACACGTACGATTTCCAGAGACTTAAATGCTTTTACACAAAACTTTATTCTGCTGTTTGATCTATTGGCAGTTAAGATCTCTTCGAATTATTAGTCCATATGACGTTTATGCACAAGTAAGGACGTTGTACAAATACTTGCCGTTATTTTGTTCCTAAAGTGGGGTGTGAATGCTGCTGTATCCTACCAGCATGATGATCATAATCTTTTCACAAGCATTATGCAAACAAGATATTCGTTTCTGTATTGAAGTAATACAATAAATAATGCTGTAACCATTCTGTGATTGTATAATGTCAGTGCTGCTGCGTAACAGTGCCACAGGAGCTCCAAATACACTATGACAGTTTCATGGCATAAAAAACAGAATTTTGCTTAGTGTTATTTTATACACAGCTCTACCTTTCCATCATTTCTCTTGATCCTTCGATTGCCTCAGTTCTGTCAGACTGTTTGACTGAGATGAAGTCCTGCATGAGTCACACCCTTCTCCAGCTGAACAGCAGAAAGATTGAAGCCATTGCCTTATGGATCTCATCACAAATACCACTGTTTTGCCACTAATCTATCTCCAGACCACTCGCAAACATGTTGTCCTGTTATAATCTGAGCTGAACTTTGAGCCCCGTATTTTTTCCATCACTAAAACCGCTTGCATCCATCTCCAGAACATCGCTTATCTCAGCCCTTGCATCAGCACCCCTGTCACTGAAACCCTTACACGTGGCTTTGTCACCTCAACTATTCTGACGCTGTTCTTGCTGACCATCCATCCTCCACCTTGTATAAAATCCAAATTGTCCTAAACTCTGTGCACATCCTGCCCTGCAATTAAAGCACATTACCCCTGCCTTGCTGATCTACATTGCCTCTCTGAGATTGATAGATTTTTGTTACGCAAGAGCATTAACGGTTAAGGAATCAAGGCAGGTAAAGGAGTTAAGATACAGACCAGCTATGATATAATTGAATGGCAGAACAGGCTCGAGGGGCTGAATTAACTCTTATTTCATAAAAACATAGAAAATAGGTGCAGGAGTAGGCCATTCGGCCCTTTGAGCCTGCACCGCCATTCAATGAGTTCATAGCTGAACATGCAACTTCAGTACACCATTCCTGCTTTCTCGCCATACCCCTTGATCCCCCTAGTAGTAAGGAATACATCTAACTCCTTTTTGAATATATTTAGTGAATTGGCCTCAACAACTTTCTGTGGTAGAGAATTCCACAGGTTCACCACTCTCTGGGTGAAGAAATTCCTCCTCATCTCGGTCCTAAATGGCTTCCCCCTTATCCTTAGACTGTGTCCCCTGGTTCTGGATTTCCCAACATTGGGAACATTCTTCCTGCATTTAACCTGTCTAAACTCGTCAGAATGTTAAACGTTTCTATGAGATGCCCTCTCATTCTTCTGAACTCCAGTGAATACAAGCCCAGTTGATCCAGTCTTTCTTGATATGTCAGTCCCGCCATCCCAGGAATCAGTCTGGTGAACTTTTGCTGCACTCCCTGAATAGCAAGAATGTCCTTCCTCAAGTTAGGAGACCAAAACTGTACACAATACTCCAGCTGTGGCCTCACCAAGGCCCTGTACAATTGTAGTAACACCTCCCTGCCCCTGTACTCAAATCCCCTCGCTATGATGGCCAACATGCCATTTGCTTTCTTAACCATCTGCTGTACCTGCATGCCAACCTTCAATGACTGATGTACCATGACACCCAGGTCTCGTTGCACCTTCCCTTTTCCTAATCTGTCACCATTCAGATAATAGTCTGTCTCTCTGTTTTTACCACCAAAGTGGATAACCTCACATTTATCCACATTATACTTCATCTGCCATGCATTTGCCCACTCACCTAACCTATCCAAGTCGCTCTGCAGCCTCATAGCATCCTCCTCGCAGCTCACACTGCCACCCAACTTAGTGTCATCCGCAAATTTGGAGATACTACATTTAATCCCCTCGTCTAAATCATTAAATGTACAATGTAAATAGCTGGGGCCCCAGCACAGAACCTTGCGGTACCCCACTAGTCACTGCCTGCCATTCTGAAATGTATCCATTTATTCCTACTCTTTGCTTCCTGTCTGCCAACCAGTTCTCAATCCACGTCAGCAAACTACCCCCAATCCCATGTGCTTTAACTTTGCACATTAATCTCTTGTGTGGGACCTTGTCGAAAGCCTTCTGAAAGTCCAAATACACCACATCATCTGGTTCTCCCCTGTCCACTCTACTGGATGTTCCTCTATCCCCCAGCACATTAAATTCAAAATCCTTGTTCTTGTTTATAAATCCCTCCATGGCCTCGCTCTAGCCCTACAGCCACTTCCAAATGCTATGTTCTTTTGATTCTGTTCTTCCCTTTGATGTGCCACCAATAGCAGAGCCTTTTGCCACCACATCCCAATTTTCTGGAACTCCCTCCCTAAATATCTCCACCTTTTTAAAAACCTCTTCAAAATCTCTTTGACCAAGCGTTCAGTCACCCCTCTTAATTTCTCTGATTTCATAAGAACATAAGTATTAGGAGCAGGAGTAGATCATTTGGCTCGTCGAACCTGCTCTGCCATTCAATAAGATCATGGCTGATCTTGTACCTCGACTTCACATTTGTGCACTGTCCCCATATCCCTTGATTCCCTTAATATTCAAAAATCTATCGATCTCTGTCTTAAATATATTTGACTGATCATCCACAGCCCTCTGGGGTAGAGAATTCCAAACATTCACCACCCTCTGAGAGATGAAATTTCTCCTCATCTCAGTCCTAAATGGCTGACCTCTTATTCTGAGACTGTGACCCTTGGGGCTGGATTTTTGGCTTTTTGCGATTTCGCCCGTTTTCGGACGCAAATCGCGGCAAAATCAAAATTTTTGTGGCGGGTTAGCGCTAGAGCATGCAACTTTCGCCAAATGAAAGTTCACGACGGGCATTAGCGCTAACTCCGGCATTGCACCACAGAATTTGTGCGCCGGAACCTAAAGTTCCGCGCTTCTGATCTGCTGTCCGATTGCAAACGCTAATGCAGGGCGTGGCCGCCGCGCACTTGCACAGTACACCAGCGGCTGAATCAGCCATTTTATAATTCGATTTTCATGATGGAGATGGAGGAGGAGGAGGAGGAGGATAGCAGTCAGCGTGCCAGAAGATTCACACAGGAGACTAATTAAGCCCTTGGAGTTGTGGAGAGGAGATGGCAGGAACTCCGCTAGAGGGGTGGATCGAGACCCCTGCCAGCGATTTTTAACAGGATCTGGAGAGAGATAGCTGAGGAGGCCTTAGATACAGTAATAAGGACTGCAACACAGTGCTGGAAAAAGTTCAATGATCTTTCGAGGGTCGTTAGTGAGTACAATTTTTTATTCATGCACTCCTTTATTACTTAAATTATAAATCTAACACACTATTTGTTCTCATGCTGTTGCTGTCTCTGAGCACTCTGTGGGTTGCCTCCTAAAATGCAGGACACAAAGATAGGCTTAATGTGGCACCCTATTTGCCATGAATGATCTTTACAGATTATTAAGATTGTTTTCTGAGATCTCATAAGGTGTTTCTGCACTTTGATGTCCTCCTGATGAGCCATGTGCAACTTCCAAGGCCATTAAACGGAGGACTGTATTACATTTACACAGTATGGTATAAGTGCTTTGGTGGCTATCTGTGTGTGTGCCATAAGAGTAGATGGGATCCTCTGGTAACCATTCCCATTGTCATCTTTGCAGGCAAAGAAGTCACACAATCGCCGCGAACGGGTGAGGACAGGCGGTGGTCCACCTCAGACCCTTTCACTTACAGAACTGGAGGAGTGAGTGGCAGGCCTCATCGGCATCTCTGGTCGGACAGCTGCCACTGGGGGTGATGACCCCCGCTTGCATCCTGAGGCTAAGTCCTGCACGCTCCCTGGGCTGGGTTGGGGTAATGTCATGCAGTGTCTGTGGATTAGAGTTGGGGTAATGTCATGCATTGTCTCTGGACTAGACATAATGGAGTCGCGGCGTCCTTCAAATGAGCCTGTGCTATGTGACCGTCCTCCTGCCCCCTCCCCTGCTGCTAACCACTCGTCTGTTGCTTTCTACTTCCAGATGACCAGTCGGAGGCGCCGAATCCTGGGATCAACCCTCCACATCAGCGCAACATGTGGAAGAGGAGGAATTCGAGGAAAAGGAGTTGACGGAGCAGTTGACTCCGGGGTTGTGGGGGGTGGGAGTGCAGATGCAGTCTACACCTCTTCTACCACCGGCAAATGCCTCGTTTGAGGATGCAGCTGCATTCCCGGGCTTTGAGATCTTTGAGGCTCCTGGGACTAGTTGCGTGCAGCAACGTAGCTCTGGGGTCGAATCCCGTTTGCCATCTCTCTAGTCTGCTGACACAGTCAGATGTAGAACTGGACATGGTGGGAATGACCAGGGAGAGCATCAGGCTCACCAGTCAGCTGCTTGATGTCCTGTGTAGGATTTCCGTGAGCATCGACAGTCTGAAAGCGACCATAATGGAGGTAGGGTCGCAGATTGTCAGTGCGAGGTGCGAAACCTGCGAGGCCATCACTGCCCGCACAAGGCCGGTGGCCTCCACCAGTCACTGGAGTCCCGGAAAGTGTGGCGAGCAGTCTTTCCGAGTTGCCCAGTGTGACACCCAGACACACCCCCACACCACTTGTGACTGGCGACGCTGATGAAGAGGCTCGCCAGTCACAAGCCGGGCCTTCCACATTACGAGCTGGTCCAGTGTCTCCTCAGGACATGTCTCCAATGTCTCTCCCACCCAACACAGCAGCGCTCTGACAATGTTGCCATCATGGTGCCACTTTGGATATGAGGAGCGGGAGAGGGCTAAAGGTAATGGGCTGGAGGAGGAGGGGTGCGGGGGGGAAAGACGGTAGTAAAAGACTGTGGGGCAGGGGGTGTTGTAGTTTAATTACAGTTTATGTTATTTTATTAAAGTTTCAACGTTTTCAAATTATGTTTACAAAGTTATAACATTTTCCAATGTTTGATAAATTCTTTTGTTCACCTTAACCATTCCTGTGTAGTATCTCATTTGCAGAACAAGAGGGGGAATAGGCAACATGGTGGGATAGAGTGGCCAAGCAAAGCGTTCAGTTATGTGCTGCTGACATAAGGCTTTTGCAGTGACGAGGTTTCCACGAGGCCTCCCCTGTGATTGTAGTGGGGTGGTGGTGACATGGGTTCCTCGTCCTCCTCCTTCTCTCCTCTCTCCTGAGGTTCTCCTGCAATCCCTATTGGAAAAATCCTGTCCCCTCATGCTGGCTAAGTTGTGTAGCATGCAGCACACCACAATGAACTCAGACACCTGCTGAGGGGAGTACTGCAGGCAGCCTCCAGAGTGGCCCAGGCATTGGAAGCGCTGCTTGAGCACTCCAATTGTCTGTTCGACGATGTTGCATGTGGCTGCATGGCTCTCATATTATAGCGATGCTAGGCTTCTGTCTGAGGGTTCCGGAGGGGGATCATGAGCGAGGTAGTGAGACTGTAACCTTTGTCCCCGAGCAACGAGCTCTGGCCTTGTGGTTGAAACTGGAACAGGCCTGAGACACTGCTCTCACGCAAGATGAAAGCATCATGGATGCTCCCTGGATATTGGGCATTTACAGCCATGATGCGCTGAATATGGTCGCAGAGGATCTGTACGTTCATGGAGTGGAATCCCTTTCGGTTTCGGTAAACCTCTGGATTATGTAAAGGTGCTCGCAGGGCACCCTGAACCTTGGGGAAGCCAGCAAATCGTCCGACAGCCTTCTCACGTTGGGCCTCCTTGGTCTTTGGGAAGTTTATGAAATCCACCCTGTGTGCGTACAGTGCAGTACAATGCTGGTGAATGCAGCAATGTGTAGCGTGCTGCAAGATGGGGCATATGTTCCCCCGCTGATGCCTGATAGGAGCCGGAGGCAGAGAAGGCAAGTGCCGCAGTCACCTTCACCTCGATGGGCAGTGCAGTCCTGATACCACTGGTATGCTGTAGGTCTGCCTGTATGAGCTGGCATATCCCTGTCAGCACTTCTTTTCAGAAGCGCAGCCTTCGAACACACTGTGTCTCAGAGAGTTGCAGGTATGAACGATGTTCCCTGTAACGTCCTCCCCATACGTCTGCGACCTCTTTGATTACGTTCAAAATAAACCTTCTTGCAGCTCGACGCTGTATAAATATAGCAGCCAGGAATAATGACTGACATAGTATAGCCCCCATCTTTTTAAATGTCCTTTAAAATAAACTCACATAAAACTTCACTATGAAAAACGCAGCCACCTTCTCCCAATCCTTTTATGCACTCAACTTATCCCTTTTCAAGATGGCGCTGTTATGGTCGACCTGGATGCGACTGCTTTTTGCTGACGGGATCCCGGGCGGACGCTAATTTGGGCAATAGGTTCGAAAGTTCCACCCAGGGCGCTAGCGCAGCATTGCACGCCCATTTACATCATCCAGGCGCTAAGTTTTAGCGCCGCCACAAAACCACTGCCGAAAGTTCTTCCCGGGAACAAAATGTTGTGTGCCTTGTTTAGCGCCCAAAAAATTGTTTTTGCACCCCACCCAGATGCTAAACAGGGCACAAATTTGCTGAAAATCCAGCCCCTGGCTCTAGACTCCCCAGCTAGGAGAAACATCCTCCCTGCATCTACCCTGTCAAGCCCTAAGAATTTTGTATGTTTCAATGAGATCACCTCTCATTCTTCTAAACTTTAGAGAATATAGGCCTGGTCTGCTCAATATTTCCTCATAGAACAATCCCCCCATTGCAGAAATCAGTCTGGTGAACCTTCATTGCACTCCCTCTATGACAAGTATATCCTTCCTTGGGTAAGGAGACCAAAACTGTACGCAATACTCCCAAGTGCGGTCTCACCAGGCCCCTATATAATTGCAGTAAGACATCTTTACTCTTCTACTCAAATCCTCTTATAATAAAGGCCAACATAGCATTTGCTTTCTTAATTGCTTACTGTACCTGCATGTTAACTTTCAGTGATTCGTGTACATGGACACCCAGGTCCCTCTGAACACCAACATTTCCTAATCTCTCTCCGTTTAAAAAATACTGTTTTTCTATGTTTGCTACCAAAGTGGATAACTTCACATTTCTCCACATTGTATTCCATTTGCCATGTTCTTGCCCACTCACTTCCTGGCTCATCAACAGTTTTGCTTAAGTCTATTTGTAAAGCATACACACACACACACACCCCTTCTGTGCGGTATCCTATGATTCTATGAAATGTTTAATAAAAACCCTGAAATTTGAACCTACAGTTCAGTACAGAAATGTGAGAATCCCAGAGCCACCTTAAAAGTATTACACCTTTTTTATCAGTCTGGCAGTGAGAGAATTAATTGAGTTTTCATGGCATTTATTTTTCTTTGAAGTGCAGATAAATGTAATTTTAAATGCAGTAACTTGGAGAGAGAGAGAGAGGGCTGTTTATTTTTCTTTTATAGACAATGCAGTAATACTGGTTTAGAGATTGGTGTTGCATTTTTTGCAAAATTATTGGACAAAATCATCTTTGACACTTTCCTGGAACAATACATTATAACTTCTGGTATGCCAGAGGTTTACAGCACAGGAAGAGACCATTCATCCTATTGTTGTCTATGCTGGCCCTTTACTAGAATAATGTGTGGTAAAAGTTGTTTCCCCATTAAATCAGTGAAAATGCTTTCTTAAAATGTTTCAATTTGCCATTTTTTCCAGTAACTAAAGTTTTTAATATCTAAAATATGGTTTTAAATATTATTTAAAAAATTCAAATAATTTCACAATGACCTATTTCAATTTATCCATTGGATTGTCTTTTAATATCCTAATTAAAGTTTTTGCTTAAAGGCCTCAGTCTCTACCAAAAGCCTTGGTTTGGAGTTTATATTCTTGTCATGTGCTGTGACTCTGAAGACGGTTTGTGCATTTGTAATGTATCCAATTTCCTAGAAATATTTTTCTTCAGTTTTTGCTCAGCTTTTATAAAAAAAAATAATTTCAGGAAAAGTTAGAGGACAAACTCCTTTATTCAGTGTTTTATTTATACAGAGAGATTGGGTATGTGACAAAGTGAGAAATGGTGGACTATTCTGATTACACAGTTCTTGTAGCTTTTCTATTTAAACTTCAGAAAGTGTATTAAGCTGAGAGAGGGGGCAAATAACTCGAATTTTGAAAGCAAATGAAAGCTAATTATCACCTGTATTTTGTTGATGATTTTATTTCTTAACAGCTATCCGAGTGAGTGCGCCCAAATTGGCTGCCACATTTATCTATAAAACAATAGTGACTTCACTTCAAAAGTACATAAAATGTCTAATGGGAATCTATATATAAACATTTATAATGGGATTTCCTATATAAACAGCAGCCTGCCAACAATGTAGTTCCAGTCTCTGATCTCTAGATGATAATGTAATGTGAGTCCTGCAATTCCAGCTTAACTATTGCTCACAGCCAACTGCTTCCATTCTACTTACAAAATTGAGATTGAGGCTGCGACCCTCCCACTCTTTCTAAGACAAAATATCCCCACTCTTTCTGAGCTTCTGACTTCTCACTTCTAAACGTGAGTTCCATGTCCTTCTGACCCAGAGCCCCTTTACTCCTTCTATGCCTAATCCCCTTTATTACTCCTGTGCCTGAGCCATTTATGCCTTCCTGAAGCCCCACTATGATGGCTTCCTTCAAATTTAAGTTCTTGCAGTCCTTCCTCCCAACCCCCCCCCCCCCCGAATTCTTGTCTTGCCCACTCCCACAAAGATAATAAGACATTAAACAACCTAGCCCCATTTTGAAAGCAAATGAAAGCTAATTATCACCTGTATTTTATTAATGATTGGAAAATGCTGATATTTTACTGAGATCAGTTCTGCTGTTTGTGTTTTTGACTAATTCTTGTATTTCTCATTATTTTGTTTTCTGTTTAATATTTGTTCTTTTCTAACTTTCTCCCATTGCCTCTATTATGGGTATCATCGGTTCAATTGGCAGGAGGACTTCCTGGACCTGACCGTGGCTGTGAAGGGTGTCAGTGGACTGGAAGAAGCTCTGTGTACCTTCTATGTTGAAGAAGAACATTTTGACAATGATAATCTCTACCAGTGTGGAAGATGTGAGAAACTGGTTAAAGCAACTAAGGTAAGCTTGTCCCAGAGTGTTAAAAGTAGTTTTATCTTGAAGAAGCCCACAAACTGCACTCCCAAATATAAACAACATGACACTAACAAAAATAGACTTTGCATCTTGTGATAACTTAGTATCTTGCATACTGTCATTTTAAAATTAGAGAGAGCTTAAGATGGGTTCAAAAGTGCTTCCATGGAAAACTGCCAAGACCGCTCAGAGATGATTTGTCTGTTTCAGATCTCCCAATCTTCTAAGATTTATAGGTTCTTTGAAGAAGAATGGATTTTTTGTACGTGAATTCCAGAGATGAAGGTGTTGTTTACAACTGGTATGTCACCTAATGCTAACAAGAAGGGGGGAGGTGCTCCAAATGGGGAATTGACTGGTAGATGAACATGGTGGTGCTTTGTTCTGTGATTGTTAAGCAATCACAGAACACAGATATTTGAAATGAGATTTAGGATTGACATTACTTTCATGGGGTAAAGCATCATTTTTGTTTTTATGACTAATTGAATCAAAGTTGATCATTCTTGATAATTGTGATTCTATATCAAGAAAGAACACTCAGTTAATCCGGGGACGTCAATCTTCTGTTCATAGTGTATTCGGGATGGTTTCCTTCAACAGCACGTTGCGGAACCAACCAGGGAGCAGGCTATCCTGGATCTGGTACTGTGTAATGAGACAGGATTAATAAATTATCTTGTAGTAAAGGATCCTCTAGGAAAGAGTGATCATAGCATGGTTGAATTTCAAATTCAGTTGGAGGGTGAAAAAGTTGGATCTCAAACCAGTGTCCTGATCTTAAATAAAGGCGATTATAAAGGTATGAAGGCAGAGTTGGCTAATCATCATCATAGGCAGTCCCTTGGAATCGAGGAAGACTTGCTTCCGCTCCTGAAGTGAGTTCTTTGGTGGCTGAACAGTCCAATACGAGAACCACAGACTCTGTCACAGGTGGGACAGATAGTCGTTGAGGGAAGGGGGTGGGGGCGGGAGCGGGACTGGTTTGCCGCACACTCTTTCGACTGTCTGCACTTGATTTCAGCATGCTCTCGGTGTTGAGACTCTAGGTGCTCAGCGCCCTTTCGGATGCACTTCCTCCACTTAGGGCGGTCTTGGGCTAGGGACTCCCAAGTGTCAGTGGGGATGTTGCACTTTATCATGGAAGATTTGAGGGTGTCCTTGTAGCGTTTCCGCTGCCCACCTTTGGCCCGTTTGCCGTGAAGAACTCTGAGTAGAGCACTTGGCTAAAGTGGACTGGGAAAATAGATTAAAATGTAAAACGTTAATGACCAGTAGCAGACATTTAAGGAATATTTCATAACTCTCAACAAAAATATATTCCAGTGAGAAGGAAAGACTTTAAGAGAAGGGACAGCCATCCAGGGCTAACTAAGAAAATAAAGGATGATATCAAATTGAAAACAATGGTATACAAAGTGGCGAAGATTAGTCGGGGGCCAGAGGATTGGGAAAATTTTAAAAATTGTGAAGGACGACTAAAAAAATAAGAGGGAAGATAGATTATGAGAGTAAACTAGCAAAAAATATAAAACAGATAGTAAGAGCTTCTACAGGTATATAAAAAGGAAGAGAGTAGCTAAAGTAAACATCGGTCCCTTAGAGGATGAGACTGGGGAAGTAATAATGGGGAACAGGGAAATGGCAGAGATTTTGAACAAATATTTTGTATTGGTCTTCATGGTAGAAGATAGTAAAAACATCCCAATAATGGATAATTAAGAGGGAGGGAGGAACTTAAAACAATCACTTATCACTAAAGAAAAAGTAATCATAAAATAATGGGACTAAAGATGGACAAGTCCCCTGGGCCTGATGGTTTGTATCCTAGGGTCTTAAAAGAAATGGCTGCAGAGATAGTGGATGTATTGGTTGTAAAATACCAAAATTCCCTGGATTCTGGAAAGGTCCCAGCGGATTGGAAAACCTCAAATGTAACACCCCTATTTAAAAAAGGAGGCAGACAAAAAGCAGGAAACTATAGACCAGTTAGCCTAACATCTGTCATTAGGAAAATGCTGGAGTCCATTATTAAGGAAGCAGTCGCAGGACATTTGGAAAAGCATAATACAGTCAAGCAGAGTCAGCATGGTTTTATGAAAAGGAAATCATGTTTGACAAATTTGTTGGAATTCTTTGAGGATGTAACGAACAGGGTGGATAAGGGGGAACCAGTGAATGCGGTGTATTTAGATTTCCAGAAGGCATTCGATAAGGTTCCACATTCAAGGTTACTGCACAAGATAAAAGCTCACAGGATTGGGGGTAATATATTAGCATGGATAGTAGATTGGCTAACTAACAGTAAACAGAGTCGGGATAAATGGGTCGTTTTCCGGTTGGCAACCGTAACTGGTGGGGTGCCACAGGGATCGGTGCTGGGACCTCAATTATGTGCAATCCATATTAATGACTTGGATGAAGGGACCGAGTGTAACGTAGCCAAGTTTGCTGATGATACAAAGATGGATGGGAAGGCAATTTGTGAGGACACAAAAAATCTGAAAAGGGACATAGGCTAAGTGAGTGGGCAAACATTTGGCGGATGGAGTATAATGTGGGAAAGTGTGAGGTTATCCACTTTGGCAGGAAAAATAAAAAAGCAAATTATTATTTAAATAAATGGAGAGAAATTACAAAATTCTGCAGTACAGAGGGACATGGGGGTCCTTGTGCATGAAACACAAAAATTAGAATGCAGGTACAGCAAGTAATTTGGAAGTCAAATGGAATGTTGACCTTTATTGCAAAGGGGTTGGAGTATAAAAGCAGGATGTCCTGCTACAACTGTACAGGGTATTGGTGAGACCACACCTGGAGCACTGCTTTGGTCTTCTTACTTGAGGAGGGATATACTTGTATTGGAGGCAGTTCAGAGAAGATTCACTAGGTTGATTCCTGAGATGAAGGGGTTGACTTATGAAGAAAGGTTGAGCAGATTGGGCCTATAACTCATTGGAGTTTAGAAGAATGAGAGGTGATCTTATTGAAATGTATAACATACTGAGGGGGCTTGACAAGGTAGATGCAGAGAGGATGTTTCCCCTCGTGGGGAAATCTAGAAGTGGGGACATAGTTTCAGAATAAGGGGTCGCCCATTTAGAACTGAGATGGGGGGGAATTTCTTCTCTGAGGGTTGTAAATCTGTGGAATTCTCTGCCCCAGAGAGCTGTGGCGGCTGGGTCTTTGAATATATTTAGGTGGAGATAGACAGACTTTTGAGCGATAAAGGAGTGAAGGGTTATGGGGAGCAGGCAGGGAAGTGGAGCTGAGCCCAAGATCAGATCTGCCAAGATCTTATTAAATGGCGGAGGAGGCTTGAGAGGCCAAATGGCCTACTCCTATTTCTTATGTTCTTATGTTCTATTTGCTTAACCTGAGGAGTGTGGAAAAGAAACTGAGCAGTCATCTCATGTAAATGATCATCACAGACCATATTATCAAGGATTATGGAATCGTTCTTAAAGACTTGACAGGTTTATATATTGTTCCAAATCTTGCTGGAAAAATAACGTGAATTCGCAATGCATGCTATTATTAATGCATAAATCAGCAGGCAAGTTCAGACAAAGAAAAGGTATGCTGTGAATTGCGAATCGACCATAACTCATTGGTCAATTTACACCGCTTCTCTGTTTGCCTCGCAGAATTGACATCTCGTTCTTTACCTCCCGGTTATTTTTAAGAACTTGCTGGTATTGTACATTAAACTCACCGCAGAAATTTAGAGCTGGTACTTAACAGCGTAATTACCTTTTTAATAACCTGGTCATTGTTAATGCAATGCCAATCAACCTCTCTGGCCCAGAAAGGGATCTATTTAAACTGTTGAGTCTCAATCCTGCATGTAGTAAATTCTTCTTGGCGATTTAAAAAAAATCTATTTTTTTTTCTCTGTCTTAATCCAATCTTTCTTTCCCTCATTATTTCTCTTTCTGCACCTGATTCAGCTCTGATTCACCCACTCTGATTCTCTCTCCTTTTCTGTCATCTCTCTTTCTTTTGCAATTCTTAAATTTCATTGGTTAATGAGATATACTGTTAATCCTGTCATTTACTGAGGTTTCAGATGCCACGTTGCCCTCGTCACACCATTATCAGCTCACACTTTCAGCAACTTGTAGGGCAACATTTTTTTTCAAGTGTAAAGGTGTAGGAAAATGTAGAACTAACAGCACACACCGCAAAGTGCCCCTCTCCATCAAGATTTGGGCTATTATATTTTTGGTTATTGTATTGCATTACTATCCTGTAAATAAATGATTAGCCTATATGTATTAGGGTGCACTGTTTCATTTTCTGAGATAATGGGAGAATATGGTGAATAACCCATATGTTCTCATGTAAGTGATTTACCACTGTTCGGAGTTAATTGTTAAACTTGGGCTTTGCTAATCCATATCCGGCAGAGAATAAGGACCTAATTTCAACTCCTAAGAGACTTTGTCTGCTCAAGGAAAATATTTCAACCAAGAATACAAGAAAAATGTTGAAGAGAAAGCTTGAATTGTAGCACTCTCTGGCTACTCCAAGATCTGGCAACATTGCTAACACAGATTTTCAGTGGTGTTCTGATCTTCTGTTGGATACGGCTCCTCCTGTTCTGACCTGATGCTGTCCCGTGACAGAAACATTTGCCTGATCAGAACTGGCTCTACTTTGATGCTTTGCTTTCTCATCCTTCAAAAACAACTCTTTTTGGAGACATTCAATAATTTAAATCTGCACTTATTGAGAAAAATATAACTAATTATGTTTTTACCCTTTTTAGCATTTTATTTAACTACCCAGCTAATCCTGTGTGCATCATGGCATGCAAATGTATCATAACGTGAAGATTAACAGGTCTGAAACAAAATGAGGAAAGGTTGCAGTGTAAATTGGGGAGAGCGGTATAAGGTGGCGGGAGGGGGGGGGGGGGGCGGTTGCTCTGGATCTCTGAGTATTGGAAAAGGTATCTTTAACCTCTAGGATCAAGAGGCTCCCTGTTACAGGGAATTTAGATAGGAACTGATTAACGCTCCGAGATGGCTAAGCAAGAAAGCATATTACAGGTACAATGTCCCGAAACCGGAAACCTTGGGAGCGAGGCCATTCCGGTTTTCAGGTTTTTCTGGATTTCGGAGAAGAAAATCCGACATCCCAAATCCGGCAACCTTGTGGATGATTTTCGGCTATTTCCAGATTTCGGAGACCATCCGACGTCTCTAATCCGGAAACCCTTGGTTCGACTTTCGTATGTTTTTGGATTTCGGAGCATTAAATCCGACAGCCCAAATCCGGCAACCTTGAGGCCGGGCTGTGCTGGCTTGCGTATTTTTTTTTGATTCATGTTTGAAAAAGGAATGTACAGCTTAATAGTACATTTTCGCAAATATTTCTGGATTCCGGTCAACGACTCTTGCAATCTGCACAATGTCCAGTTTTTGGAAAATTCTGGATTAGGCACGTTGTACCTGTACATTGTCGTAAATTCAAAAAGAACTTCAGTCTTCATATGAAGAAGAGGGTTGTTGCTGGACAGAATTATAATTTCATTAGTTGAAAAGAAGAAAGCACCTTTGCAATGCAACAGGATGGGGGTGGTCGTGAGTGGGCGGGGGGAGGGGTGGGGGACTTTTCATGCTTCTCTAATTCCAACAGTTAATGGACTCCTTGTTAAAGCTCAGCCTCCAAAACTTCCAAATGCTAAAGTTCAACCATAAACATTACAATCTGCAAGACAGCTGGTTATAATTAGTTGATCTTCTGTGGTGTAGCTCACAAAGTAAACAGAGATTTAATTGGAGCTCTTTGGCATGTTTGCCCTTTTGTTTTGATGAATAGGAATAAAATGTTCAAAAAGTCCCTTCAATTCCATTAAAATTAAATCTTTCAGTTGAGATCGTTTCACTTAAATAAAAGGATCAAGAGTAGATCTATGCTGAAACTTTTCTCTAACATTCCTGTAACAAAACTGTAAATACACTTCTTCTAACCCTTCTCTGTACACTCTTTAGTGATAATTTTAAATTGATGACCCTTTGTCTGAATAGCCTACTCCTGTTCCTGTGTTCCAACTTTCTCCAGCCCTGCATCCCAGCTTTTGAGTCTGGACTACTATGTGTCTCCTCTCCCTCTGTTCCCCCATTGGTGATGAAACCTTCAGCCATTAAGGCCCTTATCTTTGCTGTTCTCTCCCAAAGCCCTTTGGCTTACTTAATTTATCTGTATCAAAGGTTACCTCAAATCAACCTCCTTGACTTTACTTTGGGTACCTTCCTAGCTTCCATTCCCAGTTTCTGCTTGGTGGCTGAATTCGCCCCACCCCCACGTCAAATGCCGTGGGAACCCTTTGCTATGTTATCATCATCAAAGGCAGTCCCTCGAAATCGAGGAAGATTTGCTTGCACTCTAAAAGTGAGTTCTCAGATGACTACTGTCCAATACAGGAATTACAGTCTCTTTCACAGGTGGCACAGGCAGTCGTTGAAAGAAAGGGTGGGTAGGGAGTCTAGTTTGCTGCACGCTCCTTCCGCTGCCTGCGCTTGTTTTTTGCATGCTCTCGGCAGCGAGATGCTCAGCGCCCTCCCGGATGCTGTTCCTCCACTTAGGGCAGTCATTAGCCAGGGATTCCCAGGTGTCGGTGGGGATGTTGCACTTTATCAAGGAGGCTTTGAGGGTGTCCTTGAAATGTTTCCTCTGCCCACCTGGGTCTCGCTTGCCTTGTAGGAGTTCCAAGTAGAGCGCTTGCTTTGGGAGTCTTGCGTCGGGCATGTGGACAATGTGGCCCACCCAACGGAGCTGGTGAGTGTGGTCAGTGCTTCGATGCTGGGGATGTTGGCCTGATCGAGAACACTGACGTTGGTGCGTCTATCCTCCCAGGGGATTTGCAGGATCTTGCGGAGACATCGTTGGTGGTATTTCTCCAGCGATTTGAGGTGTCTGCTGTATATGGTCCACATCTCTGAATTGTACAGGAGGGCAGGTTAAACGTATTATTTAAGTGTAAACTGTTGGTTGACTGATACATGTAAGACTTGCAGGTTTGAAGCTCCTTTATGATGTGATCTGTGTCAATTGTTTTTTCATATGGTTTATTGTTCTCACTGACCAATTGTAGCATTCAAAAAAAGTGCCATTGTTCAAAAACAAGCCAGTCATTAAAAAAAAATGTCTATCTGTATAATTAAAAGTTTCAATGTCTGTCACACTTCCAGAAATTTTTTTTAAAAATTGATTGGCTGAAATACATCATTGACTAGCAAGTTGCAAACTACCTTGATTGGTTGTTTTTAGTCAATAGAACATCTAAGCCACCCAAAACTCACTATCTGCTTAAAAAGAAAATTACTGTGTCTCTTTTTCTAAACATTGTCATTGACTAAAATTTACCAAGAAGATTACAGTAAACAATTGATAACCACCACTAAAGCAATTCAAAAGTGAATTAATGAGAAAAAAAGTACCTCTACAAATCATGTGGGGGGGGGGGGGGGGGGAAACAAAATTCAGGAATTTGAAATGTTTGGCTCCAAATGGTCATTAAAAGAAAGAAAGGCTTGTATTTAAATAATGTCTTTCATGATCACCGGATGTCTTAAAGTGCTTTACAGTCAATGAAGTACTTTTGGCGTGTAGTCACTGTTATAATGTGGGAAACGTAACATAACAATCAACATAAAATAGCATATCCTCTGTCTCCCCTTGACATGCTACTAATAATTGTAAAATTATTGTAATAATCAGAAAAGAACCAAACAGTATGTATACTTTGTTTATACTCAATAAAGAAAACTATGTGAAGCCTTGCTGATGAGGTTTCCATTTTTTTGCTGCAGAATACCAGTGTGTTTTGTATTGGATGTAATTCTGAAAAGCAGCTTTGATCGACCTCATGATTGACGGTCCTAGTCTGATTTAACTGTGTAATGTGGCCTATGCTCTTGTTTTGCAGTCAGCGAAGCTACGGCACCTCCCCACGTTCCTCACCATTTCGTTGTTGCGTTTCAACTTTGATTTTGCCAAGTGTGAGCGGTACAAAGAGACAGGGTGCTACTCCTTTCCAGTCAGGCTCGATATGCGACCGTTCTGTGAGCAGGTGGGTCACAATTTCTGCTTTACTTTCGACGAGTTTCTAATGCCACAATTTTTTTTCTCCACGCGACTTTAAAAAAAATCCTTATGCCTAAATAAGTTGGTATAAAAACATGAATTTTAAACAGAGGGATATCATCAATCGAATTCCAACCTCACCTGGATAGCTCAGTGAATTTATGCAGTGAGTAACTGAGATTCTCCTTCCCGTCCCCTCTTTCTTCCCCCCCCCCCCCCCGCTCCAAGCGATATATTTCCAAATCTGGATGGTGTATGACTTGTGGTAGGGAACTTGGAGGCGATGGTGTTCCTATGCGCCTGTTGCCCTTGTCCTTCGAGGTGGCAGGTTTGGGAGCTGCTGTCGAGTTACTGCAGTGCATCTTGTAGAATATACACACTGTTTAAGGTGGTGGATGAGGTGCCAATAAAGCTGGCTGATTTGGCCTGGATGGTGTCGAGCTTCGAGTGTTGTTGCAGCTGAACACATCCAGGCAAGTGGAGAGTATTCCATCACACTCCTGACTTATGCCTTGTAGATAGTGGAAAGGCTTTGAGGAGTTGGGAGGTAAACACTTGCTACAGAATACCCAGCCTCTGACATGCTCTTGGTAGTCACAGTATTTATGTGGCTGGTCCAGTTACGTTTCTGGTCAATGGTGACCCCTAAGATGTTGTTGGTGGGGTATTCGGTGATAGTAATCATGTTGAATGTCAAGGGCTGGTGGTTTGACCCTCTCTTGTTGGAGGTAGTTATTGCCTGGCACTTGAGTGACACGTATGTCGCTTGCCATTTATCACTCGAACTCTGCATGTGGACACAGACTGCTTCATTATCTGAGAAATTGCGAATGGAACTGAACATTATGCAATCATCAGCGAACATCCCCACTTCTGACCGAATGATGGAGGGAAGGTAATTGATGAAGCAGCTGAAGGTGGTTGGGCCCAGGACACTGCCCTGAGGAACTCCTGCAGCGATGTTCTGGGCTGAGATATTTGCCCTCCAACAATCACAACTATCTTTTTTTGTGCTAGGTATGACTACAGCCAGTGGAGAATTTTTCCCCTGATTCCCATTAACTTCAATTTTACTAGGGCTTCTTGATGCCACACTCGGGTCAAATGTTGCCTTGATGTCAAAGGCAGTCACTCTCACCTCACCTCTGGAATTCACCTCTTTTGTCCATGTTTAGTGTAAGGCTGTAATGAGGTCTGTGGTCCTGGCGGAACCCAAACTGAGCATCGACGAGCAGGTCATTGGTGAGTAAGTGCTGCTGGATAGTCCTGTTGACGACACCTTCATCAGTTTGTTGATGATTGAGAGTAGACTGATGGGGCGGTAATTGGCCGGATTGAATAATCCATCTCCTTCTTGTTAGTGCCTACGACGCTCACTGCTAAATCATTAAAAAAAATAGAAAATCAAAACCAGAAGGATATTCACGTTGATTTTTTTTTTCCAGCTGATGTTTATGAATGATGACTGATGGTGAGACTTTCATTATAAGCAGCAGATTAATGGTCCCAAATCTGATTTTTGCAAATACTAATCATTTAAAGGGGAATATTATTCCTTTGAGGGGTTGGGAGGGTGAATGCAGAGTTTTGCCTTTATATGGTGCCTTAATTGCCTATTTTAGAAACATTTCATGTATTTGACGTATAATGAATTAGTTCAAAGTGCAGTGAGAATTATGCAGGTAAATGTGATGGCTGTTTTGCCTGCAGTAAGATACCACAAACTGAGATGAATGACCAGCTAATTTATTTTGTTGACTGAAGGAGGAATGTTGCCCAGGACACCGAGAGAACTACCTGCTCATCTTTGAATCATTCCGTGGAATTTTTAAGATCCACCTGTACTCCTGGAATAAGCAGAATAAAACCTCGGTTTAACATCTCATTTGAAGGATTATACTTCTGGTAATGCACCACACTGCACTAGAGTGCTCAAGTCCTGGTGTGGAACTTCAGCCCACTACCACTGAGTCAGATGAGAATGGGACTATCTAAGGCAACCTAATGCACATATACCTTTAATACATAGTACCGCCTACAATTATTGCAAAATAAATAGAGGCTTTCTTTGTTTTATTCCATTGATACCGAGTTCTGCTGCACTCGTGTGCCTCATGATTTTGAAATTTTTTCAGGAAGGCTGAAATATTAGGACTTTTTGCTTGCATGGAGAGTTAACAGCCCACAGACGGGTTAGATGGAGTGGCCTGTTTCCACTCTAAAAATGGCCGAATGCAGATCTGGAACTATACTCAGCATGCGCACCCATACCAGTCACGTCAAAAACATCTCTTTTTTGCGCATGCGCAGAAGGGGGGCATCATTTTTTCGGTGCAGGCATTAGGCTCCACCCCCCGAAGCTAAAGGACAGGCTGCACTTCGCCAATTTCAAACAATAGACTGGGAAGCTTGCTAGTTAATTTCTTGGAGTAGTAGGGGCCAAAAAAAATCGAGCATAACTCTTGCAATACGCCAAAAAACAGCATTGGGGAAAATTGAGCTCTATGTACTGGGACCACTGCTGTTTTTGGTATACATTGATTACTTGGACTTGGGAGTACAGGGTACAATTTTGAAATTTGTGAAATGACATGAAACCTGTAAGTGCAGTAAACAGTGAGGAAGATGGTAAAAGATGTCAAGAAGACATAGGTAGTGTTGCTCGAACGGCAGTTTTGCTCGTCGTGTGACTAGTAGTTGCCTGCGACAGTTCTTGAGTTAAATACCAAATAACACACTAGACAATATCGGTACCATTAATGTTCGTTTAATACAGAAGAAGTACAAGACTCACCACTTGTACTTTATAGTTACCCAATAGGTCCCCAGATGATCAGTCTGTCCGAACATTGTCCCATCAAGGGTCTCTTCCCTGGTGCCTACTTCTGCCGAGTGTTGCTCCTAGGTCCTCGCTATGGACTGTCCGAACCTGGCTATCTTTATACCCTCCTTTTCATGTCTAACTAATCGAGTTGGTGCCAGTAAGTCTGAGGTGATCAGGGTCTTTCCTGCTGAAACTGACAATGCATACTCGGTCTTTATGTTGGGGGAAATTGGCTCCGCTTTGGCTGCCCAGACCAGTGACCTTATGGCCAGTACTTCCACAGGCAGTTGGAATGGGCAAACACATGGCAGATGAAATTTAACGCAGTGAAGTTTGAGGTGATACAATTTGGTAGGACAAATGAAGAGAGACCATACATACGAAATGACACAATGTTAATGGGAGTGCAAGGACATAGAACATGTGAAAGTGGATAAACTCCCAGGCCCGGATAAAATGTATCCCAGGCTGTTAAGAGAAGCTGAAGAGGAAATAGCAGAGGCTCGGACCATTATTTTCCAATCCTCTCTGGCTACAGGTGTGGTGCTGGAGGACTGCTAACATTGCACCTTTGTTTAAAAAGGGACAAAGGGATAGACCAGGTAATTACAGGCTAGTCAGCCTAACCTTGGTGGTGGGAAAATTATTGGAAAAAATTCTGAGAGACAGGATAAATCTTCATTTAGAAAGATACCGATTAATTGAAGAAAGTCAGCATGGATTTGTTAAGGGAAGGTCATGTCTGACTAACATGATTGAATTTTTTGAGGAGGTAACAAGGAGGGTTGATGATGGTAGTGCATTTGATGTAGTGTATATGGATTTTAGCAAGGCTTTTGATAAGGTCCCACATGGCAGACTGGTTACGAAAGTAAAAGCCAGGGCAAAGTGGCAAGCTCGATCCAAAATTGGCTCAGAGGCAGGAAGCAAAGGGTAATGGTTGATGGGTGTTTTTGTGACTGGAAGGCCGTTTCCAGTGGGATTCCGCAGGGTTCAGTACTAGGTTCCTTGCTTTTTGTGGTATATGTCAATGACTTGAATGTAGGGATATAATTAAGAAGTTTGAGGTAATGCATTTGGGGAAGGCTAACAAGGCTAAGGAATGCACGTTAAATACAGATTAAATGGTAGGATACTGAGAAGTGTAGAGGAACAAAGTGACCTTGGCGTGCATGTCCACAGATCCCTGAAAGTAGCAGGCCAGGTAGATAAGGTAGTTAAGAAGACATACAGAATACTTGGTGTTATTAGCCGAGGCATAGAATACAAGAGCAGGGAGGTTATGCTTGAACTGTATAAAACTAGTTAGGCCACAGCTAGAGTACTGCGTGCAGTTCTGGTCACCACATTACAGGAAAGATGTGATTGCACTGGAGAAGGTACAGAGGAGATTTACGCGGATGTTGCCTGGACTGGAGAAGTTTAGCTATGAGGAAAGATTGGATGGACTGGTTTGTTTTCTTTGGAACAGAGGAGGCTGAGGGGAGACCTTATTGAGGTGTATAAAATTATGAGGGGTCTTGTGGATAGGAAGGATTATTTCCCTTAGGAGAGGGGTCAACAACCAGGGGGCATAGATTTAAAGTAATTGGTAGAAGGATTAGAGAGGAGTTGAGGAGAACTTTTTTCACCGAGGGTGGTGGAGGTCTTGAAAGGGTGATAGAGGCAGAAACCCTCACCACATTTGAAAAAGTACTTGGATGTGCACTTGAAGTGCCGTAAGCTGCAGGGCTACGGACCAAGAGCTGGAAAGTGGGATTAGGCTGGATAGCTCTTTGTCGGCCGGTGCAGACACAATGGGCCGAAATGGCTTCCTGCCCTGCCGTAAATTTGTATGATGCTATAGAGACCTGGGGATGCTTGTACATCAATCTTAGAAGGTGGCAGGACAGGTTAACAAAGCAGCTCAAGCATATGGGAACCTGGGCTTTATAAATAGAGACATAAAGTACAAAGGCGAGGAATTTATGCTAAACCTATATAAAACACTTCTTTAGCTGGGCACCACACTTTAGGAAGGACATGAAGGCGCTGGATAGGGTGCAGAAGAAATTTACCAGAATGGTTCCAGGAATGACGGATTACAGTTACCTGTATAGACTAGACAAGCTGGGGTTGTTCTATTTGGAGCAAATAAGGCTAAGAGGAGATCTGCTAAAAGTTTTTAAAATCAAGAAGGATTTAGATAGAGTAAATAAAGAGAAGCTGTTTCAAATAGTTGAAGGGTCGATAATGAGAGGGCACAGATTTAAAGTGATTGACAAAGAAACAAGAGCCGGCATGAAAAAGATTTTCACGTAATGGGTGTTTAGTCACTGCCTGATAGGGTAGTGGATACAGATTCAACAGTAGATTTCAAAAGGGAATTGAATAAATACTTGAAAGAGAAAAAAATTGCAGGGATATGGGGAATGAGTGGGGGAATGGGACAAATTGGATTGCTCTTCGAAAAAGCTGGCACAGACCCGATGGGCCAAATGGCTGTATATGCTATGATTCATATGTCCTGTATACCCAGGTCCAGGATTAATATACATCAAAAAGAACAGTGCTTCTAATACCGACCTCTAGAGAACACCACTGTACACTTCCCTCCAGTGTGAAAAACAAACATTCACCACTATTGTCTGTTGTGTCCATGCTGCCACTATCCTTTTAATCCCATGGGCTTTAATTTTGCTAACCATCATCATCATCCCTTGGGATCGAGGAAGACTTGCTTCCACTCTTAGCATGAGTTCTTAGGTGACTGTACAGTCCAATACGAGAACTACAGTTTCTGTCACAGGTGGGACAGATAGTCGTTGAGGGAAAGGGTGGACATGGAGCCTGGTTTGCCGCACGCTCCTTCCACTGCCTGCGCTTGATTCCTGCATGCTCTTGGCGACGATACTTGAGGAGCTCAGCGTCTTCCCGAATGCACTTCCACTTAGGGCGGTCTGTGGCCAAGGACTCCCAGGTGTCAGTGGGAATGTTGCACTTTATCAGGGAGGCTTTGAGGACGTCCTTGTAATGTTTCCTCTGCCTGCCTTTGGCCGTGGACGAGTTCCGAGTAGAGCGCTTGCTTTGGGAGTCTCGTGTCTGGCATGCGATCTATGTGGCCTGTCCAGCGGAGCTGATCAAGTGTGGTCAGTGCTTCAATGCTGGGGATGTTGGCCTGGACGAGGACGCTAATGTTTGTGCGTCTGTCCTCCCACGGGATTTGCAGGATCTTGCGGAGATATCGTTGGTGGTATTTCTCCAGCAACTTGAGGTGTCTACTGTACGTGGTCCACGTCTCTGAGCCATACAGGAGGGCGGGTATTACTACCATGAGTTTGGTGACAGTTTTGAGGGCGGCCGAAGGCTGCACTGACGTGCTGGAGGCGGTGTTGGATCTCATCATCAATGCCTGCTCTTGTTGATAAGAGGCTCCCGAGATAGGGCAAGTGGTCCATAACAAGTCTATTATGTGTGCAGGTTGAGCATCCAAAATCCGGAACCCCCGGGACTGAGGCCGTTCTAGATTCCTGTTTTTTTCAGATTTTGATTTGTTTTCTGACGTCACGATTCCAGAAACACCCGAGCCCAGCTTCAGGTATTTCCGGATTTCAGAACGTCAGAAAGTCGGGGGGGAATTCCTGCTGAAGAACTGTCCGGCTCCGTCAAGGAGGTTGTCGGGCGGGCTCCGCCGAGGTAGTTGCCAGGCGGGCTCCGTCAAGGATGTCGTCATCAGGCGGGGCTCCGCCGAGATTGTCACGCAGGCTGGCCATGCCGAGGGTGTCGTTGTTGAACAGGACCCTGCCGCGGAGGTGTTCGGGCGGGCCGGCGAGGAGGCCCCGAGGTAAGGGCAGCGAGGTAAGCAGTGGCGAGGCGAGGCCCCGAGGTCGGCAGGGTCATCCGGTCCGGATTCCGGAACATTTTACGGATTTTGGATGACCCTGCCACAGATTGTCCCGGAGTTCGGAACATTCCGAATTCTAGAACTCCGGATGTTGGACGCTGCAGCTGTACTTTGTCGATCTTGTGTTCAACATAGCTGCCATTGCTGACATAACAATGCTCATTGAATCACATAAAAAAACTTGAAATGTTTCCAATATGTAATGTGTTGTATAACTGCGCAAGTCTTATAATTTTTTGTAAAATCTGATTAATATTAGTTAGTCTATTATGTAGATAGGAACATTTCCATTGGAGCAGACTCTTAACAAGGTCGCTAGAGCTTGAATGTCTGTCAGTGCAGCCATTTCATTTGTCTACATTTAAAATGGCTGGTAGTATGCGACCGGAAAATACTACTTTTTATTGCCCAGTGAAAAACATTTTCTGGGTGGGGTTTACATAAATCCTATTTTAGGGCACAAATGTCCTCTCGTACTGTGGTAGCACTCTTGCCTCTGAATAAGAAAGTTGTGGGTTCAACACCTATTTCAGGACTTGAGCACATAATTTCGTCTGACACTTCAGTGGAGTACTGGGAGAGTGCTGCACTGTCTGCGGTGCTGTCTTTCAGATGGGAAGTTAAACCGAGGTGCCATTTGCCTGTTCAGGTGGACATATCTGAAGATGAGCAAGGGGATTCTCCCTGTGTCACTCAACCAACACTAAAACAGATAAATTGATCACTTGTTTGTGGGACATTTTTGTCGTGTTTGAATACAAAGTAAGACTGGCTGCACTTAATTAATTTGTTGACTGTGAAGTGCTTTGAGACATCCTGAGTATGTGCAGGCACCAAATAAATGCAAGTTATTTGTTTCTAGGGAGACTCTGATCAAACTGTGATTGGATATTCCATTCATTACAGAATGGGAAAAGGATTTTGTTTATTTTAAATTATGACTTAAAATGGTACAGTGTTGGATATTAAGCAAGTTTTGATCTTGTAAGCTCTTGAATTCCCTCCCTAGACCTCTAGACCTCTCTACCTCTCTCCTTTTAAGATGCTCCTTAAAACCTGCCTCTTTGACTAAGCTCTTGGTAGGGTGGCCATACGATAGTCCCCGGATGAGATACTTGTGTTCCTGGGCAAACGGTGTCCCCGGAAGAGACCCTGCTTCTGGAAACTAGTCCCCAAATAAAAAGTGCATTGCTTAAATGTAAAATAAAACTCTGGACTATAGATTTAGGCAAATAATTTCACTCCCATTAGTTACATCCAAAAACAGTACATTATAATTAGTTATCGCAGGTGCGGCTGATGTTTCAACAACCTTGGTCGTGACGTGCTGGACGCACCATGTCATCAAACCGGGGTGACTGATGATTGGCGGAACGGACCAATCAAAGTAGGAGGAAATTGAGCTGCATCTACATCATACTTTAGACGAATAAAGTGCGGGCAGTGGCGCGATTATCCGGTGAAAGACGGAGGGCTAGTGGGTGGTGTATTTGTGCAAGAATGGAGCAAAGACAACATGCTAAATTTAAGAAAGTAAATTTATTTAACCAGTATCATTTGGATATCTTGTGTTCTTACTAATTGAGATGCTTTATTCAAATCCTAGTTCTAAAGAGCGCTGGTCCCCCCAAAATATTATTTTCATGGATGCAGATTGAGGTGGTGTTCTTTCAAATTGTAGATTTAAAAAAAATCTTATCTAATGAATTTTTATAGTCCATAGATTCACATTTATGCCCTTTTGTCTTTGTTTTTAGCTTGTGTGCAGCGATACTGAAATAAAGACTAGTAGTACATTAGTGACCAACAGTTTAATGGGAACACAATGAGGTCAAGAGAGCGAGGAGATGGGTTTCATTCATTTAGAATAGAGCAGGAGGTAAGGGAGAAACTAGAGAAAGACATGGGTTCAGGGCTAGGGCACAGAGGGGGCTTTGGGAGAGGTTTGGCTTGGCGGACAAGGAGTTGGGGGTGGGGTGGTGGGAGGTAGGTGTCAGATGAATATAAATAGATGGTCTTAATCTTTGTGACAAACAAGTCTGTGAGCGCCTTCCGTGTGTTGTTGGTGAGAACATTAGAATCTCCATAATACATACACTGGAGAAAATTCTGAAAGCTGAAAACCATTAACTAGAGGAGGGAAGGTGGGCTGAAGTAGGAGAAGAGATGGGCAATGTTACGGAGATGTAAGTGGGCAGTCTTTGTGATGGAGAGGATTATGGAGTTGGAAGTTCAGTTCAGGGATGCTGCGGTGGCAAACCATTTTGTCCAACCTGAGATAGTGGCCAAGGAACATAAGAACATAAGAAGCAGGAGTCGGCCATACCACCCCTCGAGCCTGCTCCGCCATTTAATACGATCATGTCTCATCCACTCCCCATAACCCCTTATTCCCTTATCAGTTAAGAAACTGTCTATCTCTGTCTTAAATCCTTTCAATGTCCAGCTTCCACAGCACGCTGAGGCAGCGGATTCCACAGATTTACAACCCACTGAGAGAAGAAATTCCTCCTCATCTCAGTTTTAAATGGGTGGCCCCTTATTCTACGATTATGCCCCCTAGTTCTAGTCTCCCCCATCAGTGGAAACATCCTCTCTGCATCCACCTTGCCAAGCCCCTTCATAATCTTACACGTTTCAATAAGAACACCTCTCATTCTTCTGAATTCCAATGAGTAGAGGCCCAACCAACTCAACCTTTCCTCATAAGTCAACACCCTTATCTCCGGAATCAACCTAGTGAACCTTCTCTGAACTGCCTCCAAAGCAAGTATATCCTTTCTTAAATATGGAAACCAAAACTGCACACAGTATTCCAGGTGTGGTCTCACCAATACCCTGTATAACTGTAGCAATACTTCCCTGCTTTTATACTCCATCCCCTTTGCAATAAAGGCCAGGATTATTTTTGGCCTTCCTGATCACTTGCTGTACCTGCATACTAACCTTTTGTGTTTCATGCACAAGTACCCCCAGGTCCCGCTGTACTGCAGCACTTTGCAATTTTTCTCCATTTAAATAATAACTTGCTCTTTAATTTTTTTCTGCCAAAGTGCATAACCTCACACTTGCCAACATTATACTCCATCTGCCAAATTTGTGCCCACTCTCTTAGCCTGTCTATATCCTTTTGCAGATTTTTTTTGTGTCCTCCTCACACATTGCTTTTCCTCCCATCTTTGTATCGTCAGAAAACTTGGCTACATTACACTTGGTCCCTTCTTCCAAATCATTAATATAGATTGTAAATAGTTGGGGTCCCAGCCTTGATCCATGCGGCACCCCACTAGTTACTGATTGCCAACCCGAGAATGAACCATTTATCCCAACTCTGTTTTCTGTTAGTTAGCCAATCCTCTATCCATGCTAATATATTACCCCCAACTCCGTGAACTTTTATCTTGTGCGGTAACCTTTTATGTGGCACCTTGTCAAATGCCTTCTGGAAATCCAAATACATCACATCCACTGGTTCCCTTTATCCACCCTGTTCGTTACATCCTCAAAGAATTCCAGCAAGTTTGTCAAACATGACTTCCCTTTCATAAATCCATGCCAACTCTGCCTGACTGAATTATGTTTTTCCAAATGTCCTGCGACTGCTTCTTTAATAATAGACTCCCAACATTTTCCCAACCACAGATATTAGGCTAATTGGTCTATAGTTCCCTGCTTTTTGTCTGCCTCCTTTTTAAAATAGGGGCGTTACCTTTACGGTTTTCCAATCTGCTGGGACCTCCCGAGAATCTAGGGAATGTTGGTAAATTACAACCAATGCATCCACTATCCCTGCCGCTTCTTCTCTTAAGACCCTAGGATGCAAGCCATCTAGCCCAGGGAAATTATCTGCCTTTCGTCCCATTATCTTACTCAGATAATGGGACGATTCGTGATTGTGATTGTGTTAAGTTCCTCCCCCCCTATAGCCCCTTGACTATCCACTGTTGGAATATTGTTAGTGTCCTCTACCGTAAAGACTGATACAAAATATTTGTTCAGAGTTTCTGCCATCTCCATGTTCCCCATTACTAATTTCCTGGTCTCGTCCTCTAAGGGACCAACATTTACTTTAGCCACTCTTTTCCTTTTTACATACCTATAGAAACTCTTGCTATCTGTTTTTATATTTCGTGTTATTTTACTTTCATAGTCTATCTTCCCTTTCTTAATCGTTTTTTTAGTCATTCTTTGCTGGCTTTTAAAAGCTTCCCATTCTTCTGACCTCCCACTTGTTTGGGCCACTTTGTATGCCCTTTGTTTTTAATTGGATACCATCCTTTATGGCTTTAGTTAGCCACGGATGGCTATCTTTTCTTTTCCATCCTTTCCTCCTCACTGGAATATATTTTTCTTGAGAGTTGTGAACTATCTCCTTAAATGTACGCCACTGTTCATCAACCGTCGTACACTTTAATCTATTTTCCCAGTCCACTTTAGCCAATTTTGCCCTCATACCTTTTATAGTCTCCTTTATTTACGCTTAGTACACTGGTTTGAGATCCAACTTTCTCACCTTCCATCTGAATTTGAAATTTAACCAAGCTATGATCACTCATTCCAAGAGTAGCTTTACTAGGAGATTGTTTATTAATCTTGTCTCATTACACAGGACCAGATCTAAGATAGCCTGCCTTCTGGTTGGTTCCGTTACATACTGCCCAAGGCACTCTGAACTCTTCCTCAAGGCTATCCAAACCAATTTGATTTGTCCAATCAATATGGAGGTTAAAATCACCCATGATTATTGCTGTTCCCTTTTTACAACCCCCCACTATTTCCTGGTTTATACTCCAACCAATAGAGTTGCTACTGTTAGGAGGCCTATAGACTGCACCCACCAGTGACATTTTCCCCTTATTATTCCTTATCTCCACCCAAACTGTTTCAACATCCTGATCATTTGAGCCAATGGCGCAGAAATTCCGGTTGGAGGCTTCCCGTGAGCAATTGCCTCCGACCGGAGAATCTTTAATGAATCTACTTGGTGGTCTCTGAGGCGCCCTGGATTTCGTCGGGGAGGCCTCCTTTTCCCGCACTGCGAAGCACGCTCCCGTCTGGAGGGTTCCCACGCAGAAGATGCAGTCACTTGTGACTGCTCAGCCAATCAGGTACCTATTCCACAGCTTTCCCATTAATAGCAATGAGAACTCCGTAACTACGAGTTCTCATTGCTATTAATGGGGAAAAAAACAAACACTAAAAAAATTAAAAAACAGACCTCACATAATTAAAATTAATTGAAATTAAAGTTAATAAGGGCTTGATAGTTTGCATGCCAGAGTACTTAAGGAAGTGGCCCTAGAAACCTAGAAATAGTTGATGCATTGGTGATCATTTTCCAAGTCTATTGACTCTGGATCAGTTCCTATGGCTAACGTAACACCACTTTTTAAAAAAGGAGCGAGAGAGAAAACGGGGAATTATAGACCGGTTAGCCTGACATCAGTATTGGGGAAAATGTTGGAATCAATTATTAAAGATGAAATAGCAGCGCATTTGGAAAGGAGTGACTGGATCGGTCCAAGTCAGCATGGATTTATGACCGGGAAATTGTGCTTGACAAATCTTCTAGAATTTTTTGAGGATGTAACTAGTAGAGTGGTCAAGGGAGAACCAGTGGATGTGGTGTATTTGGACTTTCAAAAGGCTTTTGACAAGGTCACACACAAGAGATTGGTGTGCAAAATTAAAGCACATGGTATTGGCGGTAATGTATTGACGTGGATAGAGAACTGGTTGGCGGACAGGAAGCAAAGAGTTAGGATAAACGGGTCTTTTTCAGAATGGCAGGCAGTGACTAATGGGGTGCCGCAGGGCTCAGTGCTAGGACCCCAGCTATTTACAATACACATCAATGATTTAGATGAAGGAATTAAGTGTAATATCTCCCAAGTTTGCAGATGATACTAAGCTGGGTGGCGGTGTGAGCTGTGAGGAGGATGCAAAGAAGCTGCAGGGTGACTTGGACAGGTTAGGTGAGTGGGCAAATGCATGGCAGATGCAGTATAATGTGGATAAATGCGAAGTTATCCACTTTGGTGGCAAAAACATGAAGGCGGAATATTATCTGAATGGCGGCAGATTAGGAAAAGAAGAGGTGCAACGAGACCTGGGTGTCATGGTACATCAGTCATTGAAGGTTGGCATGCAGATACAGCAGGCGGTGAAGAGGGCAAATGGTATGTTGGCCTTCATAGCTAGGGGATTTGAGTATAGGAGCATGGAGGTCTTACTGCAGTTGTACAGGGCCTTGGTGAGGCCTCACCTGGAATATTGTATTCAGTTTCGGTTTCCTAATCCAAGGAAGGACATTCTTGGTATTGAGTGAGTGCAGCGAAGGTTCACCAGACTGATTCCCGGGATGGCAGGACTGACATATGAGGAGAGACTGGATCGACTGGGCCTGTATTCACTGGAGTTTAGAAGAATGAGAGGGGATCTCATTATAAAATTCTGATGGGACTGGACAGGTTAGATGCAGGAAGAATATTTCCGATGTTGGGGAAGTCCAGAACTAGGGGTCACAGTCTAAGGATAAGGGGTAAGCCATCTCGAACCGAGATGAGGAGAAACTTCTTCACCTGTTAACCTGTGGAATTCTCTACCGCAGAGAGTTATTGATGCCAGTTCGTTGAATATATTCAAGGGGGAGTTAGATATGGCCCTTACGGCTAAAGGGATCAAAGGGCATGGAGAGAAAGCAGGAAATGGGTACTGAGGTGAATGATCAGCCATGATCTTATTGAATGGTGTTGCAGGCTTGAAGGGCCAAATGGCCTACTCCTGCACCTATTTTCTATGTTTCTATAAATGCCTTTTAAGTTTTGTGATTCGGGTTAAAAATAAACTTACCTTAGTGGGCAGAGTTTTTTTTACAATAAAGTATGTTTATTTAATTTTATTTTATTATGTTTATGTTTTTAAACACTTGCGCCTGTAAAAGTAGGCTATGTGCCTGCTTTTTCAGGCGCAAGAATTTTGAGGACATTTGCTGAGCAAGATATGCGTAAATCCCGCAATCTTGCCCAAGCAAATGTCTTCGTTCCCGATCTGCGGATCATCTGTCAAGCTCCAGCTTGACAGATCGGAAAAGCCGGTTTTCAGCGCATGCGCATTGTGCGTTGAAAGCCGGCTTTTCCAATGTCCTCCCAGGTCCGAAGAAACTTCGTACAGACCCAGAGAGGATGGGATTTCCAGGCCATTATCATTTCTCAGTATTGCAGTAATTCCATCCTTTATCAACAGAGCTACCCCACCTCCTTTTCTTGTCTGTCTGTCCTTCCGGTTGTCAAGTACCTCTAAATATTTAGTTCCCAGCCCTGGTCACCTTGCAACCACATCTCTGTATCGGCTATCAAATGATACTGATTTGTATCTATTTGTGCCGTCACTCATCTATTTTGTTACCAATGCTACGTGCATTTAGTCAAAGAGCCTTTAAATTTGTTTTTATAACCTTTTTTCCTGCTTGTTTCCTCTCTCCTTCAAACTGACTTTCTTTATTTTTGCGTTTATAATGTCAGCTTTACTCTCCTCCCTACTGAATTTATTTTCAGGTTCCCATCCCTTTGCCAAGCTAGTTTAAAGCCTCCCCAGAGCTTGTTTGACATGGCTTAGGTGTTCCCAATGTTTAACTGGAGGAATTTTTGGCTCGTTCAAGATTGGATGTCACACAAACACAAACAATCTAACAACACAAATGCAGTGGAAGTGTTGAGAGAAGCAGTGGGTGTCAGTCAATGTAGTAAAAGCTTGGAATTAATGGGTGGATGCTGCTTTGTTGTACTTTTAGTCACCAGTGTGAAAACTAAGGATAGGAACATGGACAAACGCTCAGAGACTAGTCAGAGGCGGTCATTATCCTGCCATTCACATCCTATCTCGACTAATGCTTTTCTCACTCCTGGTATTACCATATCAATTTGGCCCATCATCCCTTTTGTCTCTCTAATCTCTCCTGTCTTCCACCCTATCACAGACCTTCCCTTTTGTTCTTTCTTCCCCTCCCCCTTTCAGTGCTTGTTAAGAATCTATTGTTTCCAGTTCTGATGAAGGGTCATCGACCCGAAACGTTAACTCTGCTTTCTCTCCACAGATGCTGCCTGACCCACTGAGAATTCCAGCATTTTCTGGTTTTTTTCCAGATTCCAGCATCCGCAGTATTTTGTTTTTGTGTTAGAGACGAGTGATGGTTGATGGAGGTTAATCTCTAGGCGCATTCCACTAGCAGAAGCAACAAAATTGTCATGCCAGTTTTCCTTAAACGTGGAAATAGCACAGCAATCATTAATAAATCTGTGAAAAATAAATGACATGGCCAGTGATCTGAAGAAAGATTTTCTGAATAGACCGTATAGACAGTGGGTCCAAATAACTGATGTTCCTGAACAGTGTTACTGTATTATTTACAAATGTCTGAATGCGCTTCAGTAGTGTGACGTCACATCTGTGGTAATTATTTGGACATTTGTTTTACATTTGTAGTGTATATGTAGAACTGTTAAAATATAGGCTGCTAAAAACAATTTTTGCTTGGCTACGCTGCACAATCTACATTTTCCATCCTGGCTACTTTGCTGTGCACCAACCTTGTGTCCCTGGATTTAGTTTAGAAAATATGGTCACCCTAGTTTTTGGTCACCTGTTCTAATATCTACATATGTGGCCCAATGTCAAATTTTGTCTTATAACGTTCCTGTGAATCATCTTGGGACGTTTTACTATGTTAAAGGTGCTATATAAATGCACGTTGTTATAATAGACTTTTACAGCCAATGAAGATCTCTTCACCTTCCTTGTTTTGTCTCGCAGGATGACCTGCTAGATACTGAATACGAGTATGAACTCTTTTCTGTAATCATTCACAAAGGAGGCTGCTATGGAGGGCATTACCATGCATACATCAAAGACATTGATCAACTGGGCACTTGGTTCTCTCTGGTGAGTCAATTACTATAAAAACATTTTATTGCTCTTGATATACTTGATCATTGTAATAATGAGTGTCTCTGCCCCTTTATGTAAAATACATATCCCAGGAAGTGAGTGCCTTCATATTAGTTGTTTTTTGTTGAGATTTATAAACAACTTGGGCTTTGTTCTTGTGGTTTATGGTCTTTATTACAAAGTGGATGGAGTATAAAAGCAGGGAAGTCTTGCTACAGCTATATAAGGTATTGGTGAGGCCACACCTGGAATACTGCATGCAGTTTTGGTTTCCATATTTATGAAAGGATATACTTGCAGTTCAGAGAAGGTTCACTAGGTTGATTCTGGGAATGAGGGGTTGACTTATGAGGAAAGGTTGAGTAGGTTAGGCCTCTACTCATTGGAATTCAGAAGAATGAGAGGTGATCTTATCGAAACGTATAAAATTATGAGGGGGCTTGACAAGGTGGTTGCAGAGAGGATGTTCCCACTGACTGGGGAGACTAGAACTAGTCTTAGAATAAGGGGCGCCCATTTAAAACTGAGATGAGGAGGAATTTCTTCTTTCAGGTGGTTGTAAATCTGTGGAATTCGCTGCCTCAGAGAGCTGTGGAAGCTGGGACATTGAATAAATTTAAGACAGAAATGGACAGTTTCTTAAACGATAAGGGGATAAGGGATTATGGGGAGCGGGTGGGGAAGTGGAGCCGAGTCTATGATCAGATCAGCCATGATCTTATTGAATGGCAGGGCAGGCTCGAGGGGCATTATGGCCTACGCCTGTGTGTATTTCTTTTGTTCTTATGTTCTTATATTTCTTGAGCATGTTGCAGTATTGTCATTGTCCTGTCACCCATCTGTGTGACCTATCCAGCTGTCTGTAATGTTCTAGATGATGTGCTCCTAGCCGCCTGTGATAGTCTCTCACTCCTAGTTGGCTGAAACTTTTAAATAAAAAGGTTTATATTGCGCTAGTAATTTCCAGTAGAAGGGATTTCTGGAAATAACAGCCCGTGTCCTCAGATTAGTTGTTGAATAAGGTCATGGATTTTGTTGATTTTCATAGGAACAGGAGTCACTTAAGCCTGTCCTTCCATCAGTTAAAAGATGGCTGATCTGTACCTCAATCCCATTTACCGAGCTCTGCTCCATACCCTTGCCTAACAAAAATCTATTGATCTTAGTCTTGATCATTTTAATTGACACAGTATCCACAGCCTTTTGGGGGGGAAGAGTTCCAGATTTCCATTACCCTTAGTGTGAAAAAAGGTTTCCTGATTTCCATCCTAAAAGGCCGAGCTTGAATTTTAAGTTTATGTCCCCTGGTTCAGGATTTCCCCACCAGAAGAAATAGTTTTTTTGTATCAAATCCCTTTATCATTTTAAACACCTCGGTTAGATCACCTCTTAACCTTCTAAACTCGAGGGAATACAAATCAAGTTTACGTAACCTGTCCTCGTAATTGAACACTTAAGTCTAGTATCATTCTGGTGAATCTGCACTACCCCCTCCAAAGCCGATATATATTTCCAGAGGTGTGGTGCCCAAAACTGACCAAGGCTCTGTACAACTGAAGCATCAGTTCATCAGTTTTGTATTCCAATCCCCTAGAGATAAAGGCCCAAATTCTATTAGCCTTTTTGATTATTTGTACCTGTGCACTAGCTTTTATTGGCTTTTGTACGTGGACACTTCAATCCCTTTGTTTCGCCACAGCTCCTCGCCTTTCACCATTCAGAAAATATTATAATTTGTCTTTCTCTGATCCAATGCCCCACATTGAACTCCATTTGTTGTAGTTTTGTCTGCACACTTAATCTGCTTATGTCCTTTTATAACTTCCTGCTCCCATTTACACAATTTACTGTGCCTCCCAACTTAAATTCATCTGCAAGCTTGTAGGTACAACTCTCCATTCCTTTGTCCAAGTCATTAATATATATGGTGAAAAGCTGAGGCCCCAGTACAGATCCTTGCGAATCAGAGACCATTCCCTTAATCCTTACTCTCTGTCTGCTACCTCCCAACCAATTACTGACCCACATCACAAGATTACCTCGAATTCTGTGCACTTTTATTTTTGCTAATCTCTTGTGTGAAATCTTTTCAAATGCCTTTTGGAAGTCCATATAGACAACATCTATAGTCACTCCCCTATCCACCCTGCCAGTGACAAATTCCAAAAATTCAACTGGATTAGTCAGACATGATCTATCCTTCACCAAACCATGCTGATTCTCTTTGATTAGTTCATAAGAAATAGGAGCAGGAGTAGACCATTTGGCCCCTTCAGCCTGCTCCGTCATTCAATAAGATCATGGCTGATCTGATCTTGGCCTCAACTCCACTTCCCTGCCCGCTCCCCATAACCCTTGTCTAAGTGCTCGTTACTCCGTCTCTGAGATTCTATTAACTTCCCCACAACTGATGTTAAACCAACATGTTGATAGTTACTTGTTTTTTCCCTCCCTTCTTAAATAATAGACGAGCATTTGAAATTTTTCAATCCAAAGGCATAATGTCTGAATCTAGAAAGCTTTGGACAATTATAATTAATTAATCTGCAACTTCCTCACCCATTTCTTTTGATACTCTCACTTCCATTATTTTTCTGTAGTTCATATTAAGGCAAGTTAAAATGTGTTTGTGTGTAACATAGCAATGATGCGGCCTTCTTTTCAGGATGAAGAGACAGCGGTGATCAACTCAACAAAAGATCCAACGAATGTAGACAAACTGCTGGAATTGGGGGATCCCTTCGAAATCCTGAGAGCTATTTTAGTCCAGGTATTGTATTAGATATGGATGTCCTTCCATATATTGCGGACATGCACAGCCTGCTGCGCTATGAACCTCTTAATTAGTGGACCTGTTAATATAATGGTCCAATACATGGCAACGTGAAAACAGTTGGGTTCCAAAATAAAATATAAAATTTTGTTTGATAATGCTCCTGAGAAGCATCTTGAGATGTTTTACTACGTTAAAGGCGGCATATAAATGTAAGTTATTGTTGTATATGACGCCTCTGCAATTTTCTTCATGTTAAATAGATTAGGTAGAGTACACAATAGAGCTGATTGTGCAAAGTCTATGGAAGGAGTGAGCTTGATTGGTTGAATGGCTTTCTCGTTCCTTTTTAAAATGTTTTTACTAGTTCATCTCCCATGATATTGTATGGTACGAAATGTATGTTGTGCGACAATTTACTTTAGTACTGGGTACTTCAAAAATGCCAATATCTTTGTATAGGAGTTAACTGGTAACTGCAGCACTTAGAATGTCATTGCGCTTCCTGCTCTGTACTCATGGTGAGTGTACTGCTGGAGACTGAGCTGCAGCAACTTGATCACTGCACCCGACACTGTACCTACCTTGCCCAGCAGGAGACCTGGGAACTAGGGCAGTTAGGACTACTTTCTTGCTGCTGTACTTGCAGTCCTAAAAATGTACTGAAATGATGGATGATACTTATGAGGTAATATTTTGCCTTTTCTTAATTCTTTCTCCCCTCTGGTCACATTTAGATGGGACCCGATGGCATACTGGTGGACCAGCTGGGCCAGAAATTGCTGGAGAAGGTTGGTGTTGCATGGAACAAAAGATACCGCAAGCAACATGGGTCTATAAGAAAGGTAGGAGATGGCATTTGTGATTAGAATAGGCACAAAAGAATTGCAAGTACATTGGCTCAACCAAGGAAATGGGCACAGAAAGTATGTGTGCATAGAAACATAGAAAATAGGTGCAGGAGTAGGCCATTCGGCCCTTCAAGCCTGCACCACCATTCAATATGATCATGGCTGATCATGCAACTTTAGTACCCCATTCCTGCTTTCTCTCCATACCCCTTGATCCCTTTAGCCGTAAGGGCCACATCTAACTCCCTTTTAAATATATTTAACGAACTGGCCTCAACAACTTTCTGTGGTTGAGAATTCCACAGATTCACAATTCTCTCAGTGAAGAAGTTTCTCCTCATCTCGGTCCTAAATGGCTTACCTCTTATTCTTAGACTGTGACCCCTGGCTCTGGACTTCCCCAACATCGAGAACATTCTTCCTGCATCTAACCTGTCCAATCCCATCAGAATTTTATATGTTTCTATGAGATCCCCTCTCATTCTTCTAAATTCCAGTGAATATAAGCCTAGTCGATCCAGTCTTCCTTCATATGTCATTCCTGCCATCCCGAGAATCAGTCTGGTGCACCTTCGCTGCACTCCCTCAATAGCAAGAATGTCCTTCCTCAGATTAGGAGACCGAAACTGCACAGAGTACTCGAGGTGTGGTCTTACCAAGGCCCTGTACAACTGCAGTAAGACCTCCCTGCTTCTATACTCAAACCCCCTCGCTATGAAGGCCAACATGCCATTTGCATTCTTCACCGTCTGCTGTATCTGCATGCCAACTTTCAATGACTGATGTACCATGACACCCAGGTCTCGTTGCACCTCCCCTTTTCCTAATCTGTCACCATTCAGATAATATTCCGCCTTCCTGTTTTTGCCACCAAAGTGGATAACCTCACATTTATTTACATTATACTGCAAATGCCATGCATTTGCCCACTCACCTAACCTGTCCAAGTCACCCTGCAGCCTCTTAGCATCCTCCTCACAGCTCACACTGCTTAGTGTATCTGCAATATTGGAGATATTACATTCAATTCCTTCGTCTAAATCATTAATGTATATTGTAAATAGCTGGGGTCCCAGCACTGAACTTTGCGGTACCCCACTAGTCACTGCCTGCCATTCTGAAAAGGACCCGTTTATTCCCACTCTTTGCTTCCTGTCTGCCAGCCAATTCTCTATCCATGTCAATGCATTACCCCAATACCATGTGCTTTAATTTTGCACACTAAAGCCTTTTGAAAGTCGAAATACATCACATCCACAGGTTCCCCCTTGTCCACTCTACTAGTTACATCCTCAAAAAATTCTAGAAGATTTGTCAAGCATGATTTCCCTTTCATAAATCCATGCTGACTTGGACCGATCCTGTCACTGCTTTCCAAATGCGCTGCTATTACATCTTTAATAATTGATTCCAACATTTTCCCCACCACCAATGTCAAGCTAACCGGTCTATAATTCCCTGTTTTCTCTCTCCTTTTTTAATAAGTGGGGTTACATTAGCTGCCCTCCAATCCATAGGAACTGATCCAGAGTCTATAGAATGTTGGAAAATGACCACCAATGCATCCACTATTTCTAGGGCTACTTCCTTAAGAACTCTGGGATGCAGACTATCAGGCCCTGGGGACTTATCGACCCTCAATCCCATCAATTTCCTTAACACAATTTCCTAACTAGTAAGGATTTCCTTCAGTTCCTCCTTCTCGATAGACCCTCGGTCCCCTAGTATTTCTGGAAGGTTATTTGTGTCTTCCTTAGTGAAGCCAGACCCGAAGTATTTGTTCAATTGGTCTGCCATTTCTTTGTACCCCATTATAAATTCACCTGATTCTGACTGCAAGGGACCTACATTAGTCTTCACTCATCTTTTTCTCTTCACATATCTATAGAACCGTTTGCAGTCAGTTTTTATGTTTCCCGCAAGCTTACTCTCATACTCTATTTTCCCCCTCCTAATTAAACCCTTTGTCCTCCCCTGCTGAATTCTAAATTTCTCCAATCCTCAGGTTTGCTGCTTTTTCTGGCCAATTTATATACCTCTTCCTTGGATTTAACACTATCCCTAATTTCCCTTCTTAGCCACGGTTGAGCCACCTTACCCGTTTTATTTTTATGCCAAACAGGGATGTACAATTGTTGAAGTTCATCCATGTGATCTTTAAATGTCTGCCATTGCCTATCCACCGTCAATCCTTTAAGTTTAATTCGCCAGTTTATCCTAGCCAATTCACATCTTATACCATCGAAGTTACCTTTCTTTAAGTTCAGGACCCTAGTCTCTGAATTACCTGTATCACTCTCCATCTTAATGAAGAATTCTACCATATTATGGTTACTCTTCCCCAAGGGGCCTCGCACAACAAGCTAATTAATCCTCTCTCATTGCACAACATCCAGTCTAGGATGGCCAGTTCTCTAGTTGGTCTAGAAAACCAACTCCAGGAAATCCTCCTCCACCGCATTTCTACCAGTTTGGTTAGCTCAATCTATATGTAGATTAAAGTCACCCATGATAACTGCTGTACCTTTATTGCACGCATCCCTAATTTCCTGTTTGATGCCATTCCCAACCTCACTACCACTGTTTGGTGGTCTGTACATAACTCCCACTAGCGTTTTCTGCCCTTTGATGTTCGCAGCTCTACCCATACAGATTCCACATCATCCAAGCTAATGTCCTTCCTTACTATTGCGTTAATCTCCTCTTTAACCAGCAACTCTACCCCACCTCCTTTTCCTTTCTGTCTATCCTTCCTGCAATGTACAAAAGACATGTGCCAATAATTAGTTTACACCTGTGATGATCTTGTCTAATATATCTACCAGTTCATTGTTGAAGGTCTGTAGGTGATGTTGAAGGTCTTTCCCAAGAGGGCCTGGCATTATTTGTGATTATATATTTCCAATTGTGGCATGTGTTGAAGACAATCCCAATATTTAACTGGAGGAAATTTGTGGCTTATTTAAGAATAGATGTGGGAGAAGCAGTCTCACAACACAGATGCAATGGAGAGATTGAGAGAGGTGGTGGAGAGGTAGATCTGAGTGTTGTCAGAAAGCATTTACAGGGCCCAAATTTGGCTAGGTGTTGCTCCGTTTTTTTTGGAGCAACTTGATTTTTCTGGAGTATTTTAAAAATCCCCATTCTGCACATTCAATTTGCGCCAGTATAAGTGTTAGTTAGGATTTTTTCAAGTTTTTTTTTTTCAAAAGGGGGCGTTACCAGCCACCTACACCTGTTTTGGCCATTTAAGCCAGTTTGGACAGCTAATAATTGCTCCAAACTAACTTAGGCCACTTGTGGCCGCACAGAAAACCCTTGCGGAGAGTTAAGAAATCAGCGTAGGTAAGTACATTCTAAAGCACCAAGCACTGAACAAAGCACAAAAATAAGCATTCAATAACAAATAAAAAATACAAGGAAGCTGAGAGGACTTGCACTTAGCACCAAGACTTACAAAGCACTAAACAAAGCACAAAAAATAATAAACAATTAATTAACAAATAAAAAATAGAAGGAACCCTGCACCTAAAGTACCAAGACCAAAGTAATAAGCAATCAATCAATAACAAATAAAAAATCGAAGTCCGACCAAAACATGTGGGCCGCAGTGGGCCACCGATGAGGGAGCCCATTCGGCCAGGGATAGGGGCGCATGCTTCGGCCCCTCCCACACAGCCTGCAGCACACTCTCACCAGATTCTGGGGGCGAGGAGCTACTGCGCATGTGCGCACACTCTAACGTGCATGTTCAGAGGTCCCAGCACGGTTTTCAGCACGGTTTTCAGCGCCGGGACCTGGCTCCGCCCCAGAATCCAGTTGCCACACTACGCCACCATCGAGAAGAGGCTGGGGAGCGGCCAAACTCTGCCTGAAGATTTTTGCCGCCTTTGAAGTTCTACAAAAGCGGTGCACCTCTGATGAGTGCGCCAGGAATCTGTTTTGGCCAAATTTGGGCCCGATATATATAAATTAACTTTAAAGTAGGTGTAAAGCAGCACTGTAGTATGTGTTTGTGACTACCTTTGTGGAGATATTTAATTCTGCCTGGAGTGGTATTTCTTAAGATCCAATCCGGTAGACCTCTGTCAGATAGGTGCGCAAGGGAGAGGTGATTGAAGGCACTCCAATCTGGAGCGAACTGATTTTAATTGGCATTATTAATTATTCCAAATCATGAAAGAGAGGTGTCATGGAATCTTTTAAGTTATCTAGTTTTCTGTATATTCACTCCACTCACTTAAGAGGTAGGATGCTGCTACTGCTCTTAAATGGCCAAGAGTAGCATCAAATGCAGTAACACAACAGTAAAAGAAACTATCAGAAGTAACTTCTCTTTTAACAGCTGTTATTGATGAAAGATCATCACCTGTGCCTTGGTTGGACTTGAACCCGATTATCTGGATAAAAGTATCAGTCTTGTCACTTAGCCCACCTGGTCTGGGCTCATCTGTTAAATTCTAATGCTGCTCTGTGGTTGTCCTAGGGTTCCATTGTAATCTTTCCTCTTTCATTTCAGTTTCTGGAGAGTCATCATGATGTGTTTCTGCTAAAGGCAGATAGAACACGGGTTGCTGTAAAACAGACTGGCCATACTTGCCCAGGGCAACAGCCCAACAAATCCAAAGCCAAGAAAGCACAGACAGGAAATTCCAAAGCCAGCACAACACATGACAAGACAGAAGAAAGACAACCTAGCACACCTGCTCCTGAAATACACTGGTTTGATTTTGATGATTCCCAAGTGCGGCCTATCCAAGAGAAAGACATTGAGAAGCAGTTTCAGGGCAAGGAGTGTGCCTACATGCTGTTTTATAGAAAATCTCAACTACAGCGACCAGCACAGGGTACAGTATATTATAAATCAACGGCCGGATTAAACTAGGGGGTAATTATGGTTGTCTGACTTCAAGTCCCTTCAGGACCTCTTGTTAGTCAGCCATTCATACTTAAGATGACGGGAAGTCCTGGTTTAGTGGTGACAGTCCAGGGGATCTCTTTTGGGACTGTTAAGTGTTATGTTGTTTATGGTGAGTTATGCTGCTTGCCATGCCACTCATGAGCTCCTAACATCTGACCAACTAATGAGGGCTCAAACCTAGGCTTGTCAGTTATCTAAAGCCCAACAAGTGACTATCCCTCTGGCTGGGGAAGGAGGACAGTTTCTCTTTGGGGTTGAGCTGGCACCAAGCTGACCTGCCTGGTGTTAAAAGTTCAGAAACAAATCAACCCTCTATGGCAGATGTGGTAACCAAATATTTAAGCTTGATCCACTGTTGGTGATCAATCAGACAGTCGGGCTTACTGATGCCACTGTTGCTCGAACTCCCATTTGGCTCCAGATATCCTGCAGTGCAAAATTGGATGGGCAACGAGAAACTTATCTATGATCTGTTTTGGTATGCTGCACTTTCATAGTTGTTTAAACTCCAGCATTACTGCTTACACACTTGGGGGTCCCTACGCCTCGGCTCTGCCAACCTAGACTTGGTTTATAAGTGGGATATGTTTCTGCAGCGAGAATGTGTACTCAATATTAGCAAACAGAAACTCTACAGGTGAATAAAGATTTATCAGTAGACTGAATTGTAGACTTTTAAATGTGGTGATGGGTCTCTGCACATGTCAAACCCTTAGTGATATCTTGCTAGCTCTCTAAATATAGATCTGATTTTCATTGATTAACATGCTTGTGTGTGATTGATCACAACCATGTAGTCTGTAAATGGGGAATATGATTTTTAAAGAGGTAATTATTAATGTAATATTGCATCTGATACTTCCCGTTAATCTTTGAACTAAAAATGGAGTGATCTTCTGACACTTTGTGTCCGCTGTGATTGTCATGCAATGTTGCCAAATTCTCCATTGAGTGGGCATAATACAGAAAATGGCACTTTCCCCAAAGATTGAGGATGAGGAAGTTGTGTCAGAAACGAGCGTACTATGCTTAAACAAAGGGGACTACAGTGGGATGAGGGCAGAGATGGCTAAAGTAGACTGCAAACAAGGACTAAACGGTGGCACAATTGAGGAACAGTGGAGGACTTTTAAGGAGCTCTTTCATAATGCGCAACAAAAATATATTCCAGTGAAAAAGAAGGGCGGCAAGAGAAGAGATAACCAGCCGTGGATAACCAAGGAAATAAAGGAAAGTATCAAATCAAAGACCAATGCGTATAAGGTGGCCAAGGTTAGTTGGAAACTAGAGGATTGGGAAGATTTTAAGCAACAGCAAAGAATGACTAAAAAAGCAATAAAGAAAGGGAAAATAGATTACGAAGGTAAACTTGCGCAAAACATAAAAACAGATAGTAAAAGCTTTTACAGATATATAAAACGGAAAAGAGTGACTAAAGTAAATGTTGGTCCCTTAGAAGATGAAAAGGGGGATTTAATAATGGGAAATGTGGAAATGGCTGAGACCTTAAACAATTATTTTGCTTCCGTCTTCACAGTGGAAGACACAAAAACCATGCCAAAAATTGCTGGTCATAGGAATGTGGGAAGGGAGGACCTTGAGATGATCACTATCACTAGGGAGGTAGTGCTGGACAGAATAATGGGACTGAAGGTAGACAAGTCCCCTGGTCCTGATGAAATGCATCCCAGGGTATTAAAAGAGATGGCGGAAGTTATAGCAGATGCATTTGTTATAATCTACCAAAATTCTCTGGACTCTGGGGAGGTACCAGCGGATTGGAGAGCAGCTAATGTAACGCCTCTGTTTAAAAAAAGGGGGCAGGCAAAAGGCAGGTAACTATAGGCCGGTTAGTTTAACATCTGTAGTGGGGAAAATGCTTGAAACTATCATTAAGGAAGAAATAGCGGGACATCTGGATAGGAATAGTGCAATCAAGCAGACGCAGCATGGATTCATGAAAGGGAAATCATGTTTAACTAATTTACTGGAATTCTTTGAGGATATAACGAGCATGGTGGATAGAGGTGTACCGATGGATGTGGTGTATTTAGATTTCCAAAAGGCATTCGATAAGGTGCCACACAAAAGGTTACTGCAGAAGATAAAGGTACGCGGAGTCAGAGGAAATGTATTAGCATGGATAGAGAATTGACTGGCGACCAGAAAGCAGAGAGTCGGGATAAATGGGTCCTTTTCCGGTTGGAAATCAGTGGTTAGTGGTGTGCCACAGGGATCAGTGCTGGGACCACAACTGTTTACAATGTACATAGATGACCTAGAAGAGGGGACAGAGTGTAGTGCAACAAAATTTCCAGATGACACTAAGATTAGTGGGAAAGCGGGTTGTGTAGAGGACTCAGAGAGGCTGCAAGGAGATTTGGATAGGTTAAGCGAATGGGCTAAGGTTTGGCAGATGGAATACAATGTCGGAAAGTGTGAGGTCATCCACCTTGGGGAAAAAAAACAGTAAAAGGGAATATTATTTGAATGGGGAGAAATTACAACATGCTGCCGTGCAGAGGGACCTGGGGGTCCTTGTGCATGAATCCCAAAAGGTTAGTTTGCAGGTGCAGCAGGTAATCAGGAAGGCAAATGGAATGTTGGCCTTCATTGCGAAAGGGATGGAGTACAAAAGCAGGGAGGTGTTGCTGCAATTGTATAAGGTATTGGTGAGGCCGCACCTGGAGTACTGCGTGCAGTTCTGGTCACCTTACTTAAGGAAGGATATACTAGCTTTGGAAGGGGTACAGAGACGATTCACTAGACTGATTCGAGAAATGAGGGGTTACCTCATGATGATAGATTGAGTAGACTGGGTCTTTACTCCTTGGAGTTCAGAAGGATGAGGGGTGATCTTATAGAAACATTTAAAATCATGAAAGGGATAGACAAGATAGAGGCAGAGAGGTTGTTTCCATTGGTTGGGGAGACTAGAACTAGGGGGCACAGCCTCAAAATACGGAGGAGCCAATTTAAAACCGAGTTGAGAAACAATTTCTTCTCCCAGAGGGTTGTGAATCTGTGGAATTCTCTGCCCAAGGAAGCAGTTGAGGCTGGCTCATTGAATGTTTTCAAGTCAAAGATAGATAGATTTTTAAGCAATAAGGGAATTAAGGGTTATGGGGAGCGGGCGGGTAAGTGGAGCTGAGTCCACGACCAGATCAGCCATGATCTTATTGAATGGCGGAGCAGGCTCGAGGGGCTAGATGGCCTACTCCTGTTCCTAATTCTTATGTTCTTATTATTTACCGTCTCTTCTGCAAGTCAAAACTAAATCCACACAGCTTCATGGGGATTGTAGTTGAGGCAGAGAGCATTGCATGTTTTAAGGAGGAGTAGATAAGCATTTCAAACAGAGAAAGATGTAGAGCTACAGATATAGGGGCGAATAAGGCAGTGGAATTAGTTCTGGATTAATTTCGAAGATTTGGCACAGATGCTAAATGGTCTCCAATTGTGCTATAAACTTGTACAATCTTAGTTGCAGCAGCCATCCAATTGCCAAAGGTACATATGGTTGGTATTTTTGTTAGCTCATGTGGTGATGTAATATGAGCTGTGGAGATTGAGGTTTTTATTCCCCAGGTAAAATATTAAGTTTGTTACATTTTTATCTGTTCCCATAGCCAGAGGAAATTCAAGGTACAAAGTGCCTCCCAACTTGCTAGAAGAGATTGCCAACCTAGATGCCAGTCTTCAAAAGCAAAGGTAATTTCTGAGGAAGTATAAATGAGAGTTGTGTGCTCAGGGATGACTGCTTGGAATCAAAATGCAAGGTTTTTTTTATTGATCATTTTACATTAGAAGCAACAACAAAGCAAATGACAAAAATCAATATATGTAATAAGGAGCGTTTCAGGAACAGCAAACTCTGAGTTGTTCAGCAAGGGAGGGCAGAAAAGACCAACATAAGAAAATAAAAAGTGAGGAAGGGATCCATGGCCTCACGGTGTCAATCAGCACTGAATTAAGGGCAGTTATATTCATTGAGCGCATACCCGGAGTTAGTTTGTGTAACCCTAAATTTCACAGGACCAGAAGAGAAGATAGTAATTCCATAATATAAGCTGGATTCAAACCCAGGTGCCAGAAGTGAGAGGACAGTGTACTAACGTACTTCAGTCTCTTCCAGTGAAGTATTTAAATTATTGGTCAGACAAGTTAATGTTTATGGATACAGACTGATACATCGGTAATTGTGGTTAAAAGCCCCTGAAATTAGTAAAAAAAAAATACAGCTTTATCCAATGATACAGACTCTCCTCTGTCCTTTACCATCAGCTTAGTAAATGTAATAGTATGGTAATTTTTTTGTGATTATGTTAAATTTGTGCCCTCATTACCATATCACCAAACAGCAGAGCTGGTCTCCAGTCATCTTGGTTATTCCTTGCCACTGGACCAAGACCTCGCTCTATCAAGCCCGTGTGATGGCTGGTGTGCAACGGCCACCACACGCTAGAAAAATCCATGCACAGGCATCTTCCACCCTTCAACATGCAGTTTGGAACCTGGAATATCAGGTCCCTCATTGAAACATCTGTGAACTCATCCCTTTTTGATGTGGAGGCAAGTCATCCTCTTTACGAGGGACCGCCGAAGAAGAAGAGTAGTAAATGTAAATTTGGGCAAATCAAAAAAAGCTAGCCACCGCAGCAGCAGAACCAACAAATGCGGAGGTCGGGAGCGGTGAGTTGCGGAGGTCGGGAGCGGTGAGGCGCGGAGAGGTCGGAGCCCAGAGGTGGAGCAGCGTGACCAAGACTAAGGGAAGGCGCAGCACGGGCCAATTGTGAGGTCGTGAGGCTCACATTGCGTATTATGAATTCCAAGTGGAGAGAGGTCCTGTGAGAAGGAGGAAAGAAGGAGGACTGTAGGAGTATATTTGAGTTTGTGTGTATGTATTGGCACATGCGGTGGAGCCTGGTCTTCGGTCGTCTTAGATCTCCTTGCCACTGGACCAAGACCCTGCTCCGTCAAGCCCGTATGGTGGCTGCTGTGCAACGGTCACCCCACGTTAAAAGAATTCATGCACAGGCATCGTCCACCATTTAAAATGTGTTAATCAGTCACCTGAGTGCTCATTTTTTAGTGTGGAAGCAAATCATCCTCGACCCCGAGGGACTGCCTATGATGATGATGAGTAAATGTAACAATTCGTTGAACTTCTACAAAACCAATCTTTCTACCGATAAGTGTTGTTGAATAAAATTAGACAGATTGTACCAAAACAGATGGCTTGTAATTTGTACCATATTAGAATGTAAAAATGTATTTTTTGATTCCATGTAGCAATGCACCAGCAGCCCTCAATAGGTTAAACAAATTGAAGTGACTGCCGAGTATTGCTGTCAGGTGGCTGAGCTCCTAGCAATACAGTAATGTCTAATAACTTCCTTTGAAATAGGCTTCACTCGTTTTGTCTTCAAGGTGAGCTTCATAATATTCAGACTGGGGCATTGAGTCTGCAGCTTAATTTTGTCCGATTTTCAGAGCTCTAGAGCAACAAAAATTTCAAGGCTCACCAGAAAATTCTCTCGGAATCCAAGACGCAACCTTTGTCCCTTAATGATGAGAGGAAGGTTAAAAACCTAGTGGCTACTATATAGGCCATTTTCTCATCCCTTGTTAGAAGACAAAATCTATGAATTAAGTTGAGGGTTATATTAGCACTACCAGTCCCAAGTACAGTGATCACTGCTGATCCTGCCTGATCTTGTATCTGTAAGGGTCTTTAAAGTCAATTCTTTCAACAGTTAAATACCTGGATTTTTAATTGGGTTCTATTTTTGACATCAAAAAAGGAGATAAGATAGGGAGGGGGGGAAATTAGAGCCTAAAGAACCTGGGTAAATTCAGATAAAATTGGTCTTCAACTTTATATGTATTTATTTGGAACACCACTAAAACTCAAGAAAACAAATGAAGAACTAACTGAAATGCCACTGCTTTAATAATGAGCACAATTAGAGAGGATCTGGGCCAGTTGTATAAGACACAGTCAAGCTAGAAACACAGCTATATCCATTTTCAAATGGTGGCAAATGCTTTTGGACAACCGTGGCTATTAGAGTAAAATTTCAGATGTAATTGTGGCTAACCAGTTGTTTTATGGTATGCAGTCGCTCAGCCATCATATCTCAATAGCAGTTGGTAAATAGGTCCAGTCTTTCACAACTCCATAATGTAGTCCCTACTGACTATCAAGGCAATCCCACTAATGAACCAGTAACTGAGACGTCCATGATGGGTTAGCTGGGTTCCCTTCCTTTTTGTAGTGAAGGAATATCTTAATCACATGGTCTTCTCGACACAGGTATACCTTTTCTTTTACGAACATATAAAATTGACGGGCAGGAGCTGGTCCATCAGTGACCGGATTAAGATTTCCTTAGTAACACATGGGTCAGATGTAACACATAAACAAGCATTTCAGCCAACTAGTCTACGCTGGTGTTTATGCTCCAAACGAGCCTCCTCTCACTCCTCTTCATCTAACCCTATCAGCATAACCACCTATTCCTTTCTCCCTCATGTGTTTATCTAGATTTCCCTTAAAAGCATTTATGCTATTCGCCTCAACTACTCCACATTCTAACCACTCTCTGGGTAAAGATTATTCTCCTGAATTCCTTACTGGATTTATTAGTGACTATCTTATATTTATAGCCCCTAGTTTTAGACTCCCCCCACAAGTGGATGTCTACCCTATCAAATCCTTTCATAATTTTGAATACGTCCTATATCAAGAATGTAACCTGAAGGAAAAGGATGGTGCGTCTTTAATATAAAGTATAAATTAATCCCTTCATAAATTTACTGTTTTAAAAAAATATATAGAAACTGTAGACACTACTAAAGTGGAATGCAGCTTTCTATTTTAATATGGTCAATTTTAGTAACTTACTCAAACTGAATCCCCTACACAATTTTTCTAAATGGCACGAGAAATTCAACCGCTAAAATTTGCTTCCCCTTTGGGGGTGCTCACCTTCGGCTTCTTTCTGTCTGTGCTCCTTTAATTCTGCCCTCCTGAGCATCCCTGATTGTAATCGCTCAACCTTGGTGGCCATGCCTTCTGTTGCCTAAGCTCCAAGCTCTGGAACTCCCTGCCTAAACCTCTCCCCTCTCTACCTCTCTTTCCTCCTTCAAGACGCTTAGAGTTAGGCTATTAAATATGTGTAAAAAGCCTATACAAATTCTACTGGCAAAAACAATCATGTAAAAAGCCTTACGATGATGAGAATTTGATTTCAGCCAACTGCAGCTCAGCTCCCACTTACTGCACTCCAGGTACAGGTTTAATACTGTACTAACCAAGTGTACTTATGATTCTGTGACCCAACACAATGCAAGTCATAGCCACAGTGTTGGTAAGTACTGTGTTGCGATGCCGCATCCACTAGCACCAGGAGCAAGGACCTTGCTGTGTGCAAACTGGAGTGCCACATTTACTTGAATAACAACAAAAATCACACTTCAAATGTCATTGGTTGTGAAGCACTTTAAGTCCTGAGGAACCAGGTCGGGACCATAAAAGGTGCGGCGACCCGGCCCACAGCGAGGCCCCGACCTGCGAGGAACCATCTGCGGCAGGTCGGGGCCATAAAAGGAGCATACCACTACAAGGTGCAGCACGAGCCGGTCGGGGAGGAGCGAAGGAGCGGCGAGAGATTGCAGAGCGATGTGATCGGGGCCCAGGAGAGGTGTGAGTTCGGGGCCCAGAAGAGGCGAGGGCCCAAGGGCAGCACGGTCAGCCCACACTGCGATATGTGCGCACTAGGTCCATGCGGCAGAGCTGGTCTCCAGTCGTCTGGGTTAATCCTTACCACTGGACCCAACACCTAGCTGCTAAGCCGCTTGTGGTGGCTGGTGTTCAACGGCCACTATACGTTTAAAAAAAAAAATCCACGCACAGGCATCTTCCACCCTTCAACATGTACTTCGGGATATCAGGTCCTTCATTGAAACACCTGTGAACTCATCCCTTGGTGGAAGTAAGTCATCCTTGATACGAGGGACTGCCTAAGAAGAACTAGCAACAGCATTGCAAGTACAATACTAATCCTGCAATCTTTAGCATGGATTGAGAGCTTCAGACGATGGACTAACAAACAGATAGCACAACAGAAAATGGTCTAACGCAGTCTATTCGAACGGATACAACTGTGACAAGTTTAAGTTTTTAAAGAGGAAATTAATGCAATAGTAAGAAAGGACATTAGCTTGGATGATGTGGAATTGGTATGGGTGGAGCTACGGAATACCAAGGGGCAGAAAACGCTAGTGGGAGTTGTGTACAGACCACCAAACAGTAGGAGTAAGGTTGGGGATAGGATCAAACAAGAAATTAGGGATGCTTACAATAAAGGTACAGCAGTTATCATGGGTGACTTTAATCTTCATATTGATTGGGCTAACCAAACTGGTAGCGATGCGGTGGAGGAGGATTTCCTGGAGTGTATTAGGGATGGTTTTCTGGACCAATATGTCGAGGAACCAACTAGGGAGCTGGCCATCCTAGACTGGGTGATGTGTAATGAGAAAGGACTAATTAGCAATCATGTTGTGCGAAGCCTCTTGGGGAAGAGTGATCATAACATGGTAGAATTCTTTATTAAGAGTGACACAGTTAATTCAGAAACTAGGGTCCTGAACTTAAGGAAAGGTAACTTCGATGGTTTGAGGCGTAAACTGGTTAGCATAGACTGGCAAATGATACTTAAAGGGTTGACGGTGGATAGGCAATGGCAAACATTTAAAGATCACATGGATAAACTTCAGCAATTGTACATCCCTGTCTGGAGTAAAAAATAAAACTGGGAAGGTAGCTCAACCATGGCTAACAAGGGAAATTAAGGATAGTGTTAAATCCAAGGAAGAGGCATATAAATTGGCCAGAAAAAGCAACAAACCTGAGGACTGGGAGAAATTTAGAATTCAGCAGAGGAGGACAAAGGGTTTAATTAAGAGGAGGAAACTAGAGTACGAGAAGAAGCTTGCCGGGAACATAAGAACTGACTGCAAAAGCTTCTATAGATATGTGAAGAGAAAAAGATTAGTGAAGACAAACGCAGGTCCCTTGCAGTCAGACTCAGGTGAATTTATAATGGGGAACAAAGAAATAGCAGACCAATTGAACAAATACTTTGGTTCTGTCTTCACGAAGGAAGACACAAATAACCTTCCGGAAGTACTAGGAGACCGAGGGTCTAGTGAGACGGAGGAACTGAAGGATATCCTTATTCGGCGGGAAATTGTGTTGGGGAAATTGATGGGATTGAAGGCCGATAAATCCCCGGGTTCTGATAGTCTGCATCCCAGAGTACTTAAGGAAGTGGCCCTAGAGATAGTGGATGCATTGCTGATCTTTTTCCAACAATCTATTGACTCTGGATCAGTTCCTATGGACTGGAGGGTAGCTAATGTAACACCACTTTTTAAAAAGGGAATGAGAGAGAAAGCTGGTAGTTATAGACCAGTTAGCCTGATATCAGTAGTGGGGAAAATGTTGGAATCAGTTATTAAGGATGAAATAGCAGCGCATTTGGAAAGCAGTGACAGGATCGATCCCAGTCAGTATGAATTTATGACCGGGAAATCATGCTTGACAAATCTTCTGGAATTTTTTGAGGATGTAACTAGTAGAGTGGACAAGGGAGAACCGGTGTATTTGGACTTTCAAAAGGCTTTTGACAAGATTCCACACAAGAGATTTGTGTGCAAAATCAAAGGACATGGTATTGGGGGTAATGTATTGACGTGGATAGAGAACTGGTTGGCAGACAGGAAGCAGAGAGCTGGGATAAATGGGTCCTTTTCAGAATGGCAGGCAGTGACTAGTGGAATGCCGCAGGGCTCAGTGCTGGGACCCCAGCTCTTTACAATATACATCAATGATTTGGATGAAGGAATTGAGTGTAATATCTCTAAGTTTGCAGATGACACTAAACTGGGTGGCTGTGTGAGCTGTGAGGGGGACGCTAGGAGGCTGCAGGGTGACTTGGACAGGTTAGGTGAGTGGGCAAATGCATGGCAGATGCAGTATAATGTGGATAAATATGAGGTTATCCACTTTGGGGGGAAAAACACAAAGGCAGAATATTATCTGAATGGCGGCAGATTAGGAAAAGGGAAGGTGCAACAAGACCTGGGTGTCATGGTTCATCAGTCATTGAAAGTTGGCATGCAGCTACAGCAGGCGGTGAAGAAGGCAAATGGTATGTTGGCCTTCATAGCTAGGGGATTTGAGTATAGGAGCAGGGAAGTTTTACTGCAGTTGTTTATGAACAATTAATTGCATTCCATCCTAAACAGACAAGATAAAGGTGTGTGTTCACAGAATTGTAGAATGATACAGCAAGGAGAGCATTTGGCTCATTGTGCAACAATGTTTCCTTGTGTCGCTTCTGATTCTTTTGCCAGTTGCCGACCCTTCTGCCAGTGGAAACAGTTTCTGCTTATTTACCATTCATGATGTTGAACACCTCTATCAAATCTCTTAACCTTTTCTGCCCGAAGGAGAACAACCTCAGCTTCTCCAGTCTCCACATAACTGAAAGCCCGAATCCTTGGTACATCCTTCCTAAAGTGTGGTGCCCAGCTGAGACCTAACCAGTGTTTTATAAATGTTTAACATAACTTCCTTTCTTTTGTACTCTATTCCTCTATTAATAAAGCCAAGGATCTTATGCTTTTTAACAGCCTTTTCAACTTATCCTGCCACCTTCAAAGATTTGTATACATACACCCTCAGATCTCTCTGCACCCGCTTTAAACTTGTACCATTTAGTTCATATTGCCTCTCCTTATTCTTCCTCACAAAATATATCACTTCACACTTCTCTGCATTAAATTTTATCTGCCTATGTCCTCCTAAAGTCTGTTAATATCCTCTTCACTGTTTACTACATTTCTGAGTTTTGTGTCATCTGCAAACTTTGAAATTATGCCCTATAGTCAAGTCCAGTTTATTAATATATATATCAAAAAGAGCAGTGGTCCTAATACCGATCCCAGTGAAACACCATTATATTCTTCCCTCCAGTCTGAAAAACCAACAGTTTGCCACTATTGTCTGCATTTTGTCCCTTAACTAAATTTGTATCTATGTTGCCACTGCCCCTTTAATCCCATGGGCTTTAATTTTGTAGTATGTCTATTATATTGTGTGTTGAAATGTGACCATTCAATTCTGGAACTTTGGATCTGCCGCAGGTCATGTAGTCCTTTGCATAAAATGAATTCAATCTGCTTTAAAGTAAGTCTTAGGGGAAATGATTTTCAATGTAAAACTATCCCTCTTACCACTTCTATTTAAAATAAAAAACTGATGGAAGTTTTTATTTATGCCGTTTCAAATCCAGGGCAGAGTTTGATTCTGCAACCAATAACATTGAAGTCCATCTCCACCTGGGTCCTGAGTATAAGTTTGATAATGGTGCCCTACATCCAGCTTCCTCCCAGAAGGACAGTGTGTTAACAATAACCATAGATAGGAGGAAAACAGTTGGTGATCTCAGGCAGGCTATTTTCCAGGTAAGTGCAGAACATTGATTAATGCCAGTACAAGTGCAGTGTCCCAAATCCGGAACTCCGAAAACCGGACATTTTGCGCATAGCTGATGGAGTCGTTCAGAATTATTGTCCGAAAACCGGACATTTTTTAAGCAAAACCTGGCACGGATTCAGTCGAGGATTCCGGATTTCAGACTATTGATTTTCTTGTCTGAAATCTGGAAAAACTCAAAAACTGGACTCGGTCCTGAGGATTCCGGATTTCCGACCTTGTACCTGTACTATAATCTATTTGTTAATGGTTGCTGCTTGGCATAATTGCACGTGGAATCATACAGCTGAGAAGGAGACCATTGTGTCTGTGTTGGCTCATTGAAAGGGCTATCCAATTAGTCCTAGTCCCAGTCCCCTGTTCTTTCCCCATAGCCCTGCAAATTTTTATTTTTGAAGTATCTATACCCCTTTTGAAAGTTAGATTGAATCTGCTTTCACCACCCTTTCACGCATCCTAATGACTTGCTGAGTAAAAATATTTCTCCTTATCTCCCACCGCCCCCTTCCCTGGAATTTTTGCCAATTATCTTAAATCCTTTGGTTACTGACATTGAAGTGTATATTTTTTAATTAGGAAGGGATGAAGCAGAGTTCGTCAAGGAGTTAAAATTCTGTTGAGCACCATTTTTAGGGCACTGTTTAATTAACATGGTTGTGTAAAATTTCTGCGCACTATTTTTGCTAAGTAGTTGACCCTTTTATTTCAAGCAGCACTTCAGTGCCATAACAATAGTGCTGAGCAAACTTTCAAAGCCCCAGGACATTATGAAGGTTGGACTACAGCATTTGAGAAGGACCTTCACTGCACAATCCAGTACATGTAACTAAACTGAAGGTACTTAATACAAACACTAGGGTTAAAAATAAAAATAAAATGGAACATTGCCATTGAACTCACAATGTACACAGAAGTAATAACCCCACTGAAGCAGGTCGGGGTGTGGGGGTGTAAGGAGTCAGATTATTATCGCAGATTGATTTTGTAGAAATTTATTACAATAACCAGTGGATCCATCTGTAGCATTACTCATAGTGAGTAGAAGAAAATATAATATTGCATATAGATGAAAAACTTGTATTTATATAGTGCCTTTCATTCCCTCATGGTGGCCCAAAGTGCTTCACAGGCAAGTAAGTACTTTTTTGAAGTGTAGTCACTGTTGTAACGTAGGAAATGCGGCAGCCAGTTTGCGTACGCCCCTGCTGCTCTTCAAAATTGTGCCAAGACAGCTTTTACACTGCAGAGGATAGACAGGGTCTCGGTTTAACATCTCATCCAAAAGGTGGCACCTCCGACAGTGCAGCCCTCCCTCAGTACTGCACTGGAGTGTCAGTCTAGATCTCTGAGTCAGAAGGCTATGGGTTCATGTCCCTATGCAGGGATTTGAGCACAAAATCTAGACTGACACTCCAGTGCAGTACTGAGGGAGGGCTGCACTGTCGGAGGTGCCACCTTTTGGATGAGATGTTAAACCGAGACCCTGTCTATCCTCTGCAGTGTAAAAGCTGTCTTGGCACAATTTTGAAGAGCAGCAGGGGCGTACGCAAACTGGCTGCCGCATTTCCTACGTTACAACAGTGACTACACTTCAAAAAAGTACTTACTTGCCTGTGAAGCACTTTGGGCCACCATGAGGGAATGAAAGGCACTATATATGCTAATAAGAATATTGAATATAGTCTCTAAAACATACAAACAGTTGAACAACGACAGGCAGGTAAAGACCCTCTAGTCCATCCAGCCAGTCCCACGCAATAGTATCACAATGTATATACTCTCCACCCCACTTAAAACCATGGATCTCCTGAGAGAGGCAAAAGACCAGATGTAAAAACCCAGGCCAGTTTGCGAAAAATAATCTGGGAAATTCTTGTCTGTCTCATTTAAGTGATCAAAACTCGTCTAGGAAACCACTCTGGCCCTGAATTTCCTGCAATACCTACCTTTTTGAAAGACATGATATCCACCCCAGCCATAAACCAGTCCAGTGCTCGCTTGAAGGAATTAAGCAAATTGCCATCCACCGCACGAGATGGCAGCCTGTTTCAGAGAGCCACTATTCTCTGGGAAAAGAACCATCTCCTGACATCTAACCTGGAAACATAGAAACATAGAAAATAGATGCAGGAGTAGGCCATTCGGCCATTTGAGCCTGCACCGCCATTCAATGAGTTCATGGCTGAACATGCAACTTCGGTACCCCATTTCTGCATTCTCGCCATACCCCTTGAACCCCTAGTAGTAAGGACTTCATCTAACTCCTTTTTGAATATATTTAGCGAATTGGCCTCAACAACTTTCTGTGGTAGAGAATTCCACAGGTTCACCACTCTCTGGGTGAAGAAGTTTCTCCTCATCTCGGTCCTAAATGGCTTACCCCTTATCCTTAGACTGTGACCCCTGGTTCTGGACTTCCCCAACATTGGGAACATTCTTCCTGCATCTACCCTGTCTAAACCAGTCAGAATTTTAAACGTTTCTATGAGATCCCCTCTCATTCGTCTGAACTCCAGTGAATACAAGCCCAGTTGATCCAGTCTTTCTTGATGTGTCAGTCCCGCCATCCCGGGAATCAGTCTGGTGAACCTTCCCTCAATAGCAAGAACGTCCTTCCTCAAGTTAGGAGACCAAAATTGTACACAATACTCCAGGTGTGGCCTCACCAAGGCCCTGTACAACTGCAGTAACACCTCCCTTCCCCTGTACTCAAATCCCCTTGCTATGAAGGCCAACATGCCATTTGCTTTCTTAACCGCCTGCTGTACCTGCATGCCAACCTTCAATGATGTACCATGACACCCAGGTCTCGTTGCACCTCCCCTTTTCCTAATCTGTCACCATTCAGATAATAGTCTGTCTCTCTGTTTTTACCACCAAAGTGGATAACCTCACATTTATCCACATTATACTTCATCTGCCATGCATTTGCCCACTCACCTAACCTATCCAAGTCACTCTGCAGCCTCATAGCATCCTCCACGCAGCTCACACTGCCACCCAACTTAGTGTCATCCGCAAATTTGGAGATACTACATTTAATCGCCTCGTCTAAATCATTAATGTACAATGTAAACAGCTGGGGCCCCAGCACAGAACCTTGCAGTACCCCACTAGTCACTGCCTGCCATTCTGAAAAGTACCCATTTACTCCTACTCTTTGCTTCCTGTCTGCCAACCAGTTCTTAATCCACTTCAGCACATTACCCCCAATCCAATGTGCTTTAACTTTGCACATTAATCTCTTGTGTGGCACCTTGTCGAAAGCCTTCTGAAAGTCCAAATACATCAACTGGTTCTCCCTTGTCCACTCCACTGGAAACATCCTCAAAAAATTCCAGAAGATTTGTCAAACATGATTTTCCTTTCACAAATCCATGCTGACTTGGACCTATCATGTCACCTCTCTCCAAATGCGCTGCTATGACATCCTTAACAATTGATTCCATCGTTTTACCCACTACCGATGTCAGGCTGACCGGTCTATAATTCCCTGTTTTCTCTCCCTCCTTTTTTAAAAAGTGTGGTTACATTGGCTACCCTCCACTCCATAGGAACTGATCCAGAGTCTATGGAATGTTTGAAAATGACTGTCAATGCATCCGCTATTTCCAAGGCCATCTCCTTAAGTACTCTGGGATGCAGACCATCAGGCCCTGGGGATTTATCGGCCTTCAGTCCCATCAATTTCCCCAACACAATTTCCCGACTAATAAGGATTTCCCTCAGTTCCTCCTTCTTACTAGACCCTCTGACCCCTTTTATATCCGGAAGGTTATTTGTGTCCTCCTTAGTGAATATCGAACCAAAGTACTTGTTCAATTGGTCTGCCATTTCTTTGTTCCCCGTTATGACTTCCCCTGATTCTGACTGCAGGGGACCTACGTTTGTCTTTACTAACCTTTTTCTCTTTACATATCTATCGAAGCTTTTGCAGTCCATTTTAATGTTCCCTGCAAGCTTCCTCTCGTACTCTATTTTCCCTGCCCTAATCAAACCCTTTGTACTCATCTGCTGAGTTCTAAATTTATCCCAGTCCCCGGGTTCGCTGCTATTTCTGGCCAATTTGTATGCCACTTCCTTGGCTTTAATACTATCCCTAATTTCCCTTGATAGCCACGGTTGAGCTACCTTCCCTTTTTTATATTTACGCCAGACAGGGATGTACAAATGTCATTGCCGATCCACTGTCAACCCCTTAAGCATCATTTGCTAATCTATCCTAGCCAATTCACGCCTCATACCTTCAAAGTTACCCTTCTTTAAGTTCTGGACCATTGTCTCTGAATTAACTGTTTCATTCTCCATCCTAATGTAGAATTCCACCATATTATGGTCATTCTTCCCCAAGGGGCCTTGCACAACGAGATTGATAATTAATCCTCTCTCATTACACAACACCCAGCCTAAGATGGCCTCCCCCCTAGTTGGTTCCTCGACATATTGGTCTAAAAAACCATCTCTTATGCACTCCAGGAAATCCTCCTCCACCGTATTGTTTCCAGTTTGGTTAGCCCAATCTATATGCATATTAAAGTCACCCATGATAACTGCTGCACCTTTATTGCATGCACCCCTAATTTCCTGTTTGATGCCCTCCCCAACATCACCACTACTGTTTGGAGGCCTGTACACAACTCCCACTAGCGTTTTCTGCCCCTTGGTATTCCGTAGCTCCACCCATACCGATTCCACATCATCCAAGCTAATGTCTTTCCTTACAATTGCCTTAATTTCCTCTTTAACCAGCAACGCCACCCTGCCTCCTTTTCCTTTCTGTCTATCTTTCCTAAATGTTGAATACCCATGGATGTTGAGTTCCCAGCCTTGGTCACCCTGGAGCCATGACTCCGTGATGCCAACCACATCGTATCCGTTAACTGCTATCTGCACAGTTAATTTTTCCACCTTATTCAGAATACTCCTCGCATTGACGCTCAGAGCCTTCAGGCTTGCCTTTTTAACACACTTAGATCCTTTAGAATTTTGCTGCAAAGTGGCCCTTTTTGTTTTTTGCTTTGGGTTTCTCTGCCCTCCACTTTTACTCATCTCCTTTCTGTCTTTTGCTTCTGTCTCCATTTTGTTTCCCTCTGTCTCCCTGCATTGGTTCCCATCTCCCTGTCATATTAGTTTAACTCCTCCCCAACAGCACTAGCAAACACTCCTCCTGGGACATTGGTTCCGGTCCTGCCTAGGTGCAGACCGTCCGGTTTGTACTGGTCCCACCTCCCCCAGAACCGGTTCCAATGCCCCAGGAATTTGAATCCCTCCCTGCTGCACCACTGCTCAAGCCACGTATTCATCTGAGCTATCCTGCGATTCCTACTCTGACTAGCACGTGGCACTGGTAGCAATCCCGAGATTACTACTTTTGAGGTCTTACTTTTTAATTTAGCTCCTAGCTCCTTAAATTCGTCTCGTAGGACCTCATCCCATTTTTTACCTATATCGTTGGTACCAATGTGCACCACGACAACTGCCTGTTCATCCTCCCTTTTCAGAATCTGGCCTTGTACAGTTTAAAATTGTAACCCCTGGTCCTCCATAATGTATTGGAACAAACTTTCAACAGGAACACAGTTTATTCCCTTCATTCTCTTTTAAACCTCAATCAGATTACCCCTAAATCTATGCTTCTCTAAAATTTAGAGTCCCAACTCTTTTACCCTATCTTCATAACTAAGGTGCTTTGGACTGAAAACTAGCCTATGGCCCTTCTCTGCACTCTTTCCAGAGCCTTGATATCACCCACCAAAACTGGACACAATATTCCAAGTGAGGCCTGACCTAGGTTTTGTACAAAGACGAAATTGTATGGCTCGTCTTATCAATTGTCCAATGAATGCATCCCAATGCACTAATCGCTTTGGCCTTCATTTCATGGCATTGTTCATGTAGCTTTAGTGATGTATGCACTCGAATCTTTTTTCTTCTCCACCTTCTTTAATGCTTTTCCCTGAAGGGTGTATGTATGTTGAGCATTCACCCTGCCCACATGCATAATACTACACTTTTCCAAATTAAACATAAGTTGCCAGTCATGAGCCCAATCTCCCAACACATTAAGATCCGCCTGAAGCTGTCGCACAGATCTTAATATCATCTGCAAATTTGCAGAACGTGCTCCTGACACTTCCATCTAGATCATTAATAAAAATAGTAAAGATCATAGGCAGTCCCTTGGAATCGAGGAGGACTTGCTTCCACTCCCAAAGTGAGTTCTTTAATAGCTGAACAATCCGATACGAGAGCCACAGATCCTGTGACAGGTGGGACAGACATTCGTCGAGGGAAGGGGTCGGTGGGGCTGGTTTTCCGTGTGCTCCTTCCACTGCCTGCGCTTGGCTTCTTCATACTTTTTGCGTTGAGACTCGAAGAGCTCAACGCCCTCCTGGATGGACTTTATTCACCTCGGGCGGTCTTCGGCCAGGGTCTCCCAGGTGTCAGTGGTAATGTCTTATAACGTTTCCGCTGTCCTCCTTTGGCTCGTTTACCATGAAGGAGCTCCGCATAAAGCATTTGCTTAGGGAGTCTCGTATCTGGCATGCGAACTATGTGGCCTGCCCAGCAAAGCTGATCGAGTGTGGTCAGTGCTTCAATACTGGGGATGTTAGCCTGGTCGCGGACACTGATATTGGTGCGCCTGTCCTCCCAGGGGATTTGCAGGATCTTGCAGAGACATCGTTGGTGATATATCTCCAGCGACTTGAGGTGCCTTCTATACATCGTCCATACAGGAGGATGAGTATTACTACAGCCCTGTAGACCATGAGCTTGGTGGTAGATTTGAGGGCCTGGTCTTCAAACACTCTTTTCCTCAGATGGCCGAAGGTTGCATTGGCGCACCGGAGGCGATGCTGAATCTCCGCATCAATGTCTGCCTTTGTTGATAAGAGGCTTCCGAGATATGGGAAGTGGTCCACGTTGTCCAGGGCCACGCCGTGGATCTTGATGTTTGGAGGGCAGTGCTGTGCGGCGGTGACAGGCTGATGGAGGACCTTTGTCTTACGGATGTTAAGCATAAGGCCCATGCTTTCATATGCCTCAGTGAATACATTGACTATATCCTGGAGTTCAGCCTTTGAATGTGCGCAGACGCAAGCGGATACATGACCTCATCTCTCTCATCTGGAGGGAGGAGAGCATGCCGGGAGATCTGAGAGATGCAGTGATTGTGACCATTTTTAAGAAAGGGGACAAGTCCAACTGCGGCAACTACAGGGGAATCTCCCTGCTATCAGCCACTGGGAAAGTTGTCGCTCGAGGTCTTCTCCCTGTGGCCGAGGAGCTCCTCCCGGAATCACAATGCGGATTTCGTCCCCTACGGGGCACAACAGACATAACCTTTGCAGCGCAACAGTTGCAGGAAAAATGCAGGGAGCAGCGCCAGTCCTTATACATGGCCTTTTTCGATCTTACAAAGGCCTTTGACACTGTCAACCGTGAGGGTCCATGGAGCGTCCTCCTCCGTTTCGAATGCCCCCAAAAGTTTGTCAACATCCTTCGCCTGCTTCACGATGACATGCAGGCCGTGATCCTTACTAACGGATCCATTACAGATCCAATCCATGTCCGGACCGGGGTCAAACAGGGCTGCGTCATCGCTCCAACCCTCGTCTCAATTTTCCTCGCCGCCATGCTCCACCTCACAATCAACAAGCTCCCCGCTGGAGTGGAATTAAACTACAGAACCAGTGGGAAGCTGTTTAACCTATGCCGCCTCCAGACCAGGTCCAAGATCACCCCACCCTCTGTCGTTGAGTAAAGAGCAACGATCCCAACACCGATTCCTGGAGGACACCACTGGTATCTGGTCTCCAAACAGATACAAATCCATCTATAACTACTTTTTGCCTACGTCCTTCCAGCCAGGTCTCAATCCAGCACAAGTATATATGACCACTAATACCAGAGGCTTCAATCTTGTAGAGAAGCTGCTTGTGTGGTGCCTTATCAAAAGCTTTTTGGAAGTCTAGACAGTATCTACTGGGCTTCCCTCATCCACCATCTTTGTATTTTTTGAAGAAGGCACAATCAGATTCGTAAGATATGACCTTTTTATGAAGCCATGTTAGGTGTTTCTAATATGTCCCTCTCTAGAAAAGTGATCATATATTGCATCCCTAATAATTCCCTCGTACTTCTTTCCTATAACTGATGTTAAACTAATGCGGCTATAGTTACCTGGGTCCGTCTTATCACCTTTTGTTAAATATAGGCACTACATTACAGTCTATGGGAACCATCCAAGAGTGCAGTGAGCTATTAAAAATATGGGTGAGGGGCTCCCACAGCACGTGTCCATCTCCCCAACGATCCTTTGGGTGGATTTTGTACTACAGGTTGAGCGTCCGAAATCCGGAGTTCCGAAATTCGGAATGTTCCAGGCACCGGGCCGATCCGTGGCGGGATCGTTCCGGAATCCGGAAAATGTTTTGAAATCTAGACATTTTTTACAACGGATTACTGCTGCGAGTTAGGCCTAGGGAAGGGGAAAAACGCCCCCCACCCCCAAAAAAAAAATTCAAAAAAATAAAAAATCACGACATTCACAAAACCCTTACCTACTAAATCGCTGAAAAATAATTTAAAAATAAAAACTTTAACTTCCCTTTTTTGCAGGTCTTCAATGCAGGTTTTTCCTAACCGCCGACTCCTGACCCACAGCCGATGCTGCCGAACCCGGAACCCCCGTTTCCCCCCCCCCCCCCCCCTTGCCTAGGCCCAGACATTTCCGGATTCGGGACGTCGGAAAGACGTTACGAAATCGGAAATACCCAAAATCCGCAACTGGCTCGGTCCTGAGGTTTCCGGATTTCGGAAGCTCTACCTAACTAACTTTGGATTCCTTACTACTGTCACCAACCTATTCCCTGTTATTACCAGGCCTATGAGCTTTTCCCCGAAACCATTTGCATGCACATTTTGATTTCTGCTTCGGACCCGAGGCATTCACTTCTATTTCCACTTCTTTCTGCCGCTTTTGCTTTACTCTCTAGCACTCCCTGACCAGTCTCTCCTGTCTTCATGCCGCCTTTCATCTCTCCCCTCTCGGATACTCTGTCCTCCCAAATCCTTACCCCACCTTTCATTATTCTTTGAACTTCCTACTCTCCTACCATTCCAGGCTCGACTTCCTCTTAGATAAGCCTACAGCTTCCCTCTGTGCTTCCCTTTGGCATTCTCCAAAGGGCCCACCGTGGCACTCATCACTGTCTCCTCACGAGTAGTAACCCCAACTGTCCCATCCTACTCTCTCACTGACCTTTCTGCCCACCTTGCCCATGGGGGGCTAAACTTGCCAATCTCCTCCCCATTCAACTCATCCCTCCAAGCGTTGACCTTGTGGATGCTGGCAGTGAATCAGTTATCACTGACCCTCTTCGCATCTTCCTCCAGAGCATCCATTCGCTTGTAAACAAGGCCTTTGCCATCCATGAGCTTATTGTGGATGATTGCATCAACATTATGGTCCTGACGGAAATTTGGCTGAGGGGTGATGACACCTTAACTTTAAACAAAACCTCTCCACCTAGCTATACATTCCACCACTTGCCCTGCCAAGACCGCCGTGGGGGCGGTGTGGCTCTCATCACCAAATCATACCTTGGTCTGTCCCCCTACTCCTCCTGCACTTTCTCCTCCTTTGAGCATCTCACCTTATTCCATCCCCTTATCTCTCATTTAAAATTCTTGTTCTCCACCACCCACCCAAGTATCATAAAAGTGTTATAACTGAGATATCTTCTCTGCTTTCCTCCTTCAGCCTCTGCACTTAGTGACTTCTCATCCTTGGTGATTTCAACCTCCATCTCATCATGCTCTCTCTCCTCTGAGTTCACTACCCTCCAATCCTTCCTTAGTCTTTCCCTCCATGTTCATGGCCACCCCCTTGACCTTGCCATCTCTCGTGGCCTCGCTATTCCTACTGTGTCAATTGCAGATAAGGACATCTCTGACCATTTCCTTGTATCACTCTCCACACACGCCCCCCCCCCCCCCCCCCATTTAACCCTATTTCCTTCCATGTCCACCCCTGGGAAAAAAACTCTCCCAACTCTCTTACAACTGCACTTATCAACTCCAAACTGTCCAGCCTTTGGCCCTCCATTCACCATGACATTTCTGCAGCCACCGATCTACTCAACCATACCCTCACTATCACCTTTTATGGCCTAGTTCTTATTAAAATAACTACACTCTCACTCTGGCCATTCCCCCTGGTACGGCCCTCATTTTCGCTCCCTCATGTCCAAGGGATGCAGACTTGGAACTGATGTGGCGGACAACTGATTTCGCCATTCACCGCTAGATCTGTCTGCCAAAACTGCTCACTATTCCAGGATCATTCTGAAATATAAAGCTAACCCCCGCTACTATTCTCTATGCTAACCGTCTTCTTAAACCCCACTCCCCTGTCTCCACCACACTCACCTCGAACAACAAGTGCAAGGAGCTCATGGACTTCTTTGTGTCAAAGATTGAGACCGACCGATCAGCTGCCTCTGCCAGTTCCCTTCCTTCCCCAAGCCCAAACTTCCTCTGAGGTTCCCCCTGTCCCCAGCCCTGAACTCGCATTTCTCTCCAGTTTCTCTCTGATCTTCCCTCTTGACCTCTCCATGCTCATCTTGTCCTTGAGACCCAGTTACTGCTCCCTTGACTCTCCAATGTCCTTGAACATGTTGTCGCCTCCCAAATCCGTGCCTATCTTTCCCGGAACTCCATGTTTGAATCCCTTCAATCTGGTATCCGTCTCTGCCACAGTACCGAAACAGCTCTCATCAAAGTCACAAATGACATCCTTTTTGACTGTGACAAAGGTAAACTATCCCTCCTTGTCCTTCACGACCTGTCTGCAGCCTTTGACTCGGTTGACCACTCCATCCTCCTCCATCGTCCAGCTGGGTGGGACTGCACTCGTCCCGTTCCATTCTTATCTATCAAATCATAGCCAGAAAATCACCTGCAATGGCTTCTCTTCCCATTTCCGCATCGTTACCTCTGGTGTCCCTCAAAGATCTATACTTGGCCCCCTCCTATTTCTCATCTATATGCTGCCCCTTGGAGACATCATCCGAAAACAAGGGCATCAGTTTCCACATGTAAGCTGTCGACGCCTAGCTCTACCTCACCACCACTTCACTCAACCCCTCCATGGTCTCTAAATCTGCTTGTCTGATGAGCAGAAATTTTCTCCAATTAAATATTGGGAAGGCCGAAGCCATTGTCTTTGGTCCCCGCCACAAACTGCAATCCCTAGCCACCGACTCCATCCCTCTCCCTAGCATCTGTCTGAGGCTGAACTAGACTGTTCGCAACCTAGATGTCATATTTGACCCTGAAATTAGCTTCCGGTCACATATTCACGGCATTACTAAAACCGCCTATTTCCACCTCCGTAACATTGTCCATCTCCGCCCCGGCTCGGCTCAGCTCATCTGCTGCTGAAACCCTCATCCGTGCTTTTGTTATCTCTTGACTACACCAATGCACTCGTGGCTGGGCTCCCACATTCTACCCCACGTAAACTTGAGGTCATCCAAAACTCGGCGGCCCATGCCCTAACTTGCACCAAGTCCTGCTCACTCAGCACCCCTATGCTCGGCGACCGACATTAGCTCCCAGTTAAGCAACGCCTCGATTTCAAAATTCTCATCCTTGTTTACAAATCCCTCCATGGCCTCACCCCTCCCTATCTGTAATCTTCTACAGCCTCACAACCCCTGAGATATCTGCGCTCCTCAAATTCTGCTCTCTTGAGCATCCCTGATTATTGGTGGTCATGCCTTCAGCTGCCTAGGCCCCAAGCTCTAAAACTCCGTCCCTAAACCTCTGCGCGCCTCTAACTCTCTTTCCTCCTTTAAGACGCTCCTTAAAACCTACCTCTTTGACCAAGCTTTTGGTCATCTGCCGTAATTTCTTCTTATGTGGCTCGGTGTCATTTGTTTTGTCTTAAAACACTCCTGTGAACTGCCATGGGATGTTTTACTACGTTAGAGGCGCTATATAAATACAAGTTGTTGTTGTATCTATTTTCAAATTCTTAATTCTATGTAAAACAATACCACCACCTATTTTAATATCACTAGTTTTACTTTTTAAATCATTCCATTCTAATATTTCCGCTATACCCAGTGTGTCCTTTGTAACTTGTCCATCAATGGCTCAATACAATCTTTGACAGTTCTTCGCATAACTGAAAAAGCTTTTCCCATTATTTCTACTGTCCTCTTTTCCATTAGCCCTTCAGCTAATCTAATAGCAGCCTTCATTTTCTTTAGCTGATCCTCATATTCAACTCTGTTTAGTTGCCTTTAATTTATGAAAACATTTTTATTGATATCTTACTTGTTTTTGTATATAACCGGTCAGCCCCCTTGGCTTTTTCTTGTTGCACTCCCATCTTTTGACTTTGGGTACATATTTAACGTCTTAAAAAATTTCTATTTTTATTCTACGTCGATCTCATCATCACCCAGTTGGTTTGGCCAATTTACCCACTCCAAATAGTATGCCATTTTAGTAAAGTTTGCTGTTCTGAAATCTGGTACAAGTTGTAGATTCTGTGTACCTTTAGTTCTACCAGCCAGTTGAAACCGTATAAAGGTGAGAGTGAGTCGCAGAGACATGGGGCCCAAGTTTCGAGCCGCGCCTAGAACGGCGCAGTACCGACCTGGACGCCCGTTTTTCGTGCCACAAAGTGCGCCTTAAAAAAACCCTCCAGATTCTCCACCTCCCTGCAGGTCCTCTGGCCCTTGGTGCAGCGCAGCAGAAGCTGTAGGGGGCGGAGCCAGGTCCCTGCGCTGAAAACAGTGCCGGGACCTCTGCACATGCGCGCCATAATGGGCGCGCATGTTCAGTAGCTCCAGGCGCCCAAAACTGTGTGGGAGGGGCCCGAAGCACGCAGCCCCTAGCCCGGGCCGAATGGCCTCACTGGGGCTGCGTGAATAAGGCTCCTCCCACAGCCAGCTCCTGCCGCCTACCGACCCGACTGGACTCCCGCTTCCCGCCTCCGGACCCGACCCGACACCGACCCCCCCACCCCGGACCGGACCCGACAACCGCTCCCCCCCGGACCCGACTCCCGCACACCCGCGCCCCCCCCCCCCCCCCCGACTGGATGCGACCTGACCTCCCTCTCCTTCTCCCCCGACCCGAACCGAACCGAACCGACCGACCTCCCACCACCACCCCGACCCGACCCAACGCCACCTACCTGTAAATCTGGTGCTGGGGACAGGCCCTGCCTGAAGTCTCGGGCCCAGCCCGTTCAGCCTCCCTCCCCCTTCTCCTTCCCCCCCCTCCCACCACCCCCCCCCCCCAAAATCCTTCCCCCCCCACCCCCCCAATCTCCTTCCCCCCCCACCCCCCCAATCTCCTTCCCCCCCCAATCTCCTCCCCCCCCCAATCCCCCCAATCTCCTTCCCCCCCCAATCTCCTTTCCCCCCCCAATCTCCTTTCCCCCACCCCCCAATCTCCTTTCCCCC